>NC_041751.1:22704092-23002294 GCF_004115215.2 Ornithorhynchus anatinus
CACAATCAATAAATACTCAATAAATAATTATTTCCTAATAAATACTGTGGATCGATTGATATTTCCCTCTGATGACTTAATTCTTTTTCCCTTGAAAGAGCCCCTCCCCTGAGCAATTACATCAGCCTAATTAGTCACATACAAACTCAGAAAACATTCACCTGTATGGAAAAATCATTGTCACCCATTTATCTGTGTGTAAGTACCCAGCTAGAGTAATAGTAATAGCAATATTTTACCTTGCACAGGCAAAATAAGCAATGTGTGTCTCCTACTTCTCTTCCATTTTGTTTTTTCCTGTAATTCCCTTCTTGTCGCTCTTCTCATCTTTCTCTGCCACTTTCCTCTTTTTGAGCTGTGGTCCAGAATTTTGCCATTTGTGTTTACCTTTCTCTTTCTATCCATGCCATTCTGGAGCCTTGCTCCCTGCCAGTCCCACCAGACTACCAAGCAAAACCAACCGAAACTCTCTCATCATACCATTCTGGACCCTCGTCCTGGATTTATCCAGTGCCAGCAGGGCCATCAGGGGCTTCAGTTGCCGCAGCGGCAGCCCTCCGCAAATTGTAGACCATTTGTTGTGACTTTGGTTTGGTTGTTGTGGTTGTGCCTGGACCCTAAGCTACCTAGGGGCGATAACACTAGGCCCTTCCCAGTCCCATTCCTCACCAGACTTGTTGGTCTCTTCACTTTGTCTTTGTGTGTGTGTGTGTGTGTTTATTATTGTCATCTTATTTTTAGATATTGAAGCTCTGCCAGGGAGCAGGGATTGGGTCTTCACCTATGTATTTTCCCCCAGTGCTTAGTAAAGTGCTTTTCACACACTAGATGCTTAATACGTATTACTGCTAAATACTACTGAAGATAGAGAAAATCCCCCAAATCTTGAATGGGTGAAGCATCTTGTAAGCATTCACATTAAACTTCATCCTGAGGGTGGGCTGTTTTGGCAGTTGTTATCCACACTTCTAAAAAGCCACACATTTCTAATTTTTTTTTTGCATTAGGGTTGCTAAATGTTCTATTAATATTACTATTAGTAGAACACAAGGGCCCCTCTCAGGGTTGCATCTGGGGAGTTTCCAGTCCTCTACCAGTCTCAGATATGGGAGGGAGAGTCAAGCAGAGGCCTATCCATTCCATTCCTAGCTTGGGCAGTGGCTAGCGAGTGGAAGGCCATCTGCTACAAGTCAAAATTCCCCGTGCTGGGCAGCAGCGGCACAGGAGAGAATCGAGGGCGGAGACTCGAGTTTACTGCATGGAAGGCGGAATGGTGAACCACTTCGGGATTTTGACCAAGAAAACTCTCTGGATCCACTACCGGAACGATTGCAGATGGAGAGTGGGGCGTTCTGGGAGAGATGTGTCCGTGATGTCGCTCTGGGTCAGAAATGACTCGACGGCATAAGACAAGAACAAATGAAATTATTAAAAAGGGTTCTATTCACCAATTTCTTGCAGATGCATTTTGGTTTTTTAGGGGTGGGGAGCTTCTGTGGGGATGGAGGCGGTGGTTCAATATCAGAAGGGGAATAAAAATAAAAGAAAAAGAGAGGGACAGAGAGATACAGAGAGAATCGATTCTAACGAGCTCGCAGTTTAGAAGATGACAGGACCTGCTTTTCAACTGTGCACTTCCTGTTTGCAGAATGCTGTATTAAACATTTGGGAGAGGACAATAGAGCTAGTAGACAAGCCCAGTTTCCCCCAAACCAGGAGCAGCAGGGTTAGCAGTCCTTCTACCCCAGAGGCTTAAGCAGCCCCTCCAGAAGAGAGTTGATCGATAGTATTTCTCAAGTGCTTCTGCTGGCGGAGCCCAACCAAATGGAGTCGGTAAGACACGATCCTGTTCCACAAGCAATTGACTCCAGCTTCTCCCGTTTTCCAACTGAGCCAGGGTTTGGAGGAGCAGGTGTTCAGAAATCATTTCCCTTTCTTGGTCGGCCCCCTGCAGTCCTCTGCCCTCTCTGTATGTGTGTTTTGCTCTTTTACACTGGCAGGGCTTAAGTTCATCCATTCATTCGATCTGATTTATGGAGCGCTACGGAGCACTTGGAAAGTACAAATCAGCAACAAATCATCCCTGCCCACATCGGGCTCACAGTCTAGAAGTGGGGAGAAAGGCATCAGAACAAGTGAACAGGCATCAGTCGTATCAATATAAAGAGAATTCTAGATATGTTCTATTTCTAAGATCTGCTGTGTTAACGTAATGTAGTTGCTTTGCTTTTCTTCTGTCCACAGCAGCCTAGGCGAGAGAGATTAGTCTCTCCCCTTTGCTTTGCTTTTCTTCTGTCCACAGCAGCCTAGGTGAGAGAGATTAGTCTCTCCCCTCTCTAGTTCGTACTTCTCCCTGCCACCTATATCTCATTTTTACAACGTTAATAATAATAATAATAATACTGATAATTAAGCATTTTCCACGTACCAAGCACTGGGGTGGATGCAAGATAGTCTGGTCAGACACAGTCCATGTTCCACATAATAATTATGGTATTTGTTAAGCACTTACTATGTGCCAGGCACTAAGTCCTGGGGTGGATACAAGAAAAATTAGGTTAGACACGGCCCCTGTCCCACGAGGGGCTCACAGTCTCAATCGCTATTTTGCAGGTGAGGTAACAGACACAGAGAGGTAAAGTGACTTGCCAAAGGTCCCACAGCAGACAGGTGGAAGAGGCTGGATTAGAATCCATGACCTTCTGACTCCCAGGCCCGTGCTCTATCCACTACTCACAGTCTAGAGGAGAGGGACAACAAGTGTCGAATCTCCATTTTACAGAGGGAGAAATGGAGGCACAGAGAGGTTAAGTGACTTTTTCAACATCACACAGCAGGCAAGTGGCAGAGCCAGGATTAGAACCAATCAATCAGTGGTATTTATTGAGTGCGTACTATGGGCAGAGCACTGTACTAAGCACTTGGGAGAGTACAATACAACAGAATTAGCAGACGCGTTCCCTGCTCATAACAAGCTTACAGTGTAGAGGGGGGAGATAATTAGAATTCAGGTCCTCTGGTTCCCAGCCCCGTGCTCTTTCCATTAGGCTATACTGTTTCACTTGTTTCATCCATGCCAGTCCATTCCTCAAAACCTTTTAATGGTTACCCATTCTTCTTTACATCAAGCAGATGCTCAATAAATACTATTGAATGAATGAATGAATGAATGAATGTTTTGTTTTGTTCTGTTTTATTTTGTTGTCTGTCTGCGCCATTTAGACTGTGAGCCCATCGTTGGGCAGGGATTGTCTCTCTCTGTTGCCGAATTGTCCATTCCAAGCGCTTGTACAGTGCTCTGTACATAGTAAGTGCTCAATAAATACTATTGAATGAAGAAACTCCTGACCATAGGTTTCAAGGCACTCCATCCACACTCTCCCTCTTATTAATCAGTTCTCTTCTCCAACTACATCCCAAGCCACATGCTCCGTTCCTGTCAAGTTAGCATACGCTGTGTATCATTCTTTACCCTTCTGCAGTTCAACCCCTTGCCCAGGTCCTCTCTCCTACCTGGAACATCCCTCCCTCCTCAAATCTCTTCCTCCTCAAGTAGCACCCATCTCCCCTTCTTCAGAGCCCTCCTGAAAACTTACCTCCTCCAGGAGGCACTGCCCAATAAGACCCACCTTCTCAGGTCATGTTCATCCTTTAGCGCTCATCACCTACCCTCAACATCTATTTTCTTATTTATTTTTCTATTTTTCCTTCTAAAATTCTCATTCCGACCTCCGTAACGTTCTTTCTTTCTCCTTCTCCGAGTATTTATGAATGGCTATGTTCAGTAGACTTCCAAAGCCTGGAGAACAGGAACCATCTTAAGCTATTGTACTTTTGCAAATGTTTAGTGTAGTGCTCGGCACACAGGAGACACTTCGTAAACATTGATTGTGGAAAACATCATGGGATCTCATTCCTCTCTATGGCTGGCACGATTCCCACCAGAGTCCTCCTGGACCAACTCCCGAAGAACAGCATTAGTTCCAGAATTGCAAAGCAGCTTCAGACGTGATCTTTGCAACCTGTGAGATGCAGGAGAATTGCAGGGAACAATGTCAAGACCTTTTTGTGGTAATTATATACCTTACAGAGGCATTTCACACCTTCAAGAGACGCGGACTCTAGCGATTACTTAAAGTTTGCCTGCCTTAGAACTTTTATTGAGACTCAAAGATACTTCATGTTGATATGACTGGTCACATCAGAAGTGACTGGGCCTTGTCCAACCCTGTACTTATCACCAAAGGAGTAAGGTCCAGTCCTGTTCAATTTATTCTACACAACCATATTCAAAGATGGGGCCGTAGAGTACAAATAACAATTATAATAATAATAATTGTATTTATTGAGCACCTTCTGGATGCAGTGCACTGTACTAAGCAGTTGGGAAAGGTCAACACAAGCACAAGTCACATTCCCCTGCATTCAAGGAGCTTAAACAAAAGTATTAAGAAGGATCATTAAATGGTTATTGTCACATTTACTCCTTTTTTATTAAAAAAAAACAGATGAAGAGGTAAGGGTAAACCTGAAGTGGATGAGGTCAGCCTGGTAGGTAGATTTCCACCAGCAGCTCTCAGCAGCTCATGCACAAGAGCAAAGGAGGTGGACTGTGGATCAGTGAAGGGATAGGGGAGTGAACGGGTTGAGTTCAGTAGAGTGGATGGTGTTGAGAGTGTCAATTTGGTCATCAAGGGAAGGTCGTTTGGGTACGGAGGCTAAATGGAACATGATGACTTGAGAAAATTGGATCAAAAGATCGGAGGTCTCTGTTGGGCAACAACACAGAGGGAGGAGGTGTGTGAGAGATTAGGCAGGTGAGGAGGTTGCCATCAGATAGAGGGATTTCAGACTTGGTGATGGTTGAGATTGTGCAGTGGCTAGAGGTGACGAGATCAAGTGTGTGTCCAAGTTGGTGAGTGGAGGAGCTGGGGTGGAGCAGGAGGCTAGTGGAGTTAAGGAGTGATAGAAAGTGGGCAGCAGAAGGGTTGTCAGAAGCATCTATGATGATTTTAAATTTCCTTGTTGTTTGATGACCTCTTGACAAGTCTTCTGTGTTCATTATTTTGAATATTAAAGAAAATCATATCATAAAAAGATTATTTTAATCCAATAAGAGGATGGTTTTACTGTTTTAATATTAGAAAAACACTGTTAATTGATATTTCTAGCAGAGTGATTGGTTAATATCATTGACAAAAGGCCAGATTCTAACTAGTTATAGGAATACCTAACCTTTATTCATTTGTATAGGATAAAAATGATGAAAGTTATTAGCTATATAGTACCATTGATGGGGAAATGGTGTTGGGAGACACACCTTAACATAGGGGAAGAAACAAATGCACTGCTTCCTATAAAATAGAATTGTTTTTAGTCATCCATGAGAAAAATAAAATCTTTTCTGGAAGAGAAAATACTAATTTTATTACAGGTGCACTCCATCCAAGTGAACTGCAGGAAATATAAAAAGATATAATCTCTACCCTCTCAGCATTTAAATGCATTTTTAATGAGCAACATTGCATTTTCCTTCCCCTCAAATGTTTATGAAAATTGTTTCTTGCCCGAGTCTGGACACAGTCAGATACTGAACTTTTTTCCTGTGCAAAGAATACCCATAGATTCTCAGTTCAGCACTTCGTCCTCCTCCACATGCAATGGCAATTTTGAACTACCACACTTTATTTTCGGGCTGGGGGGGCCGCCTCCAGACTAGTCTATCGGTGAGAAATAGTAAATTTCCCAAATCTGGGAAGAGGCCACAAGTTTCTATCAATTCATATTAATCAATCAATCGATCGATCCTATTTATTGGTCACTTACTACATTTAGAACACTGTACTAAGGGTTACTGATGGTAATGTAATTATCGAGTGCTTACTGTGTGCAGAGCACTGTATTAAGCATTTGGGAAAGTGGAGAAGCAGCATGGCCTAGAGAGAGGCAGTGTGGCCTAGTAGAAAGAGCATGGGCCTGGGAGTCAGAGAATGTGTGGGCTCAGTGACCTTGGGCAAGTCACTTAACTTTTCTGTGCTTCAGTTCCCTCATCTATAAAATGGGGATTAAAACCTACTCCCTCCTACGTAGACTGTGAGCCCCATGCAGGACAGGGGCTGTGTCCAAACTGATTAATATATGTCTATCCCAGAGCTTAGAACAGTGCTGGGCACCAACTAAGCACCTAATAAATGTCATAATTATTATTATAAAATAGAGTTGGTAGACATGTTCCTTGCCCACAAGGAGCTTACAGACCATAGTGGGAGACAGACTTTAAAACAAATTACAGATGGGGAAATATGTACAGACATGTGTGCTTTTAGGAGTGTTTTTCCCCAGGAACAAAAATCAAAATATGAAAAATTCATATTAATGGACCTATGCAAATACTTTTTTCAGAAAATATGAGTGTATTGCAACACAGTAAACCAAGTATCTCAAGTGTCAGTATTCCGCATGTGATTGAAGTAGCTATTTCCCAGGGAGATCTCTCCCACCTACTTTGGAAATATCACTCCCCTACCTGCACCTTGAGTCTCTCCCCTCGACTGTCTCCCAGGCCGCCGCTGCCCAGCTCAAGGAGGCAGTGGTAAACCACGTCCGTATTTTTACCAAGAAAACTCTATGGATCCACTACCAGAACGATTGCAGACATAGGTGGGGCGTTCTGGGAGAGATGTGTCCATGGCGTCACTATGGATCGGAGACGACTTGACGGCATAAGACAAGATGAGACCTGTGTTTTGGACCCCATCTTCCCTCACCTATTAAAATGATTGCTTCTGCCCTGCTCCCATCTCTTACTGTTTATCAGCAACCTTCTGTCTTTTTTAACTCCTTCCTTCTCCTTCGAACATGTGCAATGTCCCCTATCCTGAAGTTCCTCACAATAATCTCCATTTCTCATCTAAAGTCCTTCAGTGGGCTGAATTTGTCTCTCTTCCAACTCTTAAGATGCCCTACAATCTGGAGTTTGCCCTCAGTGTTATTGGTATCATTATGGTATTATTATTTGCGCAAAACACTGTACTAAGTCCAGGGGAAAGGTTCTCGGGGGGGGGGGGGTGTGTGTGTGTGATGGGGGAAATGACAGACACTCTAGGAGATAAATAAATGAATAAATAAATAAATACAAATAAATAATATGCCACAGTCAGCCAGGACAATAATTCAATAACAACAACAACAAACAAAAAAAGCAGTACATTACTACAGGAGGGAATAGTCCTTGGGCTCTGCTGGGTCCAACAGTCCCAACCTTCCCAACCTTGAAACAGTTGGGGCAATTATACTGCTGTCTATTCTGTTCCTATGAGAGTCTGGCAATGGCAGGCAAGTGAAGGTGAAGCCATCCCCTGGAGCGCAGAGCCCCAGTGAAGGGGGAACCCTCCACATCTCCAGCCCTGATCTCTCTTCCTCTCTTCAGTCTCGCATTTCCTCCTGCCTTCAAGACATCTCTACTTGGATGTCCTCGAGCTTAACATGCCCAAAACAGAACTCCTTATCTTCCCACCCAAACTCTATTCTCCCCGACTTTCCTTTCACTGTAGATGGCAACACCATCCTTCCTGTCTCGCAAACGTGTCATCTCGTTGTTATCTTTGATTATTTTCTCTCATTCAACCCACATATTCAATCCATCACTAAATTTTGTCAGTTTGACCATCGCTAAAATCCACCCTTTCCTCTCCATCCAAATTGCTACCACATTAATCCAAGCACTTATTCTATCCCTCCTTGATTACTGCATCAGCCTTCTTGCTGACCTCCCAGCTTCCTGTCTCACCCCACTCCATTCCATACTTCAAGATGCTGCCCGGATCATTCTTCTACAAAAATGTTCAGGGCATGTTTCCCCACTCCTCAAGAAACTCCAGTGGTTGCCCATCCACCTCCACATCGAACAAAAACTCCTCCCCATTGGCTTTAAAGCCCTCAATCACCTTGTCCGCTCCTACCTCACCTCGCTACTCTCCTACTAAAACCCAGCCTGCACACTTCACTCCTCTTGTGCCAACTTTCTCACTGAACCTCAATCTTGTCTATTTTGCTGCCGACCCCTTGCCCACATCCTGCCTTTGGCCTGGAATGCCCACCTTCCTCAAATCTGGTAGACAATTACTCTCCCCATTCCCAAGCGTTATGGAAGGCACATCTCTTCCAAAAAGCCTTCCCTGACTAAGCCCTCCTGTCCTCTTCTCCCACTTGCTTCTGCGTCACCTTGACTTGCTCCCCTTATTCATCCCCCCGCCCAACACTACAACACCTGTGTACATATATGTAATTTATTTATATAAATGTCTGTCTCCCCCTCTAGACTGTAAACTCACTGTGGGCAGAGAATGTGTCTGTTTTTATATTGTACTCTCCCAAGCACTTAGTACTGTGCTCTGAACACAATAAGCACGTAATAAATATGATTGATTCAGTGAATGAATGCTGAGTGCATTCTTACCAAAATTTATGATCAAAACTATTGGCCTAATTCTCCTCAACCTTTCCTCCTCTTTCAATAAGGTCACTCTAGATTGTAAGCTCATTATGGGCAGGGATCACGTCTGCTCATTTTGTCATATTGTACTCTCCCCAGCACTTAGAACAGTGCTGGGTACATAGTAAGCGCTCAATACCATTGATTGATAGATCGATCACACTCTCCTCCTAGATACTCTATCCAACTTCTTCCTACCTATTCTCTCTGACCGTTCCTTTTCCATTTTCTTTACTGGCACCTCTTCCTCGCCTCAGCCTTTAAAAGTGGTTGCCCCTCAAGGTTCACTTGGGACCTCTATTCTCCCCACTTTAACCTCTCTTCCTCAGCTACTCATCAGCTTGCATGATTTCAACTACCATGTCATTGTGGAAAATTCCCAAATCTACATCTCCAGCCCTGACCTCTATCACTTGATCTACCATTTGGTGCATCTTCTGAACTTCCGGCCCCGGGGACCCGGAGTTCTATGCGTATGGCCTGGGATTCAGATCATTCCTGCTGCCAGGCCCCCTAGGGTTTCCTTTACACCAAAAGCCAGAAAGGTGCCTGCAGAAGGGTAGGAACCAGTGTCCATCATGCCAGGCACAAGAGCCTCGGTGCCTTTCTCATCTGAAACTGTTTCTAACACTTCTGTCGCCAAACTCAAACCTTGCTCTCTTTAACTCCTCTTTCCATAGAGACCATATCTAATTCATACCTGTATATTCTATCCCAGTGTCTAGTGCAGGGCTCTGCGTACAGTAAATGCTGAGTAAATATTATTACTCCTCCTGCTATTACTCTTCTGCTCCTGCCAGCTTCTAGGACACTTGGTCACGGTGAGGAGAGAGATTCAAAAAGCATTAAAGTAGCATGACACAGTGGATAGAGCACAGGCCTGGAAGTCAGATGGCCATGGGTTCTAATCCTGGCTCCACCACTTGTCAGCTGGGTGACCTTGAGCAAATGATGTCACTTCTCTGTGCCCCAGTTACCTCTTCTGTAAAATGGGGATTGAGCCTGTGAGCCCCGTGTGGGACAGGGATCGTGCCCAAACCCATTTGCTTGTATCCACCCCAGTGCTTAGTACAGTGACTGGCACATAATAAGTGTTTAGCAAATACCGCAATAATTATTATTATTATCCTTTTATTTCACATTTCTAAATTAGGAAATGTTCCATCTTTCTAAGTTCTGCCAATTCTTCCTCTATAATATCTCACAGATCATCATCATAATCATCGGTGATATTTATTAAGTGCTTACTGTGTACAAAGCTCTCCCTCTTGAACCTTACAACCACCACTCTGGTTCGACCCCTTATCACCTCTCAGATGGACTACTTTAACAGCCTCCTCACTGGCCTCCCTGCCTCCAACCTTTTCCCTCTTCAGTCTGTTCCACTCAGATGCGCATATCCTCTTTTCTGGAAAAGCCATTTGGAAACCTCCTCTTGCATAAAACAAAAATTCCAAATCATTGGCTTCAAGGTTCTCCACCAGCTGCCTGCATTATCTTTCTAAAATGCCAATCAGGATACATCACTTCTCTACTCATAAAGCTTCATGGTTCAAAATTACTTCCCGCAAAAAACAAAAAGTCCTCACTTGGTTTCAAGGTTTTCATTATCCCAGTCCAGGTTGTCTCTCTGATCTCTTCTCCCACTTCCTGCCACCTTATGATCTTAGCCCTTCCCATGCAGACTTCCTAACCATCCTCCACTGTCAACTCCCATTTCTCATGCCTTTCCCACTTTCTGCAGTGATTTCGTCACTCTGTTTCACCAGGCAAGTCGCTCCCTTCCTTCATCCTTCTTACATATTTATCTATTTATTTGTCTCTGATGAATTTTCCTCTGTGTTTGTTTAGATTTTGCACCCACTGGTAAATTTCCAGCCACTCTCAGGCCCACAGATAACCTTAATGGTTAGTGGTATCATCTTTGATACCAAAGACACTATATACAGATTATATATATTTTCACCATTGATCCTAAAAGCACATTTTTTTAAATTCCTGAGTGTCAAGTTCGTGCCGATAATAAATGATAATGATTAGTGTCTGTCAGCTCAGCTGAAGCCATTTTTAAGGGTTTGTCAGGCCAAACAAAATAAAAAGCAGAAAAAATTCTGCTAGGGCAAACCCTAATTTATACCGCAGGATTACTTTGGTCCTGTTGAAGACTACTTAGGCTGCCAGCTTCCTGGGTGTCAGAATTCAACTCCAAAATCCCAATAAAGAACTAGCATGATAGAGCAGGATGTGATATCAAGAACTTAGGCTGAGTTAAATATAAAGAACTGGAGGAAAGGCTGAAAAATATGAATGTGCTCTTGACAGAGTATGAAGGAGCAAAGGCTTCCTGTAAATGGTAGGAAAAATGCAAACGGGTTTGGTTTCCCTAGTGGATATTTGAGCTGGTAGCATATGATGTAGGTAATATTTTCTTTTGAGAGCAGTGGTGATGGGCGATCCCCAATAATAACACATAAAATATCTCTCTACCGCATAAACCCAGGCCTGGAAGCTCAATCGATGGATGAGCATAATTGAGACATCACTAAGGGAGGGTAAGGCTGAGGGCCTAAGGCTAAAACTGTAAGTTCCTTGTGGGCAGGGGTCATGTCTACCAACTCCATTTTATTATACTCTCCCAAGAGCTTAGTACAGTGCTCTGCACATAGTAAGTGCTCAATAAATACCATCGATTGAAGTCTACATGCATTGTCAGTGTAAGAGTTAAAGAGACAACGGAAAAGCTTTTTTCTCTCTCTCTTTCAGTACCTAGTTATATGAATGAGTCACTTAGGCTAAAATTAGTGGCATCTTTGAGAAGAAATTATGAGGCAGCAGCTATGAAGACATCAATTTTCTCCACCTGCTTTTTGAGTGCAGGGGGCTTAGCATAATGACTGAAATGACATGACTGTATCTGAGGATAGTGCAATTAGAGCAAATTTCATTTTAAGGAAAGTTTTTGGTCATAATCTTTACATCTGCTTGCTTTTCGCATCTTTTCCCGTTAAAAAGTCTTTTGAAATGTTTTTCCCATGCTATTTGTTACACACTTACTAGGTGCCAGGAACTGGTTTAAACGCTGGTGTAGATACAAACTGATCAGATTGGACACACAGTACACATGGGGCTCACAGTCTTAATCCCCATTTTACAGATGAGGTAACTGAGGCACAGAGAAGTTAAGCGACTTGCCCAAGGTCACACAGCAGAGAAGTGGCGGAGTGGGGACTTCCTACTCCCAGGCCCGTGCTGCTTCCCTTGCTAAGGGAAATCTACTAAGAACAGTAAACATTTGCATTCAAAAGCAGACCAATTTCCCTGGTAGGCCATGATCTCCTACTCATTCTTCTTGAAAATGAAGACACAACGGATGGGCCAAACTTTTCGTTTTTGATTTAGAGGTCAAAATCCATACAACCAATTCTCCTATAACACAGGGGTTGTGATCTAGCAAAGCCTCCCATTAAGGAAAACGCACACTGAAACACTCACCTGTTCTGACAGTACAAAAATATACACATGGAAACAAGCAGTCTCTTCCAATAATGCAGCATGCTGCGCTCCAACCTGTTGCTGGATAGATGCTCCCTAATTCCCTAACAGAGCTTTCTAGCCAAAAGCCCCAGTGAAAACATGTGTTATGGTAGAACAGAGAGTGCTTCTCTACCATCTGTTGTATTTTATTCTCCCAAGTAATTAACACTCTACCCACAGGAGGGTCTCAATAAATGCCACTGATTGATTGATTGAATTCTTTGGGGCTACTCCTTGACCTGTACTCTACCCACTGTGTCATGCTGCTTCTCACCTGCTACGTGACCTTAGGTAAGTCACTGAACTTCTCAGTGCCTCAGTTTCCTCTTCTGTGAAATGGGGAGGCAATACCTGTTCTCCCTCCCCCTTAGACCATGAGCCCCATGTTAGACAGGGGCAGTCCCGCCTGATTATCTTGTATCTTCCCCAGTGCTTAGTCCATTGTTTGGCACATAGTAGGAGCTTAACATTTACCACAGTGCTATTGGTTTTGTTCATAAAACAATCACATTTATATTTTCAGATCGGGCAGCGTTCTGTTGGCCTTATCTTCTTTGTCCCTCCTCCTCTGTCCTGTCTCTTTCTCTGCCACAGTGGTCCTCACCAAACCTTCTTCCAGGGACAGGAGTCAAGTGGAAAGAAGGATGTGGCCAGCTTATCTCTGATAACTTGGTTCCATTCCCATCTTTGGGAACTGGTAGAGGTCTGGGTCAGGGCTAGCATGACAGGAATGCCACAGAGAAGGCAGGGCAAGTTATAAAAAAGTCAGGCAAGGTACATTCATAATAATAATAATTATGGCATTTGTTAAATGCTTACTATGTGCCAAGCACTGTTCTAAGCGCTGCGATAGATACAAGGTGATCAGGTTGCCCCACGTGGGCCTCACCGTCTTAATCCCCATTTAACAGATGAGGTAACTGAGGTACAGAGAAGTAAAGCGGCTTGCACACGGTCACACAGTGGACAAGCCACAGAGTGGGGATTAGAACCCACATGCTCTGACTCCCAAAGCCCATGCTCTTTCCACTGAGCCATGCTGTTTCTCCTAATGATCTAGGGTTTAGCAGCGGGGTAGGCAGGACATGGGGCTGTCTTTTTTAAAAACAGGGTTTGAAGGTGAAGCGGGAGGCGGGGCCAATGGGACAGAAGCCAAGTGGGAACAGGGAGTGGGTAAAACAGAGGGTGGATTAAGTATAGAAATTAATTGATAAGAGCCGACTGCACCGGGGTGATTCTCCGTGTCATTCCCAGTAAAGCTAGAGAGGGCATCCATCCAACAGTTATCACTGAAGGTGGGAACGAGAAATGTGTACTTACAAAGAAGGAAAGAGAAGCAGGGAAAGGGAGATGAGAGGGAAGAGATTGATTGAGAATGGTGAGAGGAAATGGGCTCCAACAGGAATATTTGAATTGGACTAAAAGAGAGATTTAGTAGAAGCAAGAACACTTGAACATTCCTTTATATCACTTAATTACCTTCACTCCTCTCCTCTCAAGTGTTCTTGGAGAGGAGAGGAGTGAAGGTAATTAAGTGATATATAGGAATGAATGTTTCAACGGTGGAGGTAAAAAAAAAACAACACCCCAAAAACAAAGCCAGAAGAGGAGATTCTGGAGAAATATGGGTCCAAATGATATGCTTTGGGAAACCCTGAGCAAGGGGGTGAGGGGCAGTGAGGTATATGGGATAAAAGTAATAATGATGATAATAATAATAATATTTGTTAAATCATTATTATGTGTCATGATAATCAGATGGGACACAGTTCCTGTCCCACACGGAGTTGACAGTCTAAGATAGAGGGAGAACAGGTTTTGAATCCTCATTTTACAGATGAGAAAACCAAAACACCGAAAAGTTAAGTGACTCACCCAAGGTCAAACAGCAGACAAGTGGTGGGGCCAGGATTATAACCCAGGTCTCTTGACTCCCATTCCCATCCTCTTCCCACTAGGCCACGCTGAGAAGGGCTGGCAGGTGGACCGATAGTCAAAATGTCAATCAATTAATATTTTGAAAGATCGAACAAAATGTGTTACTTGATATAATTTTTCCACTAAGAACTACACGATGATTTTAAATGTTTCTTTATTGGAACATTCCAACAAAAATAACAGGATATAGATAAAAACCTCACATCGAGAAGCAGCATCTTCAAACTTGAAATACAGCCTACCCTTCTTGATATGAACCACTGTCTTTCTGGTTCAAATCAATCAATCAATGGTATTTATCGAGTGCTTACTGTGTGCAGAGCACTGTACTAACTGTTCGGGAGAGTACAGTGTAACAGACATATTCCCTGACCCCAGTGAGCTTACAGTCTAGAGTGTGAAACAGACATTAATGTAAATAAATAAGTTACGGATATGTACATAAATGCTGTGGGGTTGGGAAGGGGGATGAATAAAGGTAGCGAGTCAGGGTGACATAGAAGGGAGTGGGAGAAGAGGAAAGAAGGGCTTAGTCAGGGAAGGCTTTTTGGAGGAGATGGGCCTTCCAATAAAGCTTTGGGGGTGGGGGGGGGGGGTGGCAAGAAAAATTGTGTGTGAATTTTGCGGAGAAGGTCGATTAAGATCAGTGTGTATCTGAGAGTCCCTTCCTCTCGCAGACATGAAAATTGTTCCATGCTTCACGGGTGCATTTACCACGCTCAGTGGCTAGCATGAGTCTTCTTTCTTGAGTTTGATCTTCCTGAAGCCTCTTTCTGAAGCAGCGTGGCTTAGTGGAAAGAGCACGAGCTTGGAAATCAGAAGACGTGGGTTCTAATCCTGGCTCTGCCGCTTGTCTGCTGCTTGACCTTGGCCACATAACTTCTCTGTGCCTCAGTTACCTCATCGGGAAAACGGGACTGAAGACTGTGAGCCCCATGTGGGCAACCTTTCATTCATTCATTCATTCAATAGTATTTATTGAGCGCTTACTATGTGCAGAGCACTGTACTAAGGGCTTGGAATGAACAAGTCGGCAACAGATAGAGACAGTCACTGCCCTTTGATGGGCTTAAAATCTAATCGGGGGAGACGGACAGACGAGAACGATGGCAATAAATAGAGTCGAGGGGAAGAACGTCTCGTAAAAACAATGGCAACTAAATAGAATCGAGGCAATGTACATTTCATTAACAAAATAAATAGGGTAATGTAAATATATACAGTTGAGCGGACGAGTACAGTGCTGAGGGGATGGGAAGGGAGGGGGGAGGAGCAGAGGGAGATGGGGGGAAAAGAGGGTTAAGCTGCGGAGAGGTGAAGAGGGGGCGGTAGAGGGAGTAGGGGGAGAAGGGGGGCTCAATCTGGGAAGGCCTCTTGGAGGAGGTGAGTTTTAAGTAGGGTTTTGAAGAGGGGAAGAGAATTAGCCTGGCAGAGTTGAGGAGGGAGGGCATTCCAGGACCACAGGAGGACGTGGCCCAGGGGTCGACGGCGGGATAGGCAAGACCGAGGGACGGTGAGGAGGTGGGCGGCAGAAGAGCGGAGCGTGCGGGGTGGGCGGTAGAAAGAGAGAAGGGAGGAGAGGTAGGAAGGGGCAAGGTGATGTAGAGCCTTGAAGCCTAGAATGAGGAGTTTTTGTTTGGAGCGGCGGTTGATAGGCAACCACTGGAGGTGTTTAAGAAGGGGAGTGACATACCCAGAGCGTTTCTGCAGGAAGATGAGCCGGGCAGCGGAGTGAAGAATAGACCGGAGCGGGGCGAGAGAGAAGGAAGGGAGAGCAGAGAGAAGGCTGACACAGTAGTCTAGCCGGGATATAACAAGAGCCCGTAGCAGTAAGGTAGCCGTTTGGGTGGAGAGGAAAGGGCGGAACTTGGCGATATTGTAAAGGTGAAACCGGCAGGTCTCGGTAACGGATAGGATGTGTGGGGTGAACGAGAGAGACGAGTCAAAGATGACACCGAGATTGCGGGCCTGAGAGACGGGAAGGATGGTCGTGCCATCCACGGTGATAGGGAAGTCCGGGAGAGGACCGGGTTTGGGAGGGAAGATGAGGAGCTCACTCTTGCTCATGTTAAGTTTTAGGTGGCGGGCCGACACCCAGGTGGAGACATCCTGGAGGCAGGAGGAGATGTGAGCCCGAAGGGAAGGGGAGAGAACAGGGGCGGAGATGTAGATCTGTGTGTCATCTGCGTAGAGATGGTAGTCGAAGCCGTGGGAGCGGATGAGTTCACCGAGGGAGTGAGTGTAAATGGAGAACAGAAGAGGGCCAAGAACTGACCCTTGAGGAACTCCAACAGTTAAAGGATGGGAGGGGGAGGAGGCGCCCGCGAAGGAGACCGAGAATGACCGGCCAGAGAGATAAGAGGAGAACCAGGAGAGGATGGAGTCCGTGAAGCCAAGGTGAGATAAGGTGTGGAGGAGGAGGGGATGGTCGACGGTGTCAAAGGCAGCAGAGAGGTCAAGGAGGATTAGAATGGAGTAGGAGCCATTGGATTTGGCAAGAAGGAGGTCATGGGTGACCTTAGAGAGAGCAGTCTCGGTAGAGTGGAGGGGACGGAAGCCCGATTGGAGGGGCTCCAGGAGAGAATGGGAGTTAAGGAATTCTAAGCAGCGATTGTAGACGACTCGTTCTAGGATTTTGGAAAGGAGGGGTAGTAGGGAGATAGGGCCTGATTACCTGATTACCTTGTATCTATCCCAGCGCTTAGAATACTGCTTGGCACATAGTAAGCGCTTAACAAATACCACAATAATCATTATCATTGAAGGTTTGGACCTCATTACTAGATCTGTCTTCTACCGCTCTCTCACAGCTCTTCACTTCTCTACCCCGTTATTTGAGGTTCTCCTTCACTGTGTCTTTGAAGTGTTTCACATATCCACTTTTCCAACAATGAACCCATTCTAGTATATGCCCGAGCAGCTATTTGGGAGTGCTATTGTTGACCCCCGCAGTGAAATGCACTTCTGCGGATGGCCTGTCTTCATTCCAGAACCTTGTGGGATTGAGATCTGTCCTGTCACCTGATTCTCAGTATAAACTAGGTGGTGGTGATAGAGCTTCTCTAGAAGTCAGATGTGTTATCATCTCGCTGTCCAGTGCTCTTCCCCTTAGGCCACGATGCCCCCCTACTAAATGTTTCAAATCCCTTTTCAATCTTTCCGTCGATCCTCGCATTGCGGCACAAGGACTGCTTGACTGAAAACCCCAGCTAAGTGCCCCTTCTGAGTGTCACACATTAGTCTATGCACCAGGGCCGCCTTCAGACAGGGTGTGAGGTGGCCAACCGCCATATGTCATATTGAGCCGGGTGGGTAACATGGTGGTTAAAAATGTTTTACTGTCCAGCTCAAGTCAGAAGTGGCACCTATATTAACGAGGATGTGGAAGGCTAACACAACCACTCTGGGGCAAAGGAAATGGATCAGGGGAAAGGTTTTCTAATAATAATAATAATAATGTTGGTATTTGTTAAGCGCTTACTATGTGCCGAGCACTGTTCTAAGCGCTGGGGTAGACATAGGGGAATCAGGTTGTCCCACGTGGGGCTCACAGTCTTAATCCCCATTTGACAGATGAGGGAACTGAGGCGCAAAGAAGTGAAGTGACTTGCCCAGAGTCACACAGCCGACAAGTGGCAGAGCTGGGATTCGAACTCATGAGCCCTGACTCCAAAGCCCGTGCTCTTGCCACTGAGCCACGCTGCTTCTCAAGGTTTGGAGATTTGAATGTGCTTCCAAATAATACCACTGCTTTACACAGCATGCGCATGCAGCTTAGGGTGGTGATGGCATATAGAACGCTGTGGATGTGTACATCATAAGGTGAAGATTTTCAGAACGGGAGGCAGTGTTGAAATTTTCCCCTCCCCTCATCAGGCTAAAGGTCGGAAGGAGGCCCTGAAGGAAATCATCTATGGGTTACAGAAAAATCTCTAGGTTTCAGTTGGTTGGAGCATACTAGAAGCTTTTGGGGTTTTTTTTCAGATTCTTAAGCAAAGCGAATCATACCGATAAGAAATGTAAGGGGCTGAGATTATTATTGCTGAGGGAAGTCCCAGCAGCAGGAGTACATATGGGCCATTAAGGGGAAAACTTAGGGATGGCAGAATGGATGGCGGGAGAAACTGTTTCTTTTTTACTCCCAAGCCTCCTTCTGTGGCAGAGCGGAATATCAAATTAGGTCCCAGTGTAGTATTTTTAATGTTTTATGGACATCTTCTTTTTGAATAATACCGCATGTATCATTTCCAGTGTTCGACAACTACATTAGTATTCTCAGTGAAAAGTCAAAGATGATGAGTGGGCTACCATCTCACTCCTAAGTGTAAATAGCAAACCCAGTAGCAGGAAGCAGAAGGTGACATCAAACAAACAAACAGATAAGGAGAAGAAGAGACTATCTGAGAGTGTTAATTTTGCTTGATGAACTAAATCAAAATTTGATGAACTCACTTCTTAGAGCCTCATCGACTTAAAGATGGGTAATATCTTTGGTTAAAGTTGAATTTTTTCAGATCTCATATTTAGTCCCTTTAACATTCTAATTATTAGTATTATTACTGTATTTGATAAGCATTTGTCAAGCACTGTTCTAAATTCTGGGGAACTTAATCAGGTTGGACGCAGTCCCTGTCCCACATGGAGCTTGCAGTCCAGGTATGAGGGAGAACAGGTACTCAATCCCCATTTTACAGTTGAGGAAACTGAGGCCTATAGAAGTTAAGCAACTTGCCCAAGGTCACAGAGCAGCCGATTGGCAGAGCTGGGATTAGTACCTAGGTCTCTGCCCAAGCCTATGCTCTTTCCACTAGGCAGTGCTTCCAGGTGGACAGAACGAGATACAGAAGAAGTTGTAACTCACTCAAATGTCAAAGGAAGACAAAAGACAGGGCTTGAAAGAACAGCCTCCATCCCTTAGCCAAGAATCCTGCTCCACTGACTCTGGTTTGGAATACCTCATACGAGACGTTTAACTGATCATTTTGCTAACTTTTGAGGTTAGCATCACAATTATGTATGCACGTGCGTGTGGATCACTTTTAATAGCAGGAACCACTCATGTACTGTGATGCGAGTTATTCTGCGATCAATAGTCATGGACATGTCCCTGCTAATATACCGACCATCATTTTCCTTTTACGTCAAATGGCAGGAGCAGCTTGGAGAAGTTACGCTGTGACTGCCGATGTTATATTAGTGAATGTGAATGCGTGGTATATTTGTTAGTGAACAGTCAAATTCAACATCTCTTCATTTTTCTCTTGTCTGCATCCCGAATAAATATATTTGCTAGTTCTGTTCTGGTCACCTGACTAGGTAAGTGCAGCTTCCACCTCTTTACCGTCACGAGGAATAACTCAGGGGATCCAATTATCACAGTTGCTTCTTCTCTAGGCCAGGTATTCTTTCTATGCACAGATGAGTGAAACACCCTGGAAGTTTCCACGGACAACTTCTCACCCTTCTTCTTGAAGGTGATGATTAGGGCATCATCTTTGAAGGTCAGGGCATTTCCTCAGTGTTCTATAGATTGAGGAAATGTTTGCGTAGGAAGCTGCAGATTCTGGCTTGTAGATTTCTGCAGGATCCAAGGCCTTTTTCACTTTTATGCCAGTGACTGTGAAGGTTTCCTACCTAAAAGCTGGAGCCAAGGCCATGGCTTGACATTTGGGTCTGTTTTCAACGCTTTGAAAAGCCTATCCTTAATTGAAGATGGATCCCTCTTTGTCTGTGATGACGAAGAGCCCCATCTCAATTTTTCAGCAGTATTATGGTAGGGAGAATAGGGTTATTGTACTTCTTTAGTAATAATAATTGTGGTATTTGTAAAGTGCTTACTCTGTGTCAAGCACTGTACTAAGCACTGGGGTAGTTAGGAGGTAATCGGATCGGGCACAGACCCTGTCTCACAAGGAAAAGTCTTTTTTTTTTTTACTGGGACTTGTTCAATACTTACTGTGTGCCAAGCACTATATTAGGTTGGAGTAGATACAAAATAATCAGGTTGTACATAGTCCCTGTCCCACATGGGGCTCACAGTTTAAATAGGAGGGAGAACAGGCATTGGATCCCCATTTTACAGATGAGGAAACTGAGGCACAGAGAAATTAAGTGACTTACCCAAGATCACACAGCAAACAAGTGGTGGAGCCAGGATTAGAACCCAAGTCCTTTGACTCCCAGGCCCTTGCTCTTTCCCCTATGCTTCTTAGTTGGTGGTGGTCAGTGTGTCCCTGGATCTTTTTAGCTTTGTTCCCCCGACTTAGTCTGTGAGACCCACATGGGGCAGGGATTGAGTCCAACTTGATTATCTTTTATCTAACCCAGCGCTCAGCACAGTACCTGATACATAGTAAGCATTTAATAAGTACCCTTAACAGATTAATTACACATTCTTCTTGGTTTGATCAGAAGGTCCTGACCACTTCATTTCAGTACTTTAATTTATTCCAATCACGAGGAGCTATAAGGAGTTATTAATGCATTTCTTGACCTGTGGCATAGAACTTTTTAATTGCCGAATCGTTTTAATCACAGCAGTTTTGATGGTATCTCCTCTTCATGCCTTTCATCTTGATGACTTGCCTAATAGTGTCTCTGAGAAGGGTCCACTCGCTGTTTACTTCGATGTTTGTAGCGGGGCTTCCTCGGTCCAACAGGGCTGCTTCGATGTGCCAAAGAGGGCTTCCTAAGTGTCTCTGTTCTCTACGACGGTGCTATTTTGCCTTCTCGATCATTTGGAAGGTACTTTTCCATTCACCGGTTGTGTTCATCATTCAGGTTTAGAGTCTACGAGCCAATAGCCCAGAATTGAACACTCCTCAGGGCTATAGTGATCCACACAACTTTCAGGACCCTCTGATGGACAGTAATCTATGAGATACCACTGTCTTGAACTTCTCTTTTATTTAGGAAGTAGAAGATAGTTTCGTGATTATGAACTGATGAACGGCACATTCTGTGAGGCGAAGCAAGCCATTGCTCTCCAACCCCATGAGAATCAGTGATTTTTTGTTTTCCGTGTTCCAGCATCAAAACGCAACTGGCATTGAAAAATCTCATGATGATCAGGTTGCCTGATGAAAACAGCACAGGCCTCGAAGTCAGAGAACTTGGCTTTAAGTTCAGCTCTGCTACTAACGGGGGTAATAATTTCCTTATCACACACACACATACATATACAAACATATGCATGCACACATGAACATAACACATACATATACAAACATATGCATGCACACATGCACATATACAAAGTGCTGGGGAAAAGTACACAGATATTGATTCAGATATAATCCTTGGCCCACAAGGGACTCACAGCGTGGCTTAGTGGAAAGAGCCTGGGCTTGGGAGTCAGAGGTCCTGGGTTCTAATACCGACTGCCACCTGTCAGCTGTGTGACTTGGGGCAAGCCACTGAACTTCTCTGTGCCTCAGTTACCTCATCTGTAAAATGGGGATTTTGACTGTGAGCCCTACGTGGGACAACCTGATGACCTTGTATCTCCCCCAGCGCTTAGCACAGTGCTGGGCACATAGTAAGTGCTGAACAAATGCCATCATTATTGAGGAGCAGCGTGGCTTAGTGGAAAGACCCCAGGCTTGGGAGTCAAAAGGTCATGGGTTCTAATCCCAGCTCTGCCACTTATCAGCTGTGTGACTTTGGGCAAGTCACTTAACTTCTCTGTGCCTCAGTTACCTCATCTGTAAAATGGGGATTAAGACTGCGAGCCCCATGTGGGACAACCTGATCACCTTGTATCCCCCCAGCGCTTAGAACAGTGATTGGCACATAGTAAGTGCTTAACAAATACCACCATCATCATTAAATGTAGTCAGCAACATCCACATTTATTAAGTATCTCCTGTGTGTGGACCACTTTGCTAGGTGCTTGGGAAACACACGATAGAAGCAAAGGATGGGATCAGCTGTGTGACTTTGGGCAAATCACTTAACTTCTCTGGGCCTCAGTTACCTCATCCGTAAAATGGGAATTAAGACTGTGAGCCCACATGGGACATCCTGATTACCTGGTATCTACCCCAGCACTTAAAACAGTGATTGGCACTTAGTAAGTGCTTAATAAATGCCATTATTATTATTATAATTATTACCCCTGCCCTCCATAAACTTACAATCTAATGGGGGTAATAATCAGATTCAAATGCTAAACAACAGTCATTAGTGGAATTCATTCATTCATTCATTCAATTGTATTTATTAAGTGCTTACTGTGTGCAAAGCACTTGTACTAAGTGCTTGGGAAAATACAATACAACCATAAAGCGTGACAATCCCTGCCCGCAAGGAGCTCACTGTCTGGGGGGGATGGGGGGGCGGGGAGATAGACATCAATAGAAATAAATAAAATTACAGATATATAGATGAGTGCTGTGGGGCTGGGAGAGGGGGGAAGAGCAAAGGGAGCAATTCAGGGGGTGATGCAGAAGGGAGTGGGAGATGAGGAAAAGTGGGGCTTAGTCTGAGAAGGCCTCTTGGAGGAGATGGGCCTTCAGTGAGGCTTTGAAAGGGGGGGAGAGTCATTGTCTGGAGGATTTGAGAAGAGAGGACGTTCCATGCCAGAGGCAGGACGTGGGCCTAGGGTCTGCAGCGAGACAGGCGAGATGGAGGCACAGTGATAAGGTGAGCACCAGAGGAGCGAAGTGTGCAGGCTGGGTTGTAGAAGGAGCAGAAGTGAGGTGAAGTAGGATGGGGCAGGGTGATGGAGTGCTTTAAAGCCAATGGTGAGGAGTTTTTGTTTGATATGGCAGTGGATAGGCAACCACTGGGAATTTTTGAGGAGGGGGGTGACATGTCCTGAATGTTTCTGTAGAAAAGTGATCGAGGCAGCCGAGTGAAGTGTGGACTGGAGAGGGGAGAGGCAGGAGGTTGGGAGGTCAGGCAGGAGGTTGGGAGGTCAGCAAGGAGGCTGATGCAGTAATCCCGGCAGGATAGGGTGAGTGATTGCATTAACGTGGTAGCAAATTTGAATGGAGAGGAAAGGGCAGATTTTAGCGATGTCATGAAGGTGGGACTGACAGAATTTAGTGATGGATCAATTACCTGTGTTGAATGAGAGAGGGGGGTGAAGGATAACACCAAGGTTTGAGCTCCTTATCTTAAATGAACATCGACCTCGGGGAAGCTGTATAAATTTAAGCACTTAGTACAGTTCTCTGCTCGCAGTGAGTGTTCGCTAAATTGCATTGATTGATTTTACGGTGGATGTGATGCTGGATATGTTATATTGTGAAAAAGGTTTTATTACTTGTTCCTGCTTGGGTTGAGCCATGAACTCAGAAAAGGAAAATCTGTTTTCATGTCAAAAATCTTCCCTGTGAGATCATGTCGTGCCATTCTGCCCTTACCCCAGTGGAACTATGTAAAAGGCCTTCCCTTTTACAGCCTTCCCAGAAAAAGACATTTCTTTGCGCGGAAAGCTTTCCTAGGAATCACTAGTATTTTGGGTTGAGCATTCAGAGAGCTGAAGAATTGATTCTGAAAGGCAAGATGAGACTGACGTTCTTTCATTACTACTGAGGAGAATACAGGCTTTGCTGAATGATTAGTAGCCGAGAGAGGAGATCGATTGGATAAAAAAGCTCAGCTTCTTTTGGGATATTCTTTAAGGGAAATCTGATTAGAGCACAGGCAAGAGGGCAAAAAGATTTGTACTGTATTTTTCATGATGAGGAACAGGATTTTCAAATAAAGGAATCTAGATGGATAAATACATGTCAACATAGTTGGTTTCTTATAGCAACAGATCCAAATAAAACTGCTGAAAAAGGCCTCTATGGCCCAGAATAAAATATAGCAATATTCTTAATTATATTCTCTTCAGAAGTTGAAGTATCCTAGACAATATGCCAAAAAGAATTAGACCAAATGAGCTATAGTCTCTTTTAAGAAAAATGCCCTTCATCTGTACTGAAGAACTCCAGTAACTCCTCGTAAAAGCTTGAGGTTATTTAATTTCAACTTGAGAGTAAGTGAACTATCATTATGTTATTTCTCCTGCAGCGATAATTTCAGAGAACTTCTTTCATTCTAAATGAATACATACCAACATACAGGGAGTCATTTTTCAGCAAAAATAGACTTCAAAAGTTTGACAGGTAAATTATTAGAATTCCTTCTTGTATTTTTACTGTTTTACTAGTATTTTTACTAAGTCTGTCATTCTTTGACTGATCCTTGAAGTTCCTAGTTGTTTAGACTAGAGTCCTATTCGTTTAGAAGAGCCAGTATGAAAATAGGTACAAAATAACACATTTGCCTTTACTTCTGGGGCTATGTAGTTCAAAATTCAGTGTTCTGAATTTTCAAGTTTTGGTTCAAAGTCCCACTTTCCTATCAATTCCCTGCTCTCAAGAAGGTACGACAATCAATAAATAATATTTATTTTGCACCTACTGTGTGCAGTTATGTATTAAGTGCTTGGGAGAGTGCAGTAGAAGCAGACATGCTCAATCAATCAATTGCATTTATCAAGTGCTTACTGTGTACAGAGCACTGAATTAAGCGCTTGGGAGAGTACAGTTCCACAAAGTTGGTAGACACATTTCCTGCCCATAAGACATGGTATGTATTAAAAATATCTATTTAATAATATGCACTGTTCTTAGTGCTTGAGAATTACAACAGAAGCACAATAATAATTATTATTATCATTATAAATACATTGTGTTCTAAAAACAAGACTCATTACCTGCCCACAAGGAACTTGCATTCTATGGGGGCAGCAAAGGGGAATCATGACACAGCGTAGCAGAGATTATTAGGCAGCACATCAGTCTTCTGCCACATGATGATGATGGCATTTGTTAAGCGCTTACTATGTGCGAAGCACTGTTCTAAGTGCTGGGGGGGGGATACAAGGTGATCAGGTTGTCCCACATGGAGCTCACGTCTTAATCCCCATTTTACAGATGAGGTAACTGAGGCTCAGAGAAGTTAAGTGACTTGCCCAAAGTCACACAGGGGACCCACGGGGTTAGAACCCATGACTTCTGACTCCCAAGCCCGTGCTCTTTCCACTGAGCCACTCTGCTTCTCCATCTGCACCTACTGATAAAATCCCTCCTTCTTTAATATCGTCTTTAATCCCGAAAAACAGATACACTATTCCTGCTATTATGGATCCCAGTATGCTGCAGGTTCAGTTCAGTTTAGAAATTTAGCTTCCATTTCATCTAGCTGCAATAACCAAATTTTGAAGTACTAAGTGATTTCACTGCCAAGTAATGTTCCAATAAGGGAAACAGCATGGTCTAGTGAAAAGAGCATGGGTCTGGGAGCCAAAAGACC
This sequence comes from Ornithorhynchus anatinus, assembly GCF_004115215.2. Taxonomy (NCBI): domain Eukaryota; kingdom Metazoa; phylum Chordata; class Mammalia; order Monotremata; family Ornithorhynchidae; genus Ornithorhynchus; species Ornithorhynchus anatinus. The sequence continues at coordinate 22,729,369 of NC_041751.1, forward strand.
TGGGTTCTAATCCAGGCTCTGCCGCTTGCCTACTTTGTGACCTTGGACAAGTCACTTGACTACTCTGTGCCCCAGTTTCCTCAACTGTAAAATGGGCATTCAAAACCCATTCTACCTCACACCTAGACTGTAAGCCCCATGTAGGACAGGACTGCATCCAACATGATTAACTTGTATCTTCCCCAGAGCTTAATGCAGAGTAAGTCCTTCACAGATACCCTTAAAAAAATTAAGACTGTCCAAAAATAAGCACAAGTAAGCAAATGGATATTCAGCTAGTGGTCTGACCCATGAAAATATCATGTAGCCCCCCAAAAAACTCTTAAGGTGTCAGAATGTAAATACTGTCGTCATTCTCAACAAAGGTAAAGGCCATGAAAGGAGAAATTCAGCTCTTATATTGTTAATGATTCTGATCTTACACAGTCACTGATCTTGCAGCCAAATAAATGGATTAATAGCACTGGGGGAGCTGTTTTGGGATAAAACTGATGACTGTTTCATGAAACATTTCTAAGTAGATTAAAATTGTATAAGGCATAATGATTTCAGACTGCTTAAGTACACTGTGATTGTCATTTTGGTTTGTGACTCATCCAATTGGGGCGAAGATTTTTCTTCATTTAAGAGGTTATTGACTTGACAAATCAGATAGCTTTAAGTATTGTATTAAAAAAAAAAACCCAGGTTGTGCATTGAAACATTAAGAACCCTTTAAATCTATTAACAAATCTCTTCTAAAATCAGAATAGGGATCAGAGCCTGGCGGAATAAATACAAATAGCTGACTATAGGGTGGCTTGGTGACTCGGTGAGGAGCTTGAGGACTATTTACTCCCAGCAGTAATGTATTGCTACTCTGATGTTGGTGGTGAATTTTTCTTGTTGTTTCTTTCTCTGAGAGTCGGTTCTCCCTCCTTCACCCTTTTATAGTGTGGGCCACCTCTAGCAACAATAGCAGCAGAAGGAGTAATATTTATTGAACTCTGTACTAAGCGCTGGGAGAGAATACACAGGTAGGAATGAGACACAGTCCCTGTCCCACAGAGGGCTCACAATCTAAGACTTTAAGTGGAGAGCAGGGATTAGTCCATCCATTCATTCAATGGTATTTATTGAGCACTTACTGTGTGCAGAGCACTCTACTAAGCGCTCGGAAAGTACAATTGGGCAACAAATAAAGACAATCCCTACCCAACACTGGGCTCACCGTCTAGAAGGGGGGAGACCGACATCAAAACAAGTAAACAGGCAACAATACATCAGGCGTGATGAAACATTAAATAAAACACGATACAAACAAATACACAGAGAGGGCTTGAAATATCTGCAGTGATGGAGGAGGCCAAGAGGGTGAAGGGGTGGCTTTTATGCCCGCCCTGATGGGCACAGGTGATGCCAGAAGCAGGGACCCTCTGAGGAGGGTGGGAAGGTGGTGGTTACCATGGCGCTTCTCTCAGTGGCGTTGGCCAAGGACTGCAATTGAACTTTTAGGGTTGTGGTGTGGTGTATCACAACTCACTGTCATCAGGTTCTTTCATTCATTCAATCATATTTATTAAGCACTTCCAGTGGGCAGATCACTGCACTAAACGCTTGGGGTGGATCCCACTTCTGGAGCCTCTCCGGAGCTGGTTTAAGAACCAAAATGGGAATCGATCCACTTCTCCCGACTCACCTCTGAGAAGGAGGGAAGGAGGTGGGGGAGGGAGGAGGGAAGGAAATGAGGAAGAAGTGAAAGGGAGAGGGGGAAAAAGAGCAAAGGAGAAAGAAAAAAGAGACAGAGACTGCGTCATAGCCAATATGGTAGTGAACTGCTCAGCTTTGGGAACCCCTGTTCACCTTTGGGAAGCTGTACATGAAAAGGCTAAGAAAAGCAAAGTGGCTTAGTGGAAAGAGTACGGGCTTGGGAGTTAAAGGACGTGGGTTCTAATCCCCACTCTGCCACTTGTCTGCTGTGTGACCTTGGGCAAACCACTTAACTTCTCTGTGCCTCAGTTATCTCATCTGTAAAGTGTGGATGAAGACTGTGAGCCCCACGTGGGGCAACCTGATTACGTTATGTCTACCCCAGCTTTTAGAACACTGCTTGGCACATAGTAAGCGCTTAGCAAACACCATTATCATTATTATTATAGTAACATTTATTAAGAGCTTATAATGTGTGGCAGCGTGGCTCAGTGGAAAGAGCACGGGCTTTGGAGTCAGGGCTCATGAGTTCGAATCCCAGCTCTGCCACTTGTCAGCGGTGTGACTGTGGGCGAGTCACTTAACTTCTCTGTGCCTCAGTTCCCTCATCTGTAAAATGGGCATTAAGACTGTGAGCCCCACGTGGGACAACCTGATTCCCCTGTGTCTACCCCAGCGCTTAGAACAGTGCTCTGCACATAGTAAGTGCTTAACAAATACCACCATTATTATTAATGTGTAAGGCACTGTACTAAGCAAAGGGGAAAGGATAGTGTGTGGCTGTGTGTTTCTGTCCTGTAGATATGCACACTTTCTGCCCAGAGAATCCTGGGATTCAGAAGAAAATTGGTCCATGAAAACTGCACCTTAAATTGAAATGTTGTTTTTAGGGAACTAATTTTCTCATAGGGATGATGTTATAAATGAGGGATTGGTTTGTGAACTAAGGTCCAATATCCTTCTTTTACAAAAATTACCCAGAATTATCAACTCAATGAAATATAAATAACATACTTACATGGATGCATTTATATTGAGTCAGAGAAATTCCATAACAGAGCATTCTTGGATCTACAATACATATGCCAAACTTCCCTGGTGCATCCCCGTAGTGACTGGGTAACTCTCCCATCCCCATCAGCTTTTCCCATCCTGCCCCTTCGCTTTCTTCAAACTTTCCTCCCATTTCCCCAACACTCCCACTTCATAGCTTCTACAGTTATTTCCCCATTTCCCCATGTCTCCCATATGCCTCCAACCCCACCACCTGGAGGGAATGCCATAAAGGAGGCTAATGTAAAGTTGAAACCAATGTGTTGAAGGGCTGAAATTGGGTGTAAATTTCGAAGCACTGCTAAGTGCCACTTTCCAAAACGCGAAACATCTTAAAGACAAGAATTGCCTGTTCATATGAGAAGAGTTTTGCTATTTGAATCAGTTGCTAATAGGAAAGTAGGTAGAAATCCCTTTTGGAATATATGTTAAGACCACTTTCATATTTGGTAGTTGACAGTTAAAGCTTCGTTTCTTTGATGTTATTTATTTTTTTCAATAGTATTTATTGAGCGCTTACTATGTGCAGAGCACTGTATTAAGCGCTTGGGATGAACAAGTCGGCAACAGATAGAGACAGTCCCTGCCGTTTGACGGGCTTACAGACTAATCGGGGGAGATGGACATTCAAGAACAATGGCAATAAATAGAGTCAAGGGGAAGAACACCTCGTAAAAACAATGGCAACTAAATAGAATCAAGGCGATGTACAATTCATTAACAAAATAAATAGGGTAATGGAAATATATACAGTTGAGCAGATGAGTACAGTGCTGTGGGGAGGGGAAGGGAGAGGTGGAGGAGCAGAGGGAAAGGGGGAAAAGAGGGTTTAGCTGCAGAGAGGTGAAGGGGGGGTGGTAGAGGCAGTAGAGGGAGAAGGGAGCTCAGTCTGGGAAGGCCTCTTGGAGGAGGTGAGTTTTAAGTAGGGTTTTGAAGAGGGGAAGAGAATCAGTTTTAGCGGAGCGTGTGGGGTGGGTGGTAGAAAGAGAGAAGGTGATGGAGAGCCTTGAAGCCTAGAGTGAGGAGTTTTTGTTTGGAGCGGAGGTTGATAGGCAACCACTGGAGTTGTTTAAGAAGGGGAGTGACATGCCCAGATCGTTTCTGCAGGAAGATGAGCCGGGCAGCGGAGTGAAGAATAGACTGGAGCGGGGCGAGAGAGGAGGAAGGGAGGTCAGAGAGAAGGCTGACACAGTAGTCTAGCTGGGATACAACAAGAGCCCGTAGCAGTAAGGTAGCTGTTTGGGTGGAGAGGAAAGGGCGGATCTTGGCGATATTGTATAGGTGAAACGGGCAGGTCTTGGTAACGGATAGGATGTGTGGGGTGAACGAGAGAGACGAGTCAAGGATGACACCGAGATTGCAGGCCTGAGAGACGGGAAGGATGGTCGTGCCATCCACGGTGATAGAGAAGTCTGGGAGAGGACATTTAGTGAACTTTACTTTGTCTCCAGAATCGTGGGATACTGTCCCTTGCGATGTCACATTACCTTTGCTTCTACTGAAGACTGCAGTTGAGAGAGCTTGGAGATCTCTCCCTCCCCTCCACCATCCTCTTGGGGCACAAGGGTCCACAGCGTGAGCATCTGACTGAGGTGGTCCATCCAAATTTCCTCCACCCTAATGCCTACAAACCTTCCTTCTCACCCTTGCCCTGCCTTCTGCCAGCCTTTAGGGCAATTCCTGTAGGTAGAGACCCCTCAGCCCCCAGTGAATCCAAGCTCCAGCCCCTAGATTGGCACTGGCAAAAGAAGCAGAGTGCAAACGTACCCCCTTCTCTCTTCCCTGACAAAGAACTTAAATCAAAGATCTGGGGGAAGGAAATGCACAGCTTTCCCTCAGTGGGGAACAGCCTTAGGAAAGATGTCCTAAACACTGACTCAAAACGGGCTCACCCAAAGACCGTGTCTGGTGAGTCTGTTGGTCCTACAACCAATAGAAAACTAAACAGATACAAACAACAAAAGCCCTTCTTGTGTAATGAGACATTGGGTTGCTTACAACGATGATAACAGCATTTTTCCAGAAAGAAAAATGGCACTGTGAGCCCATCATTGGTCAGGGATTGTCTATCTGTTGCCGAATTATACATTCCAAGCACTTAGTACAGTGCTCTGCATATAGTAAGCACTCAGTAAATATTATTGAATTTGTTGCACATGAGCTGGCCAGATATAGAGCTGACTTTGATTTTGAATAAAACCAGACTGGTAGATGAAAGACGATTTATGGAAAGAAGTGCTTCTGAAAAACTCTCCCCTCTCTTTCGGATGTTGGATTTAAAAATCATACAGTCTTTAGCCGCAGGCCTCTCAAGGCTGCCCAAAGGCATAACCAACTAAACTAATAACCTGAGACCTGCCTTTAAAATAAAAATCCTTTCCTGCAGTCATCATCCCCTATGCCCCAACACTGAAGAATGTTGATGAAAAAAAAGAAAATGAGTTAGGGATCCATCTAGACTCATTACAGCGGTTCCAAAATCAGACAAGTTGATCACAATGTTACATTTCAGTGTGGGAGTGGGTAGTGATGCTGAAATAAGGAAAAAGTCATTGGACCCCATGGGTTTGGAAAGTTATATTTCATATTTCACTGGTCTATCTTTGACAGTCTTCTCCCAAATGTTCACTGCTCTACCACTCCAACACATTAAGGATGTACTTCTCTATGCCTTTAAAGTGTTTGCTCTGCCCTCCCTGTTTGTTTTTGTTCATGATAACCAGCCATTATCCATTCTTCTCATATAGCCCGTGAAGCATTGAGGATTGCTTCAACCCCGAAGAGCAAATTATGAATTAGGAAGTCCTCACATTGGTGACTCTGACTATTTGAAGTTAAGCCCAGCTAGCAGGTGACACGGATGAAACTGCTTGAGAATCTGCATGTGCTTCCTGTAGTAAATCCAGGGATTTACTACATCCATATAGAAGGTCAGACACCACCACAGCTGTGAGGTATACCAGGCCCTGATGTGGCCTTCCCTTTCCCTCTGGATCTGCCTCCAAACCTACACTGAGGAGTGAGAACAGAAAACCTTTTGTTCCAACCAGTCCTGACACCAGTCTTTCCCACAACGAGTTAAAAACCGACTTCACACTATAACTTACTTCATGAGATTTATGTGAGGATAAGTGAGCTTTTCATTGGAAAATCGTTTGCATGTGCGAGGAATTTTATAGTCACGATTATGAGAAAATGGAAAAACTTAAGCAGATTAGATTCTAATCTGACTGGGAGAGTTTAAGTGTGCCATGCTCTAAGGAAGGCCTATCTGCAGACTCTTTTCTGGCCCATACCAAACGCGTGATTTAATGACCCAATCCAGGCATCAGAGGGGCTGGAATGGAAATTCAGGTCTGCCCAACCCTTGAGACTAGGTTCAGACTATCTTCTACTCTCCTCATCAATGCATTCTCATTTATAATTTCTCCTTGGGTGCTCACAACATTTCTGTACTTGCCAATTTTCATACTCTACCATTTAAGCATTTATATTTACCTATCCATTTTTCCATTCTCTTCTCCCTCCTGCCTGTCAATCGTTTTTATGTTTGTCTCCCCCAGCAGACTGTAAGTGACTCGAGGACAGGGATCGTGTTCTTTACATCTATTGTATTCACCCAAGTGCTAATTACAGTGCTCTACATATATATTTTTATTACCCTATTTATTTTATTAATGAGGTGTACATCCCCTTGATTCTATTTACCATGATTAAGTTGTCTTGCTTTTGTCCATCTGTCTCCCCCGATTAGACTGTAAGCCCGTCAATGGGCAGGGATTGTCTCTATCTGTTGCCAAATTATACATTCCAAGCGCTTAGTACAGTGCTCTGCACATAGTAAGCACTCAATAAATACTATTGAATGAATGAATGAATAAAAGATGCTTAATAAACATTATTGATTAATTGATTGGTAGTGAAGCACAGTCTCAAACAATGAAATATAGCAGCGGACTGTTGTAAAACCACTGCAGCCGACAAGCCATCCAGGTAGGCAGCAAAGGCAGCTGCTAAGTAGCAGTGTGGCCTAGTGGAAAGAGCACAGGCCCAGGAGTCAGGATGCCTGGGTTCTGATCCTGGCTCCGCCACTTACCTGGTCTGTGACGTTGGGCAGGTCACTTAACTTCCCTGTGCCTCAATTACCTCATCTGTAAAATAGGGATAAAATACCTGTTCTCCCTCCCTATTAGACTGTGAAACCCACCTGGGACAGAGACTGTGTCCAGCCTGACTGGATTGTAGCTATCCCAGTCCTCAGTAGAGTTCTTGGCATATAGTAAATGCTTAAGAAATACTACAATTATTATTACTACAACAGTATTGGCTCTCCTTGAGCAAAGGCTTCATAAAGATCAGGATAACAAGAGGCTGGGAACACAGTCAGACCTCGGAAGGGACAAGTCTATTCAAGCAGTAGGGTCTCTCCTAAGTGGAGACAATACAGCAGGGCATCTTGATCACAGATTGGTCTTTTCAGCCACATGAAAACACTTGGGTAGCATCTTACTATAAGTAGCATCGTATCTGAAAACAAAGGAGAGCTAGATATTTCCCAGCTATAGTAGACAACCCACACATATTGCCTGTCAAATCATCTCAAGGAAACATTGACCCCAGAATATCCAATCTGTAATGCTCACCCTTTGTTTTGGCTTTGAGAGAGGTGTAAAGCAAGCGGCATAATCTTCATTGAATTTATGTGTGCTTCTGAAGGGAAACAGAGAACCCACTCAGATCCACTCATTGCCTTCCCGGCACACCTCCCTTCTACGAGAAAGGGCTCAGCAGGGGAGACTCACAGACTTTAAGCTCACTGTGGGCAGGGAATATATCTACCACCTCTTTTATATTGTACTTTCCCAAGAGCTTAGTACAGTACTCTGCACACAGTAAGCACTCATTAAATATGATTGATTGCTTACTGTGGAAACGCCTAGGTAGATATCGTAGCCACCACACTCTATGCACATTAAAAGTGCAAACTTATAGGATATGTTTATGAGCACATACGTTTTCTAAGGAAATCAAGTTGGACTTTTAATGGAAACCGATTTGCAAAGTATGCAACCTTGAAGCATCTAAACCATTCTAGATAGGGGCTGTTCACTTTTAGACACATACAACTTGAAGTTTGGTGGGACACCTCCATATTCCCGCAGAGATATTCGGAAGGCAAGAGGAAATGCAATACCTTTACTGATTCTTCATTTTTCGACTTCAAGCCCTTTGTGTTTCCTTCTTCTAGACTCTATACAATTTCTCTCACTGCTTGGATATCAACCCCTATAGAAAATTTAAAGTCTAATCCAGAGCATAGTTTTACAGGTTTCAGAAATCTTATATCAGCGAGCCCAATCTTCTGTCAGCCCTCCAGAGGAGGTAGCTATTTCCCTCCATCTGCTGTTTGCCTACTCCTTATTTAAAACAGGCTTTTATCTACTTCAAGCCGAAAATCATCCCCTGCCCATGGCTGCCTTACTACTGTTCACAAGTGACTGTGGCACATAGTAGTTTTTCAGTTTGCTAATTGATTTCACTGTGTGCCGCTTAAATGATCTTACCGATAAACATGTAATTGTTCTTTATGTCCAATTCTTTGCTAGCAGCTGCTCTTGGGTCCAGAATTCATGTTTAAATCAGACTTTATAAATTAATCATGAGGTCTGATTTAAAGACACTGCTAGCCCATAATTAATCTACTCTAAATAGAATCTCAAGTATAGCACTTAATTTTTAGTGAAGTTTTTTACTCCCAGGACCTTCTGGGTCATTACATCAATGAGATTATTTGCATCATTTCAAAATTTTAATTGTGTTTGCTCCAAAATTGTCATTAGCCTCCATTAATTGTTCTGGTGTTTGAAATGATTGTTAAAGTTATTGAGTTTTGTGGTTGTTCCCCCTTGAAATCAACAAGCAGTTATTATCCTTCAAATAGAAATAAATCCCAACCTCTGTCCATTAACTTACTTTCAAGCAGTAATAAGTGAAGCCATGCTGGTATCTCCAATTCTCTCCCCTATGCATTATCATTATCATTATTATTATTAGAGAAGCAGCATGGCTCAGTGGAAAGAGCATGGGCTTTGGAGTCAGAGTTCATGGGTTCGAATCCCGGCTCGGCCACTTGTCAGCTGTGTGACTTCGGGCAAGTCACTTAACTTCTCTGTGCCTCAGTTACCTCATCTGTAAAATGGGGATTAAGACTGTGAGCCCCACGTGGGACAACCTGATTCCCCCGTGTCTACCCCAGTGCTTAGAACAGTGCTCGGCACATAGTAAGCGCTTAACAAATACCAACATCATCATCATCATCAGTTAAGCACTTACTATGTTTCAAGCGCTATTCTAACCTCTGGGAGAGATACAAGTTAATCAGTTTGAACACAGTTCCTGTCCCACATGGGGCTCACAGTCAAAGTAGGAGAGAGATCAGGCCTTGAATCCCTGTTTTACAGATGAGGTTAAGTGACTTGCCTAAGGTCACACAGTAGACAAACGGCAGAGCTGGGATTAGAAGCCTGGTTCTCTGAATCCCAGACCTGAGTTCTCTCCCTAGGCCACGCTGCTCTTGGTGAATTCAAATCATTTCCCTCACAGGCTAGATCGATTTGAGCTATATAGACAGAATGAGAGGTTTTTTTGAAAGTCTAGAGTTGGCAGGAGATATCGCACTTTGATACTTTGCAGGATAAATTGGAACCATCAGAAAATGGATTACAATGATGAAAGTGATCACAGAAACCCAAGTCATTTCTGAGCTAAAAAGAAATATAATTTTGAAGAGCTCTGAGATTCAATGAGGACCCTGCTTTCAAGGAGAGGAATATAGAGGTCTCCAGGAATTAGAAAAACAGATAGACAAACATTACATAAGAGAGTGCAAAAGATTACTGTGTTCTTTGTTTTTTTCCCTTGGGGAAGAAATGCTTATATACGATTGATTGGTCGAAGACTATAAAAGAAATAATGATCAGCAATAAAAAGTAAATACTGTACTTAAAGGATAGAGAAATAGAAATCGTGACAAACAGTGGAGTTTGGGGAGTGATAGAAAACGGGAAAAGAAATAATTTCAGTGGAGAGGGGAGAGAACAGAGAGCCTCTTCTTCCCTTCTGATTGTACCCTAAAGAAGCAAATGAAACCTTAACCCTGTGTTCTTAACCTGTGGTATTTGACAACTATATCTGGGCCTTCTTCAGATATCATGGCTAGAGTAATTGAAATTTAATTTAAATCCTTTTGAACAGTTAATACAGGGCTCACAGGGCCGTGAGGAACAGGAGATCAGTGATTTCAATTTCATTACTTTGAGCACTTTGATTCTCTTCAAACAAGATTCAGAAGGAATGAGTCCCTGCTGGACCCAGGGGTTATTTTTGCAATTTTGACTTCTAGTCACATGTTCCTAAAAAGGAATAAGCCAAAGCATCCCCAAAACAGAAATGCACTGCAGCAATAATACAGTGACTCTATATTAATTTATGGAGAGGAGAATTAAGAAGTGTTAAAGATAAGTTCATCTTCTCCTCTCTCAACCAATCAAGGGCCTTCTGAAATCACATCTCCTCCAGGAGGCCTTCCCTGATTAATCTCTCATCTCCACACATTATAGGCTCTCGCAACTGCCAATTCAACTCCCCATCACCTGAGCACATGGGTACTCCCCATTTCCACATCATGGCACTTATGTTCACAGCTTTATAGTCTATTGCTTCCCCATACCTGTAATGTATTTTAGGGTCTATAGCTCCTGGCCCTTGAGGGCAGAGATCATGTCTACTAACTCTGTTGAACTCTCCCAAAGACTTAGTATAGTGCTCTGCACAGAGTAAGTGCTCAATAAATAACGTTGATTGAGGAGATTAACAAGTGCTCCAGATAAACTGCCTTTCTCTTTCTCCACTCCACATTGAAAGGAGTGGTCTGAGGTAGTCATATTCCAAAGACAGGAGGTGTTTGCATTTACAGTGAGGGAATCGAAAAAACCAGAGTGATTTTCCAGAAAATGCGTAGCTCGAGGTATCTAAAGATCTGGCATTATTTTTACTCACACTAATTATTGAATCCCTTGAGATCAATGCCAAGCTAGGAGAAGCAACGTGGCTCAGTGGAACGAGCCCGGACTTGGGAGTCAGAGGTCATGGGCTCTAATCCCGGCTCCGCCGCTTGTCAGCTATGTGACCTTGGGCAAATCACTTAACTTCTCTGTGCCTCAGTTCCCTCATCTGTAAAATGGGGATGAAGACTGTAAGCCCTACGTGGGACAACCTGATTACCTTGTATCTACCCCAGCGCTTAGAACAGTGGTTGGCACATAGGAAGCATTTAACAAATACCAACATTATTATTAGTGATTCACAGCTGAGTCTCTGCCCTGATGTCATCATCATCATTCCCTCTTCTCCCATCTGCATCACCCTTACACTTCGATTTGCAACCTTTATTCACCCCTCCTTCAGCCCCAAAGCACTTATACCCAAATCCATAATTTATTTATATTAACATCTGTCTTCCCAGAACTTGTCTACTAACTCCATTATATCATAGTCTTCCAAGTGCTTAGCATATAGTAAATGCTCAATAAATACAATTGATTGATTGATTGACTGAGGGATGATTCCACCTGGCAATCAGGTAACCCCTTCTCTCTCCACCCCTTTGTCTCTCCTGCTCCATCCCCCACTCCTCTGAACTTTCTCGCCATGGCTTTAAAAATTATTTCCCCATTTCCCCCTTGTGCACTCCCAGCAACACTTCCCGTGCCCTTAGAGTTAAACACCATAAAAGAAGCTAGTGTTGTAAAGGTAAATGTGGTAAGTTGGGGAACGTCCTCCCTCCTCAAATCCGCCAAACCAGCTCATTTCCCCCCTTCAAAGCCCTACTGAAAGCTCACCTCCTCCAGGAGGGCTTCCCAGACTAAGCCCTCCATTTCCTCTGCTCCCCCTCCCCTCCCCATCACCCCTACTCACTCCCTTTGCTCTACGCCCCTCCCCGCCACCCAGGACTTGGGTATATATGTACATATTTATAATTATAATTCTTTGTACATATTTATAATTATAATTCTATTTTGATTAATGATGTGTATGTATCTATAATTCTATTTATTTATAATGAAGCTACCACTGACTGTATACTTGTTTTGATGCCTATCTTCCCCCTCCTTCTAGACTGTGAGCCCGTTGTGGGCAGCGATTGTCTGTATTTGTTGCTGAATTGTACTTCCCAAGTGCTAAGTACAGTGCTCTACACACAATAAGTGCTCAACAAATACGATTGAATGAATAAATGAATGAATGAAAGTGATGTTCATGTTAACTTGAAATGTCTCAAGTCAAGGACTTCTTGTAACATTAGCCCAACATTCTGCCCTTTAAACACCTCCTCACTCACCCCCTGCCCCTCAAAAAATAACACCCAAAATGTTAACTCCTGCTCTTTGAATCTTTCTAGATTTCTGTGCCAATAATGTCTTGGGGAAAGAGGAAGAGGAAGGGTCTATATTTGCTGGGCTGCAAACCATGTGCTTGATAATAATTTATGGCATTAGAGATGATTCCGTGAAGGAGAGCATGGCATAAGAGAACTTTGCTGGGTTATCCGAAGGTCATTTGAGTGATCTGAACATTTTGTATCAATTAGAACCTACTGTGAGTATTATTTTGTCAAACTGGAATGTACAGAATGGGGAAGATATTAATGGCAGTATATAAGAAGATTTTTAAAAAACGGGGAAATGATGCAAAGGCTGATTGAAAAGTGCAGTCCTTTTTCCCACAGCACATGTTTTTATCCCACATTTTGGCTAGAACACTGATGGAATTTTAAGGAACCTTCACACGACAATATATTGCTACTGTAATGCAGCTTGATGCTGGAAGAAATGGTTATGCAAATGTATGTGGCGTCGCTCAGGAGTGTGTATGTCTTGTCTTACGCCGTCGAGTCATTTCCGACCCATAGCAACACCATGGACACATCTCTCCCAGAACGCCCTGCTCTCCATCTGCAATCATTCCAGTAGTGGATCCAGAGAGTTTTCTTGGTCAAAATCTGGAAGTGGTTTACCATTGCCGCCTTCCATGCAGTAAACTCGAGTCGCTGCCCTCGACTCTCTCCCATGCCGCTGCTGCCCAGCATGGGTGAGTTTTGACTTGTAGCAGATGGCCTTCCACTCGCTAGCCACTGCCCAAGCTAGGAATGGAATGGATAAGCCTCTGCTTGGCTCTCCCTCCCGAAGCCGAGGCTGGTAGGATACTGGAAACTCTCCAGGTGCGACCCTGAGAGGGGGTGTGTATATGTCAGCGTGACTTTTCATTAATGGGACAGTCATCAAGAATGTAATCCCTATATTATAGGAGCACTGACAACATTGATCAATTAGGCTTGGCAGGATGTGTTTCCCAAACTTCTGAGTATAAGAATAAGGAAACAAAGTTCCTCATTCTCACTGAAAACCTCTGAGGCTAACTGTGAAAAATATTTACTCATTCCCTGATCCCTGTGTGACTAAGCAAATTCAAATAATTAGAAACACTGAGAGGCTATTTCTTTTTGGGCCTTCCTAGCTATTCAGTGTTTAATTAAAACCCTTTCCAACTAAAGTCCCAGCTCAATCAGCAGTAAGTCTTCATGGCTTAAATGCTGCAAAAGAATATAAATGTAAGGGATTTCTCAGGCGAGCTTCGATAGTAATTGGCAACGCATAGGGGTCGACTTCTGTAAAGGTACGGTTGTCGTCCGTTTATTAGGATGGCCAGTGTTGGCCCTCCCATATATTGAACAAGTAAATACACTTGATGTCAGACGCATTAAGCTGGGCACACAGCATAATGAGAAAACATCACAAACACCATTTTGTGGGAGTACATGTGGATTCCATTTGATCTTAGAATGCTTCTCCAGAGAGACCCATAACCCAACTCCCCTCTTGCCCAGAGCCTTTGGATTCCCTTTCCAATTCGGTGCCAAGTCTGATACAACTTCTGAGTCCCAGAATTCAGTGGCAGGAGCCATGATGAAAGGCAGCTCAGCACTGAAAATAAAAACCCAAATGTAAAAATACCCAGTACCATATTGAAAGCAGACGGGACAGACCAGCTGAAAATAGGACTACCAGCTACCTTATGTCTAACACTGATCTCTCTGGACTAGAGATGGAGCCTTCCACATGGCTCACACTGAAACAGTGGAGTTTAAAACAGAGCTTGGATATGATAGTTTCCATTTTCTCCTTGTGTTTGTTCCCAAATATGTGTAATGCATGGTAATGTCGGCAGCGTGCTCATTATCAAATGCAGGGATTCTTCAACAAATGAGCACATTTTGATAGCTTCAGATCTCTGCTCTCACTGGTTTTAGCATATTGAGTCCTCAAAACAGGTACCTTCTTTTGGTTCATTAGTTGCTATGAGTCATCCTGGCTTGGGAAGTAGGGAGCAGGGGAGTTGATGGGGTAGATTTTTCTCTGTTTCACACCAAAGGACAATTTTTTTCTCAAGTAATCTTTCTCTGGCATTAGAAGGAAGCTCTTTTCCCTCCTCAGCTTTATTTCGGTTCTGTCCTTGTTGTACTGAGAACAGAAATGGACCACTCTGACAGTGATGTGGGCTTATAATGATTTGTCTTCCGTTTATCCACTAGGTGTAAATTTGCTACCTGAAAAGGCAGGCTCTGACAGCTAATCTTGATGTGTGTCAAAAGGCTGAGCTCACTGTATTGGATAATTTCCCTGGGGGGTTGTTCTGTAGCATGTGATACCAACTGCTGAATTGCCTGCAGGGGAGGGGAAGGAAAATAAAAGGACTTTAGTGATATTCAAACAACAGCTTTCTGAGTAAAGAGTGGAATCAAATGAAGATTTGGGTCCCATCACAATTTTGTGAGCCTACTTTGGGGAACTCTAAGGCTAGTGATGTGTTTGCCTGTGTGTTTTTGATGATCCTCTGGAAAAAAACGCCTAAAGTTGTATAAGTTTAGCAAAAGAGAAATAGTTCTTCTTTATCATATAATATTTTATTGAACACTGTGGCACCTGACAATAACCACTGTACCACCATTGTCTAAGTTTCTTTTTGGCCCAAAGGCTCAGGTCGTTGTGAGAATCCTACTTTTGTTAGAATTTGGGGAACTTATTCTAGGTTATGTCATCTTCCTTGAAGAGTAAAGTTTGGGAATGAGTCCACCATGGCCTAAGCCATCAGTTTATTTTTAATGGGGTGCTAGGACCCTCCTCAGAAAGTATGACTATCCTAATAGGAAATGCACCCCAGCCTTTTGGGACCAGTTTTCTTCTCATTTTAAGGGGTACACTTTATAGACTGTTTAACAGACGGAATGCAGGGAAGAGGAGAATGTTGAAGTTTCTTCACTCTGCCTCTGTAACTTCTGGCACCCATGTTTAATTCATCTATGAAGCTAGCATTGTCCGCCCTCTTAAGGATATAGATTTAATTGGCTTATCTCCGTTGAAAAGATAATTCAATTACTTGGATGCCAGATTGGAAACTCCTTGGGGGTAGCGATCATGTCTACCAATTCTATTTTACTCTCCCAAACACTTAGTACAGTGCTCTGTACCCAGTCAGTGCTCAATAAATACTATTGATTGATCGATTGATTGATGGCCAGTGACAAAGGCCAAGTCAAAGCGCCTAACCCCTGAAGATTCCAATCTACAGCAGCAAGCATTTTGAAATAAGTTCATAATAAAATCAGTATATTTGCATAAAATACCAACCATAATTATTAAAAATTTATAATGAAGAAGGCTAAGAGGAGAAAATAAGCTTAAGTATCTCTGGATGCCAGATGGATAAATGTGGTCTTTTCACTTGTTAAAAACATTCTGATTCTGCCATCTTCTCATTTGAAAACAGACCATCCAGTTTATTGTTTCATTGTAGTTTCCCAAGCACTCAGCACAGTGGTCTGCACACAGTAAGTGCTCAGTTAATATGATTAAATGAATGAATGTAGAATTGTTGCAAGGAAAGGGGCGTAACTGGAACTCCTGTATTTAAAAAGCACTAATATGTCATGCATGCAGCTTCCAATTCTCCGGAAATCTACCATTAGTCTACAGAAGTTTTCTCAGCTCCTTGGTTGAACTTGTCCACTTGGCCATTAAAATATTTTTCTCTCTCCCCAGAGGCAGACATGTCCAATTAACTGTATCAGTCTCTGTCTTTGCTACTGATGTTCAACTAACATGATTCACCACTGATTTGTCTGTGTTTCTGCCTTTCTTCTTATGCAGTCATCTACTGCCAGGGACAAGGATGAGCAAACCCTGACGGTAGGAGGCAGCCCATATGTTTGTGCCTGCAGAGGGGGTAGGGGCAGGGAATTGCTGGACCCCAGAGAGCATCCTCTCCCTTGCTGTGCTTAAGCATTCTAATCTGCTTGCGAATGTTCACAAGCCCTGCAATTAGCGGAATTCAGCACGTTATTCCTGATACTCGATTTCACAAAAAGGTTATCACCTCTTTTGTGTGGTATGAGTTTTCAAAGAAAATTACATATTTAATTCTTCATACATGCTACGGGATATGGTGTTGGTGTCCATTTTAGGACCTAATCATTCTATCTGGTACATGAGAAAATGAAGATTGTAGCAATCCACTTAATTTTGGAGTGGCTAATTTTTTTCAGTCCTATTGAGAGAGAGGGCCAAGGCCTTAGCTAATGCATGATCCAGCCATACCCCAAACTCTCTATACACAGGCAATGGTGGTCCTGAGAGCACAGGAGCTTCTTGTTGATGGCGGGGGAGGGTGAAGCAGCTTCTAAAGATCTCATGCAAATTGTGGAGACAACGAAGAGAAAAGAGTGCCTTGTTTGTACCTAACAAAATGTGTACTGCATTTTTGGAGTTGTTCTGCTTAACTTTAAAATTTTCTCTCAAATCTGTCTTAATCAACCTATCAATCCATCAAACCTGTCAGAGGCTCTACTTGCGTGGCCTAGTGGCAAGAGCACTGGTTTGGGTTATAAAACCGGCTCTGCCACTTATCTGCTCTATGACCTTGGACATGTCACTTTGACTTCTCTGTCATTCAGTTACCTCAACTGTAAAATGGAGACTAAGACTGTGAGCCCCACGTGGGACAATCTGATTACCTTGTATCTATCCCCACTGCTTAGAATAGTGCTTGGCAATTATTATTATTATTTTGGGGGGAAGAATACCTTTCAAGAGTGCTGTAATGTTCTCCAAAGAAATGGGAGCCATAGGGGGTTTTTGCTTTTGAAGAAAAAGAAGAAAACTAGTGTACTTCAATGCCCCCATTTTTAATGAAGCTTAGAAGTCTTTCTTTTCTAAGCTGAACTTCTGAGCGAAACAGACCTATAGCTATTTTTTATACTTGAAGCCAAAGCCTCAGAAAATACTGCATCTCAGCTGAGCCACAGATAATGCTGAGTCTCAGCTGCGCCTCAAATAGCCCTGCATCTCAGCAGAAAGCAGAGTCAGTTGCCACAAATCAATCAAATCAAATCAACTAATGGTATTTATTGAGCACTTATGGTGTGCAGAGCACTGTACAAGGTTAGACAAGTTCCCTGCCCACAATGAGCTTAGAGTCCAGACAGGGAGACGGGCATTAATATAAATAGACTAAATTATAGATATGTACATAAGTGATAAGGACCTGAGGGAGGGGTGAATAAAGGATGCAAATCCTCATGCAAGGACAATGTAGAAGGGAGTGGGAGAAGAGGAAATGAGGACTTAGGGAAGGCCTCTTGGAGGAGATGCATTTTTAATAAGGCTTTGAAGGTGGGGAGAGTGAACATCTGTCAGATGAAGAGAGAGGGTGTTCCAGGCCAGAGGCAGGATGTGAGCAAGGGGTTGGAGGAGAGAAAGACAAGATTGAGGTACAGTGAGTACGTTGGCAGTAGAGGAGTGAAGTGTGTGGGCTGCGTCGTAGTAGGAAATCAGAGAGGTAAGGTAGGAAGTGGTAAGATGCTTGAGGGCTTTACAGCCTATGATAAGGAGTTTCCGTTTGATGCGGAGGTAAATGGGCAACCACTGGAGGCTCTCGAGAAGTGGGGAAACATGGCCTGAGCGGTTTTGTAGAAAAATGATTCAGGCAGCAAAGTGAAGTATGGACTGATGTGGGGAGAGAAAGGATGCAGGGAAGTCAGCAAGGAGGGAGGGGATGACTGCTTGGATGAACGTGGTAACAGTTTGGATGGAGAGGAAAGGGCGATTTTAGCAACATTGAGAAGGTCGAACCTACAGGATTTGATGACTCACTGAATATATGGGTTGAATGAGAGAGATGAGTAAAAGATAACGCCAAGGACTGTGAGACAGAGGATGGTGGTGCTGTTTACAATGATGGGAAAGTCAGGGAGAGAAAGGGGTCTGGGTGGGAATTTGAGGAGTTCCGTTTTGGACATGTTAAGTTTGAGGTCACAGCAGGTGCAAATGGATCGGTATGGTGCAATCAAGAACAAAAAACAGCTCTTTTTGAGAAGAATCTCCGGGAGGATTACGAGATATACGGTGGCAAAAGTGAAAATGGTTCCAGGCACCGCAAACAGCAAACACTACCACATGACAAAGGACAGTCTAGGTTTGCAAGGTGTGGTCATGTCTCTGGTTCTCCCACTGGCCTCCTCAGCCGCAACGTACACTATAGGTTAGCTTCCTGGTCAATGGTGTTTTATTTGAGTCTGAAAGATGACTATATAAGCTTGAAGAGCTTATAACTAAAGATGGTGAAATTCATCTAAATTCACCTTAGAGTCCTCTAGACTATAAGTTCATTGTGGGCAGGGAACATGTCTGCCGATTCTGTTGTACTCTCCCAAGAACTTAGTACGATGCTCAATAAATACCTCTGATGATGATGTGTGGTTGAAAGGGCCAATACAGAACTCCCAGGCCCTACTGCGTTGCAGAAATTCGAAGATCGTTCTATGTGATGCAGTTGTGTTTGTTGTTTGCCGTGCCTGACACTTTCTCCTCTTTGCCTCCTATCTCTCGATCCACTTGGAGCCTTTGCTCCAAAAGAGATGCTCATTTCTGGACTGCGGAATGCCATGCTTGTTTTCCTGCTGCAACCATCACCCAGTTTACAGCTAGGAAGCCGTTTTGCCTGAGGCTTCACTTTATTGTCTGTGTTCTTAAAATATTTCCTTAGTCCTCTTTTATTTTGGGTTGGCCAATTTCAGCTCCTTACACGGCATCTGTTCGAGTATCCTGCTGTCATCCATTCTCCTCCTGTGTCCTGCCCAAAAAAGTTGGGTCGAAGTGAGCATAGCTTTTATGCTAGTAGACAAATTTTGTTCCAGGACTTTGTTGTTTGTGATCTTGCCCTGTCATTTCCCCCTCAGCAATTCCCATACCATTACATCTTCTAATTGGTCCAGACCTTTAACTTCCTCCTGAAGCTCCCAGGCCCCCCCTCCACTCTCTCTCTCTTGCCCCTAACAACCTCCCCAGGAACTTTATTAACAAAGTTGAAATCAACAGGCCCCCCAAAGTTCTCCCCTAACTTCCCCAACTCCCTCCTGCCCCTACAGTCACTCTCTCAGCTTCCTAGCCTTCTCTCAGGAGACAGTCTCCTGCCTACTTCCAAAATCAACATTCTCTATCTCTGTCACACCATTCCATCCCACCTTCTAGAAATACTTGCTCTCACCTTTCTTCAGTGACTCACTCTCTGATGGCTTCTTTTCCTTTACCTTCAAACGTGCCCAATTCTCTCCCCTATTAAAAAATGATTTTGATCCCACTGCACCCACAAGCTATTGCCCCATTTCCCAGCTTCCTCCACTCCCTCTTCTCCAATTCTCCTCTTGACCAACTATAGTCTGGTTTCCATTCCCTTCACTCCACTGTGACTGCATTCGCTAAGGTCGCCAATGACTCTGATCCATGCTAAGTCTTTATTTTTTTCAATGGTATTTGTCAATCCTAATGGTTTTCACTCTATTCTAATCCTCCTCCATCTCTCAGCCACCTTTGACACTGAGAACCACTCCCTCGTCTTTCTCGATCTCTTCTGCTGGCTTCTCCCCCCTCCGCTCACTACTGTGAGTGCCCCTCAAGGAAACTTTTGGGGTCCCCTACTCTTCTACTCAGATGACTCACAAATCTACCTCTTCCCCAGTCTTCAGGTTTGCTTTTCCTCTTGCCTGCAGAATATCTCTAACGGATGGCCCATTGTGGCCAAGTGGATAACACACAGGCCTGGGAGCCAGAGGACCTGAGTTCTAATCTTGACTCTGCCAAATGCCTGCTGGGTGACCTTGGGCAAGTCACTTCACTTCTCTGTGCCTCAGTTTCCTCAACTGCAAAATGGAGATTTCAATACCTGTTCTCCCTCCTGCTTAGACTGTGAGCCCCATGTGGAACAGGGACTGTGTCCCACCCTAGAGCTTAGAACAGTGTTTGACACAAAGTAATTGCTTAACAAATACCATAAAAAATGTTGAAAACTGAGCTCCTCATCTCTCTATCTTATAACAATAATAATAATAACGGTGTTGCTTAAGCACTTACTATGTGCCAGCCACTATATTTAGTGATGGGATGGATACAAGCAAAACACCTGGGCTCATAGTCTCAATCCCCATTGTACAGATGAGGTACCTGAGGCACAAAGAAGTGAGGTGACCCACCCAAGGTCACACAGCAGACAAGTGGCAGAGCCAGGATTAGAACCCATGACCTTCTAACTCCCAGGCCTGTGATATATATCCACTACATCATGCTGCTTCTCATATCCTTCCATGTCAGCACTTCTGCACTGCCCAAGCAGTTAAGTACCCACAACCGTACATAGCACTCAGGAAAATATCTTTCGTAGCCTATTACTTCCTCCTATCTGTAATACACTTTAGTTGGTCTCCCCCACTAGATCGTAAGCTCCTAAGGGCAGGGATCACATCTGTTAATTCCATGTACTCCGCCAAGTATCTAATTTACTACTAGTCTGAACCGAGTAAGCACTCAGTAAATACTACTGATTGACTAATTCCCACCCAAATCATCTACCTAACTTTTCCATCACAGTTGACAATACCATCAATCCTCCTTGACTCCAAATCTTACAACCTTGGCATGCTCCTTAAGTCCTTGCTCTCTTTAACCTCTGTCATTTAGTCTAGCACTAAATCCTGTGGGATTTTCCTTCACAGCATTTCATGTATCTGCCCTTTCCTCCCCAAGCACCTGATCCAGGTGCATGTCATATCCTGTCTTGACTACTGTATGAGTTTCCACATTGGTCTCCCTGCCTCCAGCCTCCTCTCTCTCCAGTTAACACTTCACTCATCTGCTCTGATCATTTTTCTAAAATATTCTGCACATGTCTCTCAATTCCTCCAAAACCTTCCCTTTCTGCATCAACAGAAACTCCTGACAATTGGCTATCACCATCGGCTCGCTCTCTCCTAGCTATTCACTCAGCTAATATTTTCCCAAACTCACTTTCTCACTGTGCCTCATTCTCAACTCTCCTGCTTCATTCTCAACTCTTTGACCCCTAGCTCACACTCTTCCTACTGCCTGGAACTCCCTCCCACCTCAAATCCACCAGATCTCAGCTCTCCCCATCTTCAGAACCCCACTAAAATCCCAACCTCTGTTCACTGGAGGTTCTTGAGGAATATGGACTGAATGAATGACTGAATGATTCTTTAGAAAAATGATCCAGCCTCAATAAATATCATGGATTGTTTGACATAAATGCTAAGGTGGAAATGTCATTTCTATAATTGTGTTTGTGAAGCACGTCAGAGTATTACAGGACCAAAGAGGGCCACAGAAATGTCAGATATTGTCGTGTGGGTTCAAATGGGTGACAGCAGAACTAAGAATGTTCTAATAGTCACAGTCTACCAACTCGGTAATATTGTACTCTCCTAAGTATTTAGTATAGTACTCATCACACAGTAAAGCGCTCAATAAATATGATTGATTGATTGAATCAAATATATGAGGGGCAACTGCTTTTAATTTTATTTAACTGATTAAATCTTTTTCCTTTTTTCCATGCCCAGACTAAACCACGTCTCCAGAGAGGTGGAAGCTCTGCTTCCCTACACAACAGTCTGATGAGGAACAGCATCTTCCAACTCATGATTCACACCCTTGACCCACTTGCTGAAGGTAAATGTCAGGCTTTTTTTAGCTTTACTCCATAAAACAAAAAAACAAAAAATATCTTCCCGAAAATGTTTTTCCAGGCTTACATTACATTACTTTGGGCTATCAAGGATTCGTTATTATTCAACATTCCCCAAGAGATTCTCTTACCCTCTGATGGCTCATTAACCCAGGACGATTCACTTGGTTTTCCAGCAGTTCTTTACCCCATGCTCCCTGCTATAATCACTGTACTAACTCATCTTTTCCTCTCTACTTCCAGTGTGAACATCATTTCTATTAAGGCAGGAAAGAGGGAAAAGATTAGAAATTGCTTTGTTCTTCCTTCTGGTGGGGAGGGAGAATAAAGGATGGTGAGAAGCGATTTTGTTTGATGTTGATTTGTTTTTTTAAATGCTAAATGTAATTGATTTTACCAAGAAAGCCAAAATGTGACTCTAACATGGCAGCTGAATTGAAAATTCCACATAACTTCTGAAAGGATGCTCACTGAATCCACTGAAAAGCAGACAGACCCATTATAAAGTAATGAATCCCACCTACCACCAAATTCTTAGTAAGTGAATGAGCAAAAGATGTACAAAATATTACTAATTGGTTGATCTCCCTCCCTCCTCTTATGGGAGGGGTGTTCTGCTCAGACATGTGAGGTTAATTACAAGGTTCACATTTGAAGCCCTGGAAGAGGTAATTTGGGAAGTGTTAACTTATTGCCCTAGAAAAAATTTACCTTTTGCAGTTAAGTACCTAAAGCCCATGGATTGGGGCAATAATGATTATAAATAAAAATGTAGTAAAACCCTTTGCTCTTGCTATGCAAGTCTTTGTCCCACTTTAGATTTTCATATCATCATGGTGCAGTTAAATACAAATTCAGGCAAATGAGACAGGACCCTCACACCTGAAGAAATTGAGGATATTGAGCACCTTCAGTCTCTTTGCAGTCTTGGCCCTCCCTATAAGAGAGGAGTGGGGTGATGATAATGTAGCTCCAAGCCTAGTCAGGGTTAATTACTCTGGAAGGCACTACTTCCCTTCTTGTGATGGTCTGCCCAAACCTCCCAGGGCATAGGAGAACTCGCAGCTTTCTTTCATTTGCATGTCCCTTCAGTTGATGCTTGAGGGGACTAACCAGCTCAGTGGGTGACATCAGCTCGAGTCCTTCTAATTCTAAGGAAGGATTGAGACAAAGGGGAGGGAGAAAGGGGTTAGATGAGCACATAAGGGGAACATGGCTCTGGCTCTCTCTTCCTTCCCTTTCCAAAGTGAAGAAGTTGGGCTTGGCTGGGAAATCTAGCCAAAGGAGCTAACCATGTGAAAGGCCTGCCCAGAAGGGAAAAGACAATTGGGTGTTGACAACTTCTGGGGTTGCCCATATTAAGGTAAGGACCACAGTACCTTACCTGTGGATACATCAGGATTTTGTTTTTTAAGTTTCTATTGCTTAAGTGCCATTGCTTTTACCTCATAGAGGCTGAGGGAGACTTGTATTCTTGTGTGTATATGTAGTGAAGAGGGGTGCTTGTGCCATTTGGGTGTGAAGTCCCTAATTCTGGGGAGACCTCATTACTGCTTTGTGGGGGGAGATGAGACAATTAGCTTTTTCCCCCTACCAGCTGAGGAGCTCACTGGGGTGTTGGCCAGCAGCATAGCCCCTCCTGGCAAAGCTTCGCTTGCCTTTTGGAGGGTCCAATAGTGACTGGTGGCAGTGAATTACTCAAGTAATATCAGCGAGCCATGGTGGGACCTATTCATCAAAGGTGAAGGAACTCATGTTTCCTATTCTCTGGTGCAGTTCTCATCAGGGAAGGCTGCCTTGGCCAATGTTTCCAGTCTGGCATCCCATTCAAGTTGTGCCCTCTTTGCCTCAGCTGTGCCCTGATTGGTTCTGTGTGAGTCATCTTGCCCCTATCCACCCACCTGTTGAATATGTTAAACCACCCCAACCTCAAGTACAGGATGAAGTCCCTTTTAAAGTGATGGACACTGTCACACCACCACCCACTGCTCCCAGTATGGGATGAAGCAGGTGGATGTTTTACAGAGGTGGTAGCCAGGTAGGCTGTTGATGTTATTTTCATGATAGACTGAATAATTAATAAGTACCAAGAATATTCTAGATAAGGGCTGTGGATCCCAAGCCCTTTGGGCCAGTATGGACCAGAATTGAACCAAGCCAGTTCGGCCCAGTTGACCAACAGTCACAACTGGGGTGGATAATGCCAACAGTGGAAGCTTGCCCCCTCCCCCATCTGCCTTACTTGGCAAACAACTGAAAGTGTCAGCGATGAGGAGGAAAGCGAATGCTCAGAGCAACCTGCATCCTCACACACCCTCCTGCGGCGGGTAGTAACTGGGGCAACAGAATTGCCCCCCCAACGAAATAAAACCAGGTGATAGTTTTGCTCACCGCCAGCTCAGCGGTGCCCTAACTGCTGGACATATGCAGAACTTAGCATTAGGCAAGCTCCCAGACCACTTGGGCTTACAATATAAACTTCTTAGGATCCATTCCTTCCAACAAAAAGAGTATCAGAGCCTGAGTCCTGTGAGAATCTCAGCTGGCCCTTGGTGATTTCCCAGAGACACCCAGCACTTATTTGAGCCATGCTGTAAGTGAATTGTCATGTTCAGCCATGCTGAAAGTGAAGTGTAGAGAAGCAGCGTGGCTCAGTGGAAAGAGCACGGGCTTTGGAGTCAGAGATCATGGGTTCGAATCCCAGCTCTGTCACTTGTCAGCTGTGTGACTTTGGGCAAGTCACTTAACTTCTCTGTGCCTCAGTTACCTCATCTGTAAAATGGGGGTTAACACTGTGAGCCCCACGTGGGACAACCTGATTCCCTTGTGTCTACCCCAGCGCTTAGAACAGTGCTCTGCACATAGTAAGCGCTTAACAAATACCAACATTATTATTATTGTCCCTGTTAAGATGTGCCTTCTGAATCTATGCTTCTCCCAGAAAGGTTAAAACACTTCTTAAAAAACATCAAGGGCTCTAGTGGTCTGAATCACTGAAAATGCTGGGAGCTATAATCATTCCCAGACTTGAGTGATTACAAAATATGCAGAGTACTCTAATACTTTTAAATCACTCCATAGCATACGTGCCAAGAAAATGGATTGCATTGTTTTTCCTGAAATTGCAAATATTTTTCATGCCAATAAAAAACCCATCTACATGTCTTGGAAATTGTAATCTGCTCATCAGTTCCAATCTCTAATCACTTAAGTTTCCACTCTCTGCTGCAAAAATGTCACTCTTTTTAATGGAACAAATCACACTAGCCACATTACTAAGTCTATATTCATAGAAGTTGATAGCGCTAAAAAAGTCCCACTGTTACTTCAATCCTCCAAATATCAAAAAAAGTTTACAGTTTTCATTTCTTTTAAAATATAGCAAGAACAAAAAAGACATTCGCCCCTACAGATTATAGGGTCCAATCTAATTTTCAAAGTCAATTCCTGGGAATGCTGACCTATAAAACCTGACCCCATCTGCCTTCTTTCAACTCAGGCACAGTCCACCTCTCATGCCTGCACTCTAAATACTTGCTGGAACCTGTACTAAACCTCTGAATCAGTCACAGAGTCTAGCGGCATCTGCTGTGGCAACTATTGCCTGTAAAATGTCATTGAACCCTTTGCCCTGATGCTTTCCTTTGGTCAACCGCCCTTCGTGACAAAGCAAACAAAGAAAATCCACCTACCTATGTGAAGGTCTGACACAAGTTTCACTACTGCTCTTTAAAGTTGTAGAATCCATAACAGTGACAGTTTCAGAAAAAGGAGAGAAACCTTCAAAATTCCCTCCAGAATGGTTCAGACATGCCGTGGGAGCTCATCTTTTCCTTTTGGATCACACTGTTAAATCCCTTAGAGAAAATGGCCTTTGCATTTGTGACTCTCCAGTATATTCCATTCAATAGCAACACACCAAATCACTTATTCTGCCCAAAATGCTCTGTGGCATCTGTCTCAAGTTTTTCTTATGTCCATTATAACTTCATTCCTGCACTCCTGCAGCTTTACTCCTGCACCACAGTGCTTCTTCCTTTAGCTCTTAGCCAACTCAATCAGGCAGTGGTATCTATTGAATGTTTACAGTGTGCAGAGCGCTGTACCATATGGATGGAAGAGTCCAATTCAACAGAGTTGGTAGACACATTCCCTTCCCACAAGACGTTTACAGTCTAAAGGGGGAGACAGGTGTTAAAATAAAATTATGGATGTGTGTGTAGGTGCTGGGGGGCTGAGAGTGGGGTCTGTATCAAGTGCTTAGAGGGGACAGATCCAAGTACATCGGTGACACAGAAGGGAAAGGGAGTTAGGGAAATGAGGGAAGAGAAGGTCTCTTGAAGGAGATGTGATTTTAATAAGGCTTTGAAGGTGGGGAGAGTTCCAGGCCAGAGGCAGGTGGTCAGCATGGTGTCAGTGGCGAGATAGATAAGATTGAGGTCCAGTGAGTAGATTGACATTAGAGGAGTGAAAATCAGGCTGGGCTGTAATAGGAAAACAGAGAGGTAAGGTAGGAGGGACAGAGCTGATTGAGTGCTTTAAAGCCAGTGATAAGGAGCTTCGGTCTGATGCAGTCGCAGATGGGCAGCCACTGGAGGTGCTTGAGGAGAGGGCAGACATAAGCTGAACATTTTTTTTAGGAAAATGATCCGGGCTGCAGAGTGCAGTGGGGACTGGAGAGGGGAAAGACAGAATGCAGAGATCAGAGAGGAGGCTGATGCAGTAGTCGAGGAGGATGCAATAAGTGCTTGGGTCAGCGTAGTAGCAATTTGGATGGAGGGGAAAGGCAGATTTTAGCAATGTTGTGAGGGTAAAAGCAATAGGATTTGGTGACAGATTGAATAAGTGGGTTGAATGAGAGCGATGTCGAGGATAATACTAAGGTTACAGAGTTGGGAGATTGGGAGGAGAGTGATGTTGTCGACAGTGATGGAAAAGACAAGGGGAGGACAGAGTTTGTGTGGGAAGATAAGGAGTTCTGTTTTGGACATGTTAAATTTGAGGTGTCAGTGGGATAATCAAGTAGAGATGTCCCAAAGGCAGGAGGAAATGAGAGACAAGATGAAAGGTCAGGGCCAGAGAAGTAGATTTAGGAATCATCTGGGTAGAGATGGTAGTTGAAGGTGTAGATCGAGAACAGAAGAGGACCCAAAGCTGAGCCTTGAGGGATTCCCAGAGTTAGAGTGGGGAACCGAAAAGGACCCTGTGAAAGATACTAAGAATCAATCAATCGTATTTATGGAGCACTTACTGTGTGCAGAACTCTATACTAAGCCCTTGGGAGAGTACACTATAACAGTTGGTAGATACATTCCCTGCCCACAAAGAACTTACTGTCTAGAGAAGAAAAATACAGAGAGATAGGAGAACTATGAGAAGAAGTGTTGCTTAATGGACAGAGCATGGGCCTGGGAGTCAGAAAGACTTGGTTCTAATCCTGGCTCCTCCTCTTATTTGTTGTGTGATCTTGGGCAAGTCATTTAACTTCTCTGTTCCTCAGTTACCTCATCTGTAAAATGGGGATTTTACAGCTCCCCAGCTCGTCCATGTGGGACGTGAACTGTGTCCAACCTGATTAGTCTGCATCCATCCCAGCGATTAGTTCAGTGCCTGACACGTAGTAAGTGCTTAACAAATACCATTAAAAAATAAAAGAAGGGGGCAGTGTCAGTGAAGCCAAGATTAAATAATGTTTCCAGGAGAAGGAGTTGGTCGACAGTGTCAGAGGCAGCTGAGAGGACAAGGAGGATTAGCATGGAGTAGAGGCTATTGGATTTGACAAGGAGGAGGTCATTGTTGACCTTGGAGAGGACAGTTTGCATGGACTGAAGGGGGCGGAAGCCAGCCTGGATTTAGTCAAGGAGTCTGTTGTCCTTGGGATAGCCCCTCCAGTTCCTTGACCTTTTCCACCCATGCTCACCCCTAAACCTGGATATTGTTTCTTAAAGATCCCCATATGATATAGCGTGGCTCAGTGGAAAGAGCACGGGTTTGGGAGTCAGAGGTCATGGGTTCTAATCCTGGCTCTGCCACTTGTCAGCTGTGTGACTTTGGGCAAGTCACTTCACTTCTCTGGGCCTCAGTTACCTCATCTGTAAAATGGGAATGAAGACTGTGAGCCCTATGAGGGACAACCTGATCACCTTGTATCCCCCCAGCACTTAGAACAGTGCTTTGCACATAGTAAGCACTTAACAAATACTAACATTATTATTATTATTATTATGGAGAAAGCTTCAATGCTAGGGCAGTCTTTGGAAATCACCACCTGAGAGCTTTATGCTTGCCAAAGTACACCACTACCCTGAATGATTTCTTTGCCTATTTCTGACAAGTGCATTCTATCTTATTTCATTCAATAGTATTTACTGAGTGCTTACTATGTACAGAGCACTGTACTTAGCACTTGGAATTGCAAATCAGCAACAGATAGAGACAGTCCCTGCCCTTTGACGGGCTTACAGTCTAATCAGGGGAGACAGGCAGACAAGAACAATGGCAATAAATAGAGTCAAGGGGAAGAACATCTCATTAAAACAATGGCAAATAAATAGAATCAGGGTGATGTACGTCTCATTAAACAAAATAAATAGGGTGATGAAGATATATACAGTTGAGCGGACGAGTACAGTGCTGAGGGGATGGGACGGGAGAGGGGGAGGAGGAGAGGAAAAGGGGGGAGAAGAGGGTTGAGCTGCGGAGAGGTGGGGGGGGTAGAGGGAGCAGAGGGAAAAGGGGGGAGCTCAGTCTGGGAAGGCCTCTTGGAGGAGGTGAGCTTTAAGTAGGGATTTGAAGAGGGGAAGAGAATTCGATTGTCGGAGGTGAGGAGGGAGGGCATTCCAGGACCGCGGCAGGACGTGGCCCAGGGGTCGACGGCGGGATAGGTGAGACCGAGGGATGGTGAGGAGGTGGGCGGCAGAGGAGCCGAGCATGTGGGGTGGGCAGTAGAAAGAGAGAAGGGAGGAGAGGTAGGAAAGGGCAAGGTGATGGAGAGCCTTGAAGCCTAGAGTGAGAAGTTTTTGTTTTGAGGGGTTATTTTGCATCGGTTAGTGTAAGAGACTAACTGGCTTCAGGCTTCAATTACAATCTCTATGCAGATGATTCCCAAATCTACTTATCTAGCCCTGACCTCTCTCCTTTCCTGCAATTTCACATTTCTGGCTGCCATCAGGATATGCTACCTGGATGTCCCACCGACCCCTCCAATTGAACATGTCCAAAATGGAACTCTTTATCTTCCCACCCAAAGCCTTTCCTCCCACTGTCTTTCCCATCACTGTAGACAACACCACTATCCTCCCTATCTCACGAGCCCATAACCTTGGCATTGTCCTCAACTCATCTCTCTCCTTCCACCCACATATGGGTTGTTTCAAATCCTGTCCTTTCTACCTTCACAACATTGCTGAAATCCACTCTTTTCCCTCCACCCAAACTGCTACCATGCTGATCCAAGCATTTATCGTATCCCAGCTTGACTACTGCATCTATCTCCTTGCTCACCTCCCGGCCTCTTGTCTCTCCCCACGGCCATCCATACTCACTCTGCGGCTAGGATCATTTATCCACAAAAACGTTCAGTCCATATCTCCTCACCCCTCAAGAACCTCCAAAGGTTGCCCATCTACCTCCACATCAAAGAGAAATTCCTTACCGTGGAAGACAACTATGCAAATTTGCATTGCCCACAGTCATACAAGCTGAGAAGAAGATAGATTGATGATTCTGAAAGAACCCCAAAACTGAACACTTACACCCAGAAAGGGCCCTATTAACATAGAGAAGCCCGCAGAGCTCAGCCCTCGATACTGGAATGGGGCCCTACCGAGAGTAAAAACCAGATCCAGGCAACAGGAGGGCAGGGATCAGGATAAGTCATCTCTCTCCATATGTGCTCTCCTACTTGCCTAAACTAGCCCAGGAATGGGGGCTTCTGGAGAAGCACAGCTTCCTGGCTGACATGGTGTAGAAGTCAATTTTTCACTTTTTCTACCCCACTCTTTCACGATTGATTGGGGCACCGCATGATGATGAGAAGAGTCATCCAAAATGTCTAGTATCGCTTATAGCATATGGACTGTCTGGGTGTGGAGTCGACATCACAACACTGGGTGAGGTTAGGCATTCTGTGGAGGAACGGCTCATGGAGACAGGTGCTGGGCGCTCTTTGTTTTGGAGGAGTCTTTTCTTGTCATAGCAGTGCCTGGCAAAGGGCATTTGGAAGTCAAACGATGGCAGGAATTTGGACTTACAGATTCGCTTGGCTGTCTGGTGATACTGCACTGCCCCTTGAAACCGGTGCTCTTGCCTACATATGCTCAGAACACCTATTCTTTTCCATCTCCAGTCTGTTCAGTTGATTACGTTATTGTTGCTGTTCTTTCTTTTGTTTCTCGTTTCCTTTTGTCCTGATTTTCACAAGGAAGCAGAAAAGACAGGAAGCCATTCTGAGTATCGCACTCAAGAACGATGGCTTATAAATTGGGTGCGGGCACCAAGGTGTCCGATGCTGTTGACCGCTTAGAGACGTTCTGTTCCATGAGCACAGACCACACTGGTTCTCCTGATCCAGCTGCTATGCAATACCTGCTGCTAGATATAAGGGGACCAGGTGAGAGAGTGTGAATGGCTCAGCACGAACCATCCCCACTAAAGAAGCAGCATGGGCTTGGGAGTCAGAGGACCTGTGTTCTGCCATTTCAATCAATCAGTTGTATTCATTGAGCATTTACGGTGTTCAAAGCACTGTACTGAGCACTTGGGAGGGTACAATATAACAGAGTTCGTAGACATGGCCCCTGCCCGCAACGAGCTTACGGTCTAGAGGGGGAGACAGGCATTAATATAAACTACGGATACGTACGTAGGTGCTGTGGGGCTGAGGGAGGGATGAATAAGGGGAGTCCTAGATGTCACTTAACTGCTTAGTACCTCAGTTTCCTCATCTTCCAGACTTTCAGCTCCTCATAGACAGGAAATTTCTACCAGTTCTATTGTATTGCACTCTCCCACATGCGCCGCATACAATAAGAGCTCAATAAATACCACTGACTGTCAAATGGGGATGAAGTACCTGTTCTTCCTCTAATTTGGACTGTGAGCCTCATGAGGGACAGAGACGGTGCTGACCTGATTACCTGTATCTACCCCAGGCCTTAGTGCAGTGCTTGTCACATAGTGAGCACATAACAAATAACACAAGAATTAAATACCACAATTATTAATTCAGGAATGCATTCTGCTGGCAGTAGATCATACCTTTCCCCTCTTCACCATTGATGCCTGAATGACAACCAGAAAAATTGCACTATTGCCTTTGTGGACATAGAAAAAAAACCTCA
Organism: Ornithorhynchus anatinus; assembly: GCF_004115215.2. Classification (NCBI taxonomy): domain Eukaryota; kingdom Metazoa; phylum Chordata; class Mammalia; order Monotremata; family Ornithorhynchidae; genus Ornithorhynchus; species Ornithorhynchus anatinus. The sequence continues at coordinate 22,760,601 of NC_041751.1, forward strand.
AGAAATCATCATATCCATCTAAGTGTCTTTAAAAAGGGCTTTCCCCTAAGTCACCCTTAAAATTAGCCACTTGGGGTTAATTTAAACTAAGCTAAGTCTGGGGCCTAATTTAAGACTGGGTGTCACCACACTAGTTAGATGCTGCTGGGGATAAACAAAATCGCTTCATTCCAGATCCACTCATAGACACCTATTGCTGAATACTTCCTTCCCTTGCCCTCTCCTTATTTATACAGGAAGGGGAGGGGAAGTGGGAATGAGGGAGTGCATGTGTGTAAGAAAGTATGTACATCTGTCCTCTGTGTTTGAAGGCGACTATTGACAATAACACCCGCTCCATGGGAGTGGCTGAAGTGATCAATGCGTAGTTTAACCAACCCAACATTTCATTCCGTGTACATATAAAAGCTGTCCTTGGCCACATTCGTATGTTTGTCATTGGCAGTGCCTGTTGCTGTTTTTAAATTTGCCTCAAGGTATGCCGATCTTTCCAGAGCCTCTGCTCAGGGAGGACAAATCCTCTCCAGATACCGTTGCCTTCCAACATCACATTGTTGAAATCATTCTTCCCTATATCTTCAGAAATCTAAGTCTTTACAGCAAAGCATGTACTGGAGAGTTGCCCAAGGTTACACAACAGGTCATTCTGACTCCCAGACTCACGCTCTACCCACTAGCCATGCTACTTCTCTATATATGTGGAAACCTTAATTAACTTTAATACATACTCATGGCTCAGCCTTGACCAAATTTCCATGGTTATCTGGAAGCTTTTGAAAGAATGATATCAGTACTTACTACTTCTGCAACTCTTGTGGAAGAACTCTACTAGAATCCCAGAAACATGCCAAGTAAGCTCAGAAAAAAGTAATTTTCCATCCAGTGTGTTTATAAGGCCTTGACATTTTCTAATAGGGTACATTGATTCTGCTGTTTCCTCTGTATCCTGAAACTGTTGATATTTACATGCATAACTGGATAAATCTGAGCCAGAATGAAAGATTTTTGCATTTAACTTCTGGCAAGCAAGTGGTAACAGTAGGACTCAAGAGCTTCACTGAGGAAAATAAAATCACAAAAATTGCAAGCATATTTGGCTAGATGGTAGTAGTACACAGTAGGTGGCTGAATAGAAAATATTGTGCTATCAATGCCTAGAATTGAAAATAAACAGAGGTAAGTTAAATAGTTCCTCTTCTTGGGGAAATTTAAAGCATTATTTTTATATTTTCTAATTACATTACGAATAAATTTGACATTTGGGGATTTTCGCTAGGACAAAATGCATTCAATCTAAAGTAGCAAATTTTGTGTGGAGGGAAGAAGATAGTGATTTTTTAGGGTGATAAAAGCCCCCCTCCAAACCATTCTACTACTATTAATAATAATGTTGGTATTTAATAAGCACTTACTATGTGCCAAGCACTGTTCCAATGCTGAGGTAGATACAAGGTCATCAGGTTGTCCCACATGGGGCTCACAGTCTCCATCCCCATTTTACAGATGAGGTAACTGAGGCACTGAGAAGTTAAGTGACTTGCCCCAAGTCACACAGCTGAGAAGTGACAGAGCTGGGATAAGAACCCATGACCTCTGTCTCCCAAACCCGTGCTCTTTCCACTGAGTCACGCTCAATAATAATGATAATTATGGTATTTGTTGATCATTTCCCATGTGCCAAGCAATGTTCTAAGTTCTAGAGTGGATATTAGCAAATTGGGGTGGACACAATCCCTGTCCCACCTAGGGCTCCCCGTCTTTAAGGATGTGGGAACTGAGGCACCAAGAAGTGAAGTGACTTGCCCAAGGCCACACAGCAGACAAGTGGCAGAGCTGGGATTAGAATCCAGGACCTTCTGACTCCCAGGCCCGTGTTCTATCCACTAGGCCACACTGCTTCTCAAGCTACGGAATCTTTTTTACTTGAATTTGCCCCATACAAGCTATTCAAGCATATTGCAACGAAGTAACCAGTGTGTCAGGATTCCTTATATGACTGGGGAAGAGAGGAAGGAGGTTCACCTCACCCAATCACAAATGTGGGAAGCTACTTATATTGTGTTTTTTTTTTAATTTAGTGAGAATACTTAAAAATATAAGACTTAGAAAACCAATTTTAAAAGGTGAGTGGAGCTCAATCGTATTTATTGAGTGCTTGCTGTGTGCAGAGGACTCTATTAAGTAATTGGGAAAGTACAATACCACAGAGTTTGTAGACAAATTTCCTGCCCAGAATAGGAAAGCTAAAGTATACAGTGATAGAGAAAGCTGTATTGTCATGGAATTACTGTTGTCAATCTATACGATATCCTCAATTCCACTGTTGAAAGGAAGGCAAAAAATTGTGCTGCTTAAATTTCAAGATTCAGTCCATGTATCACAATTACTTTTCACTCATTCAATTGTGCTATTTATTGAGCCCTTGCTGTGTGCTAAGCCTTGGGAGAGTACAATATAACAATAAACAGACACACACCCTAAGCTTACAGTCTAGAGGGAGAGACAGACGTTAAGATAAATTACAGATAGGTACATAAATGCTGTGGTGATGGGAGGGGGGAGGGTGATGCAGAAGACAGTGGGAGAAGAGGATAGGAGGGCTTAGTCAGGGAACACCTCTTGGAGGAGATGTGCCTTCAGTAAGGCTTTGAAGTGGGGAAGAGTAATTGTTTGTCAGATATGAGGAGGGAGGGCATTCCAGGCCAGAGGCAGGACAGTGGTGAGATAGAAGAGATGGAGGTACAATGAGAAGTTCCAAGCACTGTTCTAAGCGCTGGGGTAGATACAAGGTAATCAGGTTGTCCCACACGGGGCTCACAGTTTTATTCCTCATTTTACAGATGAGGTAACTGAGGCCCAGAGAAGTTAAATGGCTTGCCCAAGGTCTCACAGCAGACAGGTGGCAGAGCCAGGATTAGAACCCACATCCTCCGATTCCCAAGTCTGTGCTCTTTCCACTAAGCCATGCTGCTTCTCATTGGAAAGGAGCTGCCCTAGCCATCAAGCTAGCCCCCTCTTCCATGGACCCTGGAGTCCAGGTGGTGAGAGCCGTGAGGGGTCGCATGGTCCCAGGCTTCTAAAGTCGTCTTTTGAAGGAAACAGATGCTAAAGTAATGTGCTTCCACTAGTTTTTTTTTTCTTCTGGTGACAAATTTGCACAGGTCTTTGAATTGCAGAAGGGATTACATTGAGACTGTCCAGTAAATTACAGGTTTGTGGCATGACTTTAGAAAATACAAATTGGTTAAACATTATATATATATATATATATCTCAAGCACTAGCAAAGTGTGGTTTGACAGTTCAAATTTAAACTGATCTCAGCAGACTGTTAATTTGGGGAATAGTGCACAGAAAGGGGAAGTAAAGAATCAGCCGCCTTTCAGGAAAAGCTCTAAGCACTTGTGCAATAGTAAAACTGACACTGGACATACAGGCTCAAGTGATAAGAGACTAACGAATGAGAGGGAAAAAATAAAATAAAAGCATTTATATGTAAGAGGAACTCGAAGGAGCAACTAGAATGAAAATGAACTAACTCTGTGGCCTGCCTGAGCCCCTGAGCCAGTTCTAGGTCCAGGAAAGTAAAATAAAAAATAAATGGTGGTATTTATTAAGCACTTACTATGTGCAAAACACTGTTCTAAGTGCTGGGGGGATACTAGGCAATCAGGTTGTCCCACGTGGGGCTCACAGTTTTTAATTTCCATTTTACAGATGAGGTAACTGAGGCACAGAGAAGTGAAGTGACTTGCCCAAAGCCACACAGCTGGCAAGCAGCAGATCTGGGATTCGAACCTATGACTTCTGACTCCCAAACCCGAGCTCTTTCCACTGAGCCATGCAAAGTTACTAGTCGAGTTGAACCTCCTCTCCTACCTATGGGTGAATTATCTGATAGGCCTGTTCACTCCCCAGACAGCTCAACATTCAAACCAGAACAGCAAAAGCATCCTCAGGATATACTTACAGGAGACGGGACAGAAATACCGAGCCTGAGGTGGTCGTTGAGTGACAGAAACAGGAATACTGTCTACTTACTCTCCTGTACTCTCCCAAATGCTTAGCACAGTGCTCTGTACCCAGTAAGTGCTCAGCAAATATCATTAATTGAGATGTTGGGGATGTCAGAGAAGACAATAGGATGCTTCCTACCTCTCTTCTCCCATATTTATTTTTAAACTTGTGTTTTAAATGTGATCAAAAAAATTCATGAAAAAAGCTGACCTCTTAGCAGAACCTCATTCTTGACTCTCCCACCCCCAATCCATTACATACTAAAAATGGAACTCCTTTCCCTTTCAAAGCAGCATGGCCTAGTGGATAGTATCATGGGGCTGGGAGCCAGAAGGACCTGGGTTCCAGCTCTGCCATTATCTTCTGTGTGACCTTGGGCAAGTCACTTAACTTCTTTGTGCCTCAGTTACTTTATCTTTAAAATGAGGATTAATACTATGAGCCCATGTGGGACAGGGACTGTGTCCAACCTAATTAAGCTTGTATCTACCCCAGCCTGGAACATAGTAAGTCTTTAACAAATACCATTTAAAAAAAAATCCATCAAACTATATTCTTCCTCACCTTTTCCTGAAAAGTCACTTCTTCCAACAGGTAGTTCTCCACGAATCCCCCCTTTCCCGATCAGATACATCAGTTACCCTTAGCACTCTTGTCTAGATCCGTGCAACAACACAAGATGAGATCTCTCACCTCCTCTCTAAATCTACCCCATCCCTTCATACCTTCTTAAAACACTCGCCTTCCTCCCTTCTTCCTTCCTCGACTGCCATCTTCAGTTGTTCACTTTCCAATGGCTTCTTCCCCACTGTTTTCAAACTTTGCTTGCTTATCTCCGATCCTAAAAAAAGCCCTACCTTGACCCCATGGCTCCCTCCAGTTATTGCCCCTTCTCCCTCCTACCATTTCTCTCCAAACTTCTCGGGAGAGTTTTTTGCACCCACTAGGTCCACTTCCTCACCTCCAATTTTCCCCTAGATCCCCTCTAATCTGGCTTCCTCCCCATTCACTCCACAGAAATAGCCCTCTCTACGATAACCAACAACCTTCTTCTTGCCAAATCTGATGGCTTCTATTCTATCTTAATCCCCCTACCCCGCTCAGCTGCCTTTGACCCTGTAGACCACCCCCTCTCCTTGAAACCTTATCCGACCTTGGCTTCGCTGACGCTATCCTCTCTTGGTTCTCCTCCTATCTCCCTGTCTAAGCGCTGGGGTAGACACAGGGTAAACAGGTTGTCCCACGTGAAGCTCACAGTTAATCCCCATTTTACAGATGAGGTAACTGAGGCACAGAGAAGTTAAGTGACGCCCACAGTCACACATCCTCCAAAAGGCCTTCCCCGATTAAATCCTCTTTTCCCTAGCTCGCTCTCCCTTCTGCGTAGTCTATGCACTTGGATCTGTGAACTTTGGCCATTTGATATTTGTCCCACTCCCAACCCCACAGCACTTATGTGGATAATTTTAAATAATATATTATAACTTATTTAATAATAATGTTGGTATCTGTTAAGCGCTTACTATGTGCAGAGCACTGTTCTAAGCGCTGGGGTAGACACAGGGTAAACAGGTTGTCCCACATGAAGCTCACAGTTAATCCCCATTTTACAGATGAGGTAACTGAGGCACAGAGAAGTTAAGTGACTTGCCCACAGTCTCACAGCTGACAAGTGGCAGAGCCGGGAGTCGAACCCATGACCTCTGACTCTGAAGCCCAGGCTCTTTCCACTAAGCCGATTACTGTATGTCTCCCCCTCTAGACTTTAAGAGCATTATGGGCCTGGAACCTGTCTGCTAATGTATTCACTTGATAGCATTTTATTTATTGAGCAGAATACAGTGGAAAGAGCACAGGCTTAGGAGTCAGAGGTCATGGGTTCTAATCCCGGTTCCGCCACCTGTCAGCTGTGTGACTTTGGGCAAGTCACTTAGCTTCTCTGGGCCTCAGTTACCTCATCTGTAAAATGGGGATTAAGACTGTGAGCCTCACGTGGGACAACCTGATTACCCTGTACCTACCCCAGAGCTTAGAACAGTGCTCGGCACATAGTAAGCACTTAACAAATACCAACATTATCATTATTATTACTAAGCACTTGGGAGAGTACAATATAACAATTAACAGATACATTCCCTATCCACAACGAACTTCCAATCTAGTCTACAGTGTTGTACTCTCCCACACACTTATTACTCTGCTCTTCACACAGTAAGCGCTCAATAAATACCATTGATTGATAGCACTGATATTAGTTTATTCTGCTTTTTTCATGGTATTCATTAAGCATTTACTTACGGATCAAACTCTGTTCTAAGCACTGGGGTAGGTACAGCTTAATTAGGTTGGACACAGTCCCTGCTCTGCTTGGAGTTTACAGGTTAAGTAGGAGGGAGAACAGGTATTTAATCTCCATTTTATAATTGAGGGAACTGAGGCAGAGAGTACCTAAGCTCCTTGCCTTAGGTCACACAGGAAGCAATTGGCAGAGCCAGGATTAGAACCTAGGTCCTCTGATTCCCAGGACCATGCTCTTTCCACTAGGACACAATGCTTTTGCTGTTTTATTTTTACCAGTCATATCCAGTGCTTAGTCTAGTGCCTGGGAAATAGGAAAAGTTTAACAAATACCATAATTATTATATCTATATTTTCCCATTTGTTCCAACTGTGTGCATAACACTTGAATTCTGCTTTTATTGTATGCTCCCAAATGTTTAGGACAGTTCATTCACCCAGTCATATTTATTGAGCTCTTACTGTGTGCAAAGCATTGTACTAAGCACTTGGGAGAGTACAATTTAACAGTAAAAAGACACATTCCCTGCCCACGATGAGCTTACAGTCTAGAGGGGTCATAGACTACAGTTCTTACACACAGGTACTCAATACTATCGACTGATCGAGGGATTGAAAATCATGCTTCTCACTAACTTGATGTTTCAGAAAAAGCAATTTGAAAAGACATGCTCTTTTCCAAGAAATCATTCTGATGTTATGGGACACACAAACAGTATGAAGCAGCTGTGCTCTGGGAAGATATGATACAATGAATGTCAGTAAAAATTAGAAGTTGAGTGGTACTGTTTTCCTCCCTTTAGTCAAACCGAAGATGAGCTTCTCATTTGCATATCCTTAAGTACACCTCTTGCATTAATATCATGCCATATAAACTGAAATTAGTTCTGGTAAAAAATTAAAAGTAAAGTCTTAACTACATAGGGCACAGTAAGTCTTTAATACTGGGTGAGTACAACAGAATTGGTATATTTGATCCCTGTCCTCACTGAGATTACAATCTAGCAGGGGAGTCAGACACTTAAATTAGAGTTAGGAAAAACTCCAGGTCTGTGCTCTTTCCACTAGGCCAGAAGATGCATGTATACTCAGGGGAGAAAGCCATCTTTGAGGATTTGAAACCTACCTGCTTCCTGTGAGTCCCCATCCAAGGGATAGGAACTAGGTCTAATTCCCACATTTGTATTTTTTCCCAGCACTCGGTACAGTGTCCTGCACACAGTAAGTGTTTAATAAATAGCACCACTATTACTGTGGTCCTGGGGTTCATTCATGCAATCATATTTATTGAGTGCTTACTGCATGCAGAGCACTGTACTAAGCACTTGGGAAAGTACAGTACAGTAATAAAGAGAGACAATCCCTGTCCACAACGAGCTCACAGTCTAGAGGGGGTTGGACCACACTAGTACAGATCTTTGTATTCTAACACAATGCCATCTTTCTGCCAGCATTTGCCGATAATTTCTACGTTGGGCTTTTCACTTAGGTTGAATTGTTTATGTTGACTATGACTTGCTATGTTTCTGTCTCCCTGGAACAGCAGCAGAATGACTGGTGGGAATTAAATAATTTAAAATAATCTAAAATTAAAATTCCATCTTGTAATGTATGCAGCAAATGAATCAGTTAACTGAAAATTGTTTAGTTCCCTTGTTTAGTTCTCACTTGTGAGACAGGGAGGATGAGAGTGCTGCATACAGTAAATGAGAAAGACAGGAGGAAGGCAGGGTTTGAGTGGGAAGATGAGAAGTTCTGTTTTGGACATGTTCAGTTTGAGGTCTCGGCAGGGCATCCAAATAGAGATGTCCTGAAGACTGAAGAAAATATGAGACTGCAGGGAAGGAGAGTGATCAGGGCTGGAGTTGTAGATTTAGGAATTGTACTCATAGAGATGGTAGTTGGAGCCACAAGATAAAATGAGATCTCCAAGGGAGTGGATGGAGATGGAGAATAGAAGAAGACCCAGAACTGAGCCTTGAACAACTCCCAAAGTTAAGGGGGGGTAGGGGAGGAACCTGTGAAAGAGACCTGGGTTCAAATCCTGGCTCCATCACTTGTCTGCTATGTGACCTTGGGCAAGTCACCTAACTTATCTGTAGCTCAGTTACCTCATCTGTCAAATGGGGATTAAGAATGTGAGCCCCATGTGGGACATGGACTGTGTCTAACCTGATTAGCTTGTTTTTACCCCAGTGCTTAGTACAGTGCCTGGAACATACTAAGCATTTAACGAATACTATTTAAAAAAAAGAGAAAGACTGAGAATGAGTGGCCAAAGAGATAGGAGGAGAACCAGGAGTGGACAGTGTCAGTGAAACCAAGGTTAAATAATGTTTCCAGGAAGTGTGGGGTGGTGGGGGCGGTGGTCCAGTGTGAAAGACATCTGAGAGGTTAAAGGAGGATTTGGATGGAGTAGAGGCCATTGGATTTGGGAAGACAGAGACCACTGATGACCTTTGAGAGGGCAGTTTCTGTGGACTGAAGGGGGAAGAAGCCAGCTGGGAAGTTATCAAAGAGAGAATTGGAGGAGAGGAAGTTGAGGCAGTAGCTGTAGACAACTCACTCGAGAAGTTTTGAAAGGAATAGTAGGAGAGAGTTGGGGCAATAACTGGAGGGAGCTGTGGAGTCAAGTCGAGGGTTTTGGATGGGGGATGCATGAGCATATTTGAAAGCGGTGGGATAGAAGCCATTAAAGTGTGAACAACTGAAGATGGCAGTCAGGGAGGGGAGAAGTGAGGGGGTAAGTTTTGATAAAGGGTGAATGGATGGGGTCAGAGGCGCAGATGGGAGGAGTGGATTTTGAGAGGAGGTAGGAGATCTCTTGAGATACTGCTGGGTAAGATGGGAGAGTTGAAGAAGGGGCAGGAGGAGGGAGGAACTGGAGAGGAGCAGAGGAGATCTTATGGAGATCATGCCTGATGGTTTCAATTTTATCAATAATGTATGTAGCACAGTCATTAGGGGCAAAAGATAGGGGAGGTGGAGGAAGGGGGGCATTGAGGAGGGAGTTAAATGTCTGAAACAATTGGTGAGGGCAATAGGCATGGGAGCTAATATGGATGGAGAAATAGTGTTGCTGGGAGGGATGGGAACTGTGGCTGACCTAATTAATTTGTACCTACTTCAGCATTTAGAACACATAGTAATTGCACAACAAATACCATTACAAACCAAAACTAATACAAAAAAGAGAGTGTATGAGAGAGAGAGAGAAAGAGGTCAGAGTTAAAGCAGGCAAGGTTGAAGTTGAGATGGACAATGTCAGGCGGATATCTGAATTTCCATCAGCAGTGCTCTGCAGCTCGTGCACAGGAGTGAAGGAAACGTACTGCGGAGGTGATCCAGGGTTGTGGGTTAGTGATACTAGATCAGAAAGGGAATGGGGGGTGAGTGAGTTGAGTTCAATAGAGAGTGTGGTGTCGAGTCGGTCAATTTTGGTATCAAGGGAAGGTAGTTTGGGGTGTGATGGGACATGATGACTTGAGAAAGTTGGTGTGGATCAAAAGATCGGAGGTCTCTGTAGGAGAACAAGACAGGAGTGCTAGGAAACAAGCAGCAGAAGCGTTGTCAGAAACATCCACATGGGTATCGAAGTCCCCAGGGAACAATGTAGGGATGGAGAAAGTGCAAAAGGATGCAAGAAAGGGTGGAAAATGGTTCAGAAAGTTGAAGGTAGGGCCTGGGGAGCGATAGATAACATGGCTGAGGGGGCTAGAGGTGGATGATATGGACTTCAAAGGAAAGGAGAGGGATGGAGAGGTGTAATGGTGCGAAGGCGACATTGGGGAGCAAGGAAGTCGATTCCTCCGCTTTCTCAGTGAGACTTGGGGAGTGGAAGAAGATGAGGTCCCCTCTAGAAAGAGCAACAGGGGAGACAGTGTCATCCAGGGCAAGCCAGATTTTAGTGACGGTGAGGAGGAGCTGTGCCTGGATCAGGAACAGGTCAAGGACGAAGCAAAACTTTCTTGTGATGGAGAGGGAATTCCACAGGCTGCACTTAGCTGAGGCTGTGAGGGAGGATTTAGTGGGAGGGGACATTGTGAGGGGTAGGGAGGGTTTGGATGGGGGCCAGCATAGTGGGAGGTGGAGGCAGCTCAAGGGGTAGGGAGAAGTTGAATGGAGGGATATGAGGGGTGATGGGAAGGAAGGACAGGATTGGGCTGATTAGAGGGAGGGGATAAAGGAAACATGGTTGGGGCTAAAAAAACTTTAAGGGTTATAAGTGTGGTTGTCAACAGTAATAACTGCTTAATCCGGTGGTTCAGTGAAGTATGCCCTTCCTCCTACCCCCACTCCACAGGTCCCAACACTACAGGAAAATCTGGCCAGAATTTACACCATTATTGAACATTTATGGCAGAAGCCTCCTCTCAAATCTACTTAGCAAATGTCACACATCATGTTTCTCGAGCAGGAAAAAATATTTTTTTTGGAACTTTAGCATTCAATTCACAAAAGTGCCACAAGAAGATGACAAATATAACTAGCAAGAACTGCATATTCTCTTCTTGGTACCAGTATATCACCCACTTAATGCTTGAGAGGATTATAATGGGAGATTGTGTCCTTGAGATCTGAAGAGAACCATAAAGCAAATTTGGCAGCAACAAGATGTAATGTAAATCTCTTTGCCCTGTTTCCTGCTTTTTTTTTAATATAGTGCTGTCCTCCTTTCTCAGTTAATCTTCTAATAGGGTCTTTCTGACAACTACCATACTTTTAACAAAGATTCCTGTGAGTAAATAGGGTATCTTTCCAATTTTGATTTTAAGAGACTGAAAAAGTCCATTTAATATGTGCCAGTTTTTAAAGATCCCGAGCATTTCCCCCATGATGATTTGTGAACGGAATTTTCTCTTAGACCTTTAAAGAAATACTATAGAATGAAAGGCAGTCTATTTATAATTTTCAGTTTCACAAAGCTTCCCTTCTATTTAGATTGAGATGCAATATTTGGAAATCCCCAACCAAAACATAGTTCATTTTTCTCTTAAAAATCCAACTCCTGGATCTATCTCTACAATTTTCACTATGTTCATTTCAGGCTGATTTTAAGCCAAGCCATTAAAATTTTGGAAAAATAATGAATGACTTTAAAAATTATATTGAAGTCATCTAAGGAGTATTAAGCATTATTGATCTTCCAGCTTACAAAGTCATTGCAGTTACTGTTTTCCACCCACCTAATTAGAAATCTTTGATTTATCACCAATCGATCATATTTACTGTGTGCAGAGCACTGTACTAAATAATAATAATGATGGCATTTAAGCGCTTACTATGTGCAAAGCACTGTTCTAAGCGCTGGGGGGATACAAGGTGATCAGGCTGTCCCACGTGGAGCTCACAGTCTTCATCCCCATTTTACAGATGAGGTAATTGAGGATCAGATAAGTTAAGTGACTTGCCCAAAGTCACACAGCTGACAAGTGGTGGAGCCGGGATTACAACCCATGACCTCTGACTCCCAAGCCCGTGCTCTTTTCCACTGAGCCATGCTGCTTCTCTAAATGCTTGGGAGGATACAATATAATAGAGTTGGCAGACGTGTTCCCTGCCCACAGTGACCTTACAGTCTAGAGGGGGAGAGGGGAGACAGACAATAATATAAATAAATTACAGATATGTACATAAATGCTGAGGGCCTGAGGGAGAAGTGAATAAAGGGAGCAAATCCAAGTATAAGGGTGATGCAGAAGGGAGAGGAAGAAGAGGAAATGAGGACTTAGTTAGGGAAGACCTCTTGGAGGAGATGTGTCTTCACTAAAGCTTTGAATCTGGGGAGAGTAATTGTCTGTTGGATATGAAGAGGAAGGGCATTCCAGGCCAGAGGCAGGACTTGGGCAAAAGGTCGGCGGCAAGATAGTCAAGTTCGAGGTACAATGAACAAGTAAGTTGGCAGGAGGAGGAGGAGAGAAATGTGTGGGCTAGGTTGTAGTAGCAGAATAGTAAGTTGAGGTAGGAAGGGGCAAGGTGATTTAGTGCTTTAAAGCCAATGGTGAGAGGAGTTTTTGTTTGATGCAGAGGTGGATGGGCCACTAGAAGTTCTTGAGTGAGGAAACATGGACTTAACGTTTTTGTAGAAAAATGATCTAGGCAGCAGACTGAAGTATGTACTGAAGTGGGGAGAGACGGAAAGCAGAGAGGTCAGCAAGGAGGCTGATTGAGTAATTAAGGCAGGATAGGACAAATGTTTGGATTAATGTGGTAGCGGTTTGGATGGAGAGAAAGGGGCAGATTTTCATGATGTTGTGAAGGTTGAATCAACAGGATTTAGTGACAGATTGAATATGTGGGTTGAATGGGGAGATGAGTCAAGAATAAGGTCAGGTTACGGCCTTGTTAAATAGGAATAATGGTGGTGCCGCCTAAAGAGAAAGTCAGAGGGAGGTTAGGGTTTTGGTGAGAAGAGAAAGAATTCTGTTTCGGACATGTTAAGTTTGACATGTCAGTGGGACATCCAAATAGAGATATCCAGAAGGTAGGAGGAAATGCGAGACTGCAGAGAAGGAAAGAGATCAGGGCTGGAGAGGTAGATTTGGGAATCACCTACGTAGAGATGATAGTTGACGCCATGTGAGCGAAGGAGTTCTCCAAGGCGACGGACGTCAATTGAGAATATAAGGAGGCCCAGAGCTTAATCTTGAGGGACTGCCACATTTAGGGGATGGGAGGCAGCAGAGGAACTCACGAAAGAGACTGAAAATGAGCAGCCAGAGAGATAAGAAGAGAACTAGGAGAGAACAGTGTCAGTTAAGCCAAGGTTGGATAATGTTTCCAGGAGAAGAGGGTGGTCAACAATGTCAAAGGCAGCTGAGAGATCGAGGAGGATTACGATGGAGTAGAGACTGTTGGATTTGGCAAGAAGGAGATCATTTGTGCTCATGATGATCATCTGTGAAGGGAGTGGAAGCCAGATTGGAGGGGGTCAAGGAGAGCATTGGAGGAGAGGAACTGGCGACAGTGGATGTAGACAATTTGCTCAAGGAGTTTAGAGAAGAATGGTAGGAGGGAGATGGGGCAATAAGTGGAAGGAGCCATGGGGTCAAGTGAGGGTTTTGTTTAGGATAGGAGAGGCATGAGATTATTTGGAAGCAGTGGGAGAAAAGTCAGTGGAGAGCAAACAGTTGGAGATGGTGTCCAGGGAGGGAAGAAAGGATGGGGCAAGTGCTTTGATAAGGTGTGGAGGGAGGGGGTTGGATGCACAGGTAGAGGGGGTGGATTTTGAGAGAAGGCAGGAGATCTCCTCCTGAGATATTGCTGGGAAAGATGAGAGAGGTGAAGAAGGGGCAGGATGAGGGAGGGATTGAAGAGGACCAGGGGAGATTTTAGGGAGATCACAACTGATGGTTTCAGTTTTCTCAGGAAAGTACATGGCCAGGTCATTAGGGGCAAGAGATGGGGGAGGTTGGGGGACAGGGCTTTTGAGGAGGGAGTTAAACATCCAGAACATCTGGCAAGAGCAAATGGCATGGGAGTAAATAAGCATGGAAAAATAATTTTGCTGGGCAGAGTTAAAGCACACAAGGATGAACTTGAGGTAAACTAGGTCAGCCTGATATCTAGATATCTGCCAGCAGCGCTCTGCAGCTCATGCACAGGAGCGAAGGACGCAGACTGTGGAGGTAATAATAATAATAATGTTGGTATTTGTTAAGCGCTTACTATGTGCCGAGCACTGTTCTAAGCGCTGGGGTAGATACAGGGTAATCAGGTTGTCCCCATTTTACAGATGAGGTAACTGAGGCACAGAGAAGTAAAGTGACTTGCCCACAGTCACACATCCAAGGCTGTGGGTTGGGGTATGAGATAGACCTAAAATCATGAACTGCATGATCAGTTGTTACTGAGCTGCTCTTACATGCCAAGTTATTGTAAATGCAATGTTGAATTATCAGAAAGGAGCATGAAGTATAGGCATGAATCTCTTTCATGTGCCTGGCAAAGTGGCAGAATCAATGTTCTCCTGACATGTCTTTTTTATTCCATCTCATGCCTCTCTCATAAGGTCTGTGGCATTTTGTTATCCTTTACTCCTCTCTCTCATTCAAGCCACATATTCAATCAGTCACCAAATCCTGTCAGTCCCACCTTCACAACAGAGCTAAAATCCGCCCTTTCCTCTCCATCCAAATCGCTACCACGTTAATACAATCACCCATCCTATCCCGCCTAGATTACTACATCAGCCTCCTTACTGACCTCCCAACCTCCTGTCTCTCCCCGCTCCAGTCCGTGCTTCACTCTGCTGCCCGGATCACCTTTCTACAAAAACGTTCAGGACATGACACTCCCTTCCTCAAAAATCTCCAGTCATTGCCTATCCGCCTCCGTATCAATCAGAAACTCCTCACCATTGGCTTTAGAGCACTCCATCACCTTGCCCCCTCCTACCTCACCACGCTTCTCTCCTTCTACAACCCAGCCCACACACTTCGCTCCTCTAGTGCTAACCTTCTCACTGTACCCTGTCTCCCCTCCGACCCCTGGCACACGTTCTGCCTCTGGCCCGGAATGCCCTCCCTCCTCAAATCCGACAGACAATAATAACTCCCCACCTCTTCAGAGCCTTATTGAAGGCACATCTCCTCCAAGAGGCCTTTCCAGACTAAGCCACATTTCTCCTCATCTTCCACTCCCTTCTGTCTCACCCTAACTCTCTCCCTTTGCTCTCCCCGCTTCCCGCCCACCAGCCCCACAGCACTTATATCTGTAATTGTGTTTATTTTTATTGATGTCTATCTCCCTTGCTCTACACTGGGAGCTTGTTGTGGCAGGAAATATCACAGTTCACTGCTGTATTGTACTTTACCAAGTGCTTAATACAGTGCTTTGCACACAATAAGCACTTAATGAATACGATTGAATGAATTAATTAATTTTATTCACTCTTTTTTTTCTTCCTTCTCCTTTGGAAGATTCTTTTCTTGAATTGTTTCCAAACTATTTAATGTCCAGATGCAGCACAGTAAAGAAAATTTCCAGGGTATAATAGCTGCAGGTGTGAGCTAGTATTGTGGCCATTCTCAATTCAGAACTAATACCTTCTGACAGACAAAAGGCCTACATCTATTCAAGCTGCTAGATAAAGTCTGGGAGAATGTCCAAGTTTTCTTGCTTCCAAGCTGCGGCCTCCATCTTACACACCAGTAATTTGATCCCTGGACTTTCTTGCATTGATAAAGAGTTGTAGTCAGGCAAGTCAAGAGCAAATGTCCTTTCTGCACTTTGACGAGCAGTTTTCTTCTCTGACACTTTCAATAATACCAACATAACTGCCCATCAGAACATCTGATCTCGCTCAGTTTTGGAACTTGAAAATATTCAAGGTCAAAGTTCTTAGCCGGTATACAGGGCAATATCTACTCATAAATACTCAAAGCTCAGGAAGTCAGAGAATAAAATGCTAATAGTGTTGGGTTTTAGATTGCCTATTGCTGAATGTGGTCTTAAATATGTGTCTTCATTTGGAGTGTGTCACTAAGTTAATGTGGTAAATAGAAGGAAGAGGCTGGCAAAGTTCCATATGTGGGCTTCTTCACCAACACCACTTAAATATTCCTCCTTGCAAGCACCACTGACTTTGAGGTGTGCATTTCTGGAGATGAAAAGTAGTATGTTTGATTCAAAGGTTCTTCAGAGGCTAATACACTAGTTTACAGAAGGATAAGCATCCATCTTGATATTTAATGGGGTAATTAATAATCATCGTGGCTTTTCCCAAATTCCAGTTTTGTTCTTTTCCACCGAACCTCTTTTTGGAATTAAACACCCATCATTAAGTACTCTAATGAATACTTGATATTTGGAGAAGTTTAGAAGCTTTACTTTCATTCATTCATTCATTCAATAGTATTTATAGAGTGCTTACTATGTGCAGAGCACTGTACTAAGCGCTTGGACTATACAAATCGGCAACAGATAGAGACAATCCCTGCCCATTGATGGGTTTACAGTCGGGAATGATAAATTTGGGGATTAAACATCCCTTTATCTTGAACTCTTCTTTTACCACTATAACGTTTATGCCACTGTATACAGCGAAATGTTTTCTGAAAATGAATATTAAACGAAAGTTTCACTATAACATTGCAAGCCATGGTTCTTTAATAAAGCCTTCAGAAGTAAGGCAGTGCAAAACTTAAGGGTGTTTATTTTAGGTTGTGATCTAAACAAATTTATGGTTAGATTGCTGTCTTCTGTTACACTTTTGGATGCTTCCTTTGATGTTACTGAAAGGATATAGAGCAACACAAGAGTATGACTGCTACTATAATAGCTATCTTTTTAGGTACTTCTGTCATTAGTCATTATTACACTAGTTGGGTCTTCAAGCACAGTCTGATGGTCAGCGTACTGTCAAGAAACCAGAAATTTAGTCTTGGCTGTGACCGACTTGCTGTGTAACATTGAAGTCACTTAGCCATTCTATTTCTCCATCTGTGAAATGGGAATAACTATGACGTCAAGATTCCAGAATTCTTGGAACTTGGACATTTCCAGGTCTTTTGTCTGATTAACAGCAACGCCCTTCCTAGTCAAAGCCTTCAGGTGTTATCCTTCCGACTGCTGCCACACCTAAATGCTGGTGTATTGAGAACTGCCAATAGCACCTATGTACACATTTTTTTCCACTCTATAAGTTTTGGGGGAAGGGGAAGGTAAAATGAGACTTTTATTCTTAAGGACATGTTAAGTTGGGGGCCTTCAGAAAAAAGAATTCCTATCTCTGTATAAGCATACACCATCCTGTTCTATACCACCACCTCTCCAAAAGCAGGATCTATAATGCAAATATAGGCAGCAGTGTGGCCTCGTGGAAAGAGCATGGGCGTGGGAGTCAGAGGACCTGAGTTCTAATCCTGCCTCTACCACTTGTTTGCTCTATGACCTTGGCCAACTCATTTTATTTCTCTGTGCCTCAGTTTGCACATCTATAAAATGGGGATTCCATGCCTGTTCTCCCTCCTACTATAGCATGTGAGCCCCATGTGAGACAGAGACTGTAGCCAACCTGATTGAATTGTATCTTCCCCAGCCAGTACTTGGCACATAGTAAGCTCTTAACAAGTAACATGAATTTAATAACTAAATTAAAACAATGGATACCATTAAGAAATATACCCTTAATTTGCTCATCAGAGGACAGAGATTAGAAGGCATGGTTGACAGAGATAGTGCTAAGCAAAATCAAGAGGGAGCAAGTGTGCAATTAATTGACAAAATTGCAAGAAACCAGACTGGGAACACGTTTCAGTACAGACCACCTGTTTGACCAATAATAATGACCATGCACTATCATCCAGAGTTTTATTAGATTATTTGATTGTGATCCTTCTCTAAGCCTACCATACCTTTCATTATATACATTTTGTCCGATTAGACTGTAAGCCCGTCAAACGGCAGGGACTGTCTCTATCTGTTGCCGACTTGTTCATTCCAAGCGCTTAGTACAGTGCTCTGCACATAGTAAGCGCTCAATAAATACTATTGAATGAATGAATAAGCCAAATTGAGAACTTTCCCTAATTCCTTAATTAGGGAAAGTTCTAGGAACAGACAGTTATCACGCCTGCCAACTTCCTGCCTCCTCCACCCCCCTGAAAAAGATAGAAAGAATGAAAGAAAGAAAGAAAGAAAATCGCTTTCTATGACATGAAACCCGAGATAGGATTTGGAGTGATTTCTTCAGAAAGTAGAAAGAACAAATTGAAATATAGTGTACAAGATGGGCTGTGAGTAGGAGAAAGTGGTGGGATAGGAAGTACAAAGAGAGGGTGTGTGGTAAATAGTGTGTGTGAAAGGAGAGAGACTATTTTTACAGATGGAGGTTATAGTCAAAAGAAGTGAAAAGAAAGTATGGAATGGCAGGGAGTGGGTGGGTCTGCAAGCACACCTATACATGCCGATCTTACCTAAAAAATTACCAATCATTACAGGGAATTCAAATTGGCGTAACCTGTATTGATTTTGATTATTTAAGATTTCTTTCAAATTAGCCTCTCATTTCCAACCAGGGAATGTGTTCCAGGACTAGCAGACAGAGGGAGAAGTTTAAAATATCCTAGAGAGTATTCTTAGCTCTGCTATTGATTTGCACTTATACCATAGAAAATGTGAATGAAAGGTTTCCCCTTTATCCACACCAGATGAATACTTCAATATAGTTGTTTAGGTTATTTATATTCTCATAAAAAGAACAATATAGAATCTATATGTGTTTAGTTTTGTAAGATGTTGCTATTGGCCATGAGATCCTATCCACGTGTGCATGTTTGATCAATACGACTACCAATCCCTTCCAAAACATGTGCTGCACTAATGACTACGTGCGTTGGAAGACCCTCCCTCTGGTTTTGAACCTGCCTCTTGGTATCCCGATCTTCTTTACACATGGAGTGTAACCCCACTCATGATCGCTGCCCACTGGGCTCTTCTGTCTGCTGTAGTGCTTTCCCACCAGTCCACTCCTATGTCACTTCATTTGAGATTGGGCTTCACTGTGCCTTGGAAACATGTATCCTACCCTCTTGGCTGGCATATGTCCCCTTTCAGTTCACTATTCAGAAGCTACTTGGTTATCCTCCATTCTATTCTCAAATATCCTGCACAGCAGAGCTGTGCTGCTGTGGTTATTGCTCTGGTACTGGTGATCTAGCTACATTACAGGACCTTATTCTTGGTAATCTTGACCTACCATTTGAGGTTGACGAGGTGGTCCTGTTGAAACTGCTGTTGAAGCTGGATGTAGCTTCTGTAGTCCATCCAGGGATTCCACATCAGATGGGCAGAAATCACTTTCCTCGTGAAGAGATTGCTTCCTCAGATTTCCGCTTTGGTGAATTCACCAGGGAAGTAACCCTGCCCCTCCTTGGATCAATGATTCAGTCAATCATATTTTTTGAGCACTTACTGTGTGCAGAGCACTGTACTAAGCGCTTGGGAGAGCACAACACAACAATATAACTGATACATTAATAATGTTGGTATTTGTTAAGCGCTTACTATGTGCAGAGCACTGTTCTAAGAGCTGGGGTAGATACAGGGTAATCAGGTTGTCCCACGTGGGGCTCACAGTCTTCATTCCCATTTTACAGATGAGGTAACTGAGGCACAGAGAAGTTAAGCGACTTGCCCACAGTCACACAGCTGACAAGTGGCAGAGCCGGGATTCGAACCCATGACCTCTGACTCCCAAGCCCATGCTCTTTCCACTGAACCACGATGCTTCTTCCCTGCCCACAATGAGCTTATAACCCAGAAGGGGAGACAGACATTAATATAAATGAATTCTGGATATATACATAAGTGCTGTGGAGTGTGATGCCTAAAGAGAGCGAGTCAGGGCGACACAAAAGGGAGTGGGAAAAGTGGAAATGAGGGCTTAATCAGAGAAGGTCTTTTGGAGGAGATGTGCCTCAATAAGGCCCTAAAAGGGGGGAGAGTAATTGTCCGTAGGATATGAAGAGGGAGGACATTCCAGGCCAGAGGCAGGATGTGGGCGAAAGGTTTGTGTTGAGATTGACGAGATCAAGGTACAGTGAATAAGTTGGATGAGAGGAGTGGAGTGTGTGGGCTGTGTTGCAGTAGGAGAATAGTAAGGTGAGGTAGGAGGGGACTAAGTGATTGCTTTGAAGCCAGTGTTTCTGTGTTTCTGTTTGATGCATAGGTGGATGGGCAACTACTGAAGGTTCTTGAGGAGTAGGGAAATATGGACTGAATTTGTAGAAAAATGGTCCGGGCAGCAGAGTGAAATATAGACTGGAATGGGGAGAGACAGATTGGCAAGGAGGTCAGCAAGGAGGCTGATGCAGTAATCAAGGCAGAATAGAATAAATGCTTAGATGAATGTGGTAGCCATTTGGATGGAGAGGAATGGGTGGATTTTAGCAATGTCGTTAAGGTTGAACCGACAGGATTTAGTAATGGATTAAATACGTGGATTGAAAGAGAGAGGAGTCAAGGATAATGCCAAGGTTACAGGCTTGTGAGACAGGAAGGGTGGTGGAGCTGTCTACAGCCATAGGAAAGTCAGGGGGAAGACAGGGCTTGGGTGGGAAGATAAGGAGTTCTGTTTTAGACTCAAGTTTGAGGTGACGGTAGGACATCCAAGTAGGGATGTCTTGAAGGCAGGAGGAAACGTGAGACTGCAGAGAGGGAAAGAGATCAGGACTGGAGATGTAGATGTGGGAATCATCCGCATAGAGGTGGTAGTTGAAGTCATGAAAGCAAATGAGATCTCCAAGGAAGAGGGTGTAGATGGAGAATAGAAGGGGACCCAGAACTGAACCTGAATTTACCGGGTGGGAGGCCGAGGAGTAGCCCATGAAATGGAGGATGATGACTTGGATCCCTCAGGTTTTCTCTCCTCCCTGTCAGCACCCTGAACTCACCTCCCTGTCTCCAACTCCCCATGTACCCCACTTCCCCCACCCCCAGCCTTTTATTCTATCTCTGTTCTTTAAATTTCAAGCTTCTATGCCACTGTCACCAACCTGACCCCTACCCCACCTTGTAATCTCTGCTTTCTGGGGCTGCAGCAGTCCCCTCCTCCCTCTCTGCCCCCAAATTTCTTTCCCGCCCCCCTTCTCCTACCCTCCCCACACCTCACTCAGCAGCATCAGAGCTGTTAAGTAAATAAAAGTTTGAAGAATAGAAACATAATAGTGGTGTAGTACAACGGGACCACAGAAGAAGAGTTTGGGGTACCGGAAATGGGGGCAGGACAGCAGTAAGGCCCAGGAGGAAGACGAGACAGGAGGGGGCGAGGGTGGAGGCAGCTGAGGGACTGTGCTGGATGGACTGGTCTGTGCTAGGGTTGTATCACATGGCACAGCCCTGTACTCCTAGTGGCATTGCGTCCAGCCACGTCTATCAGTGGTGCTAGCTCCATATGGGACTCTTGGAGGGGCAGAAGTTGTCTGTACCTGGTCGATTGCCGATCCCAACCTCCATGGCGCCTTCTTGGAGCCTGGTTCCCAGCAGCGAAGACAGCAAGAGTGTTCTGAGGGCGGGTTTTGACAAAGCCAGCCCCTCCAGCTTGGATTCCTCGGCTAGAAACCAAGAAAGGACAGGAACTGGGGGGGAGGGGGCAGGGCCAGGGACCACAGCCCCTCTCAAGCCAGACACACATGGACAGAAACACTGTCTTTCTACCATCTGACAGAACTACCTCTGTGAAATAAATTTTAAATGGGATAGGCAGCAACCGGGAACTTTTCTAATACTGGAATCAAGTTCCAGCCCAGTCTGCCTTAACTTGGCATCAGATACAAGCACATTTTCTATCAATCAATCAACCAATTAATCATATTTATTGAGCATTTACCATGCAGAGCACTGTACTAAGCATGTGGGAGAGTACAGTATAACAGAATTACCTGCCCACAAGGATCTTACAGTCTAGAGGGGGATAGACATTAAAATCAATTTGGAATATATGCATAAATTCCATGGGGCTGCGTGTGGGTGAATCCAAATCCAAGTGCAAGGGTGATGCAGAAGGGAGTGTGAGAAGAGGAAATGAGGGCTTAGTTGGGAAAGGCCTCTTGAAGGAGATGTAATGTTAGTAAGGCTTTGAGGGTGGGGAGAGCGGTAGTCTGTCAGATATGAAGGGGGAGGGAATTACAGACCAGAGGCAGTATGTGGCTGAGGGGGTTGACGGTAATATAGATAAGATCGAGGTATAGTGAATAGGTTGGCATTAGAGAATCAAAGTGAGCATGTTGGGTTGTAGTAGGAAATCAGCGAGGTACAATAGCGGGCAAGGAGATTGAGTGCTTTAAAGCCAATGGTAATGAGTTTCTGTTTGATGAGGAGGTGGATGGGCAATCACTAGAGCTTCTTGAGGGACATATCGACTGAATGTGTTTTGTAGAAAAATGATCCGGGCAGCAGAGTGAAGTATGGACTGGAGGGGAGAGACAGGAGGCAGGCAGGTCGGCAAGGAGGCTGATGCAGTAGTCAAGGTGGGATTAGGGTAAATCCTTGGATCAACATGGTAGCAGTTTGGAAGGAGAGGAAAAGGTGGATTAAAACAATGTGGTGAAGATGGGACGAACAAGATTTGGTGACAGATTGAATAAGAGAGATGAGTGGAGGATAATGTCAAGATTAAGGGTTTGTGAGACAGGGAAGATGAGGGTGCTGTCTACAGTGATGGGAAAGTCAGGGAGAGGACAGGGTTTGGGTGGGAAGTTGAAGAGCTCTGATTTGGACCTGTTAAGTGTGAGGTGTCAATGGACATTGAAGTGGAGATGGCCTGAAGTCAGGAGGAGATAGAAGACTGCAGAGAGGGTGAGATCAGGGCTGGAGATGTAGACTTGGGGATCATCTGCATTGAATTCGTGGGAGCGAATGAGTTCTCTAAGGGAGTGGATGTAGATGGAGAATAGAAGGAGACCCAGAACTGCAACCCTAATGCTTCTGTTCTTAGCACTTGAAGTGTACCACACCGAATGGTTGTGCCGAAAGTCTTAGGAAAGGTCACAAGGAAACAGTGCCAGGCAGTGGGTTCAAAAATAAGTCACAAATCAATCAACCCACCAATGGTATTTATTGAGTGCTTACTGTGCACAGAGCATGTACTGTTTGGGAGAGTACAATACACCAGAGTTAGTAGACATGTTCCCTGCCCACAACGAGCTTACAGTCTATAGCACGGATAGCCTGATCTAACATTAAGTATCTTCAAAAAAACAAACAAAAAAACCCTAATATGCCTACATCAGAAAGTTTCTCTGAAGCATGCATTAATAGTTAATGAAAATAAGCAACAACCAGCATCTTTATTGTCAATTTGAAGATAATGGCTGTTGCTGCAGGTGTTCTATTTTTGTTTTTCACTGAACTTCCCTGGGGACTCTGCCCATCCATCCCATACTCCTCCTCCCTCCCTATCAAGAGCTCCATGGCAGCCATGAAACCGCAGGGTTTCAGACTCCTCTCCCACAACCGTTTGGTGCCCTTGGCCCACCCATATCATTTCCAAGCATGTCTCAGGGTATTTTAGTGCAAAATGTCTTCAGCTATAGTTATGTGGCATGATTTTGACATATCACGAGAGAAGAAGATAATGTTGAAAGCATCAGAAAGCCTTACTTGCTTTGTGGAATGTGACATGAGATTAGAGTGCATATTTGTGCTTCCTCCACCCAAAGAAAGTAAGCAGAATGAATTCAAATTGCAGCCAAATCATAAACCTTTAATATTCTATACATTTATTCATTTCTCCTTGGTCATACGCTGTGGGAGTTGCATGCCGCGAATGCACATCTCTATTGGGAGTTCAGGAAAAGCGAGCAGTAGGGTTCAAAACACAGGGGTCTAAGTTAAATTGTCACTCTAAACTCCAATGCTTACCAAAATATTAAGTCTGTAATTTTGAGCCGGCCTCTGTATGCCGACAAGTAGAAGAATGATATATCATTCATTTTTCTGATTTTCTTACTTTCTATATAATAAATGGGAGGCAAATTGAACTAGCAAAGAAAATTTGTGGGATGGTTAATTTTCAATACTTGTTTCCAAGACTGGGTTATTTTATATCATGCATGTCCCAATTAATGGGAAGCATGCCTGTGATTTTTATGAAAGTATTTGAAAATATAAGAATTATAAGCCTAGCCAGTGTCATTCTATGCCATAAAATAAGAGGCAGTGAAAATCTGTCACTGAGCACGGGCCTGGGGGTCAAAAGGATTTGGATTCTAATCCTGGCTCCACCACTTGTCTGCTGTATGATGACCTTGGGCAAGTCACTTAACTTCTCTCTGCCTCAGTTGCTTCATCTATAAAATGAGGATTAAGAGTGTGAACCCCACTTGAGACATGGATTAGATCCAAACAGATTAGCTTCTATCTATCCCAGCATTTAGGACAGTTCCGAGCGTGTAGGTAAGCACTTAACAAATACCATTAAAAAAAAAAGACAGTGAAAACCTGGTGTGATCATGTTTTTTTCCACAGAACCTGGTTTCATCTTAGGACACCCATGTCTGCCCTCCAGGATGTAGTTTTAACAAAATAGATCTGTGTGAATTCCTGCAGAATCACAAACATGTAATGATTGGAGTTTTTTTCTCCTTAATGCACCATTCATTCATTCATTCATTCATTCAATCATATTTATTGAGTGCTTACTGTGTGCAGGGCACTGTACTAAGGGTTTGGGAGAATACAACAATAAACAGACACATTTCCTGCCCACAACGATCTGACAGTCTAGAGGGTGGGGACAAACCAATACAAATAAATTACAGACATGTACATAAGCACTGTGGGGCTGGGAGAGGGGAAGAACAAAGGGAGCAAGTCAGGACGATGCAGAAAGTGGGAGAAGAGGAAAAGGGGACCTTAGTCTGGGAATGCCTCTTGGAGGAAATGTGCCTTCAATAAGGTTTTGAAATGGGGGAGAGTAATTGTCGGATTTGAAGAGGGAGGATGTTCCTCGACATGGGTTAGGGGTCAGCTGCAAGATAGGCGAGATCGAGGTACAGCGAGAAGGTTAGCACTAGGGTAGCAAAGCATGTGGTTTGGGTGGTAGAAGGAGAGGAGTGAGGTAGGAGGGGGCAAAATGATGGAGTGCTTTAAAGCCAATGGTAAGGAGTTTTTGTGGGATGCAGAGGTGGATGGGCAACCACTGGACTTTTTTGAGGAGTGGGGTGACATGTTCTGAACGTTTCTGTAGAAAAATGATCCAAGCAGCAGAGCCAAGTATGGACAGGAGTGGGAAGAGACAGGAGACCGGAAGGTAAGCAAGGAGGATGAGGCAGTAATCCAGGTGGGATAGGACGAGTGAGTGTTTTATTATTACTGCATAAAAATAGGTTTAAGGTGCCTGGTTCATACAAGTGAAAACTAAAAGCACGTTCATATACTGATGCAAATATACATCTATTTCATAAAGTAAGAAAAGAATATTGGACTAGAAGTTTCAAGCCATTTTATTGTCTCCTCTTACTGCCCCTCCCTTCTAGACTGTAAATTCATGGGCTGGGAATATGTGTCTACCAACTCTATTGTACTTTCCCAAACGCTTAGTACAGTGTTCTGCTCACGGTAAGCACTCAAGAAATTTGTCACCACCCATATTCTTTGCAGCCTGAATCCTTTCACGCACCTCACAGACGAGGACAAGGTTGCTTCTCTCTTTCTTCCTTCCCCACCAGCCATATCACTAGCAGTGACAGCTAGTACCGTGAGTCACTGCTATTTTAGTTACTATTTACAGCCTGGTTGTCGTCTCTGGGAATTGTCTCCTTCTCTTGAGAACTCAACTCAGTACTCCGTGGCTCCTCTCGGTGCAGGCCACGTATAATATTTCGTTTTTCTCAAAGTGATTGTGTGCTCAGTAAACTGGCTGGAAAGAGAAGGAAAACGCCTCAGTTGGAGTTCTTTCAGCAAGGAAACCTGCCTCTTTCTCATGTAGTCATCCTGGCCCCAAGGAAGCAGAGCCAAGATGCACGATCTGCTCTTGGATCCCTGAAAAGCCCTGGATGCCCAATTGCCCTCTGAGTGTCCCTTCTGAAAAGATTGCAGATCAGACTGGGAGGGCCACTGCTTTGGAAAAATGTTCTCAACTGAGAAAAGCCCTTTTAAACATGGAGAAAACTCTATCTTCCTTTGTAAATATAAAAATACTAAAAGAAATCCAATCCTTCCTCCCCCACCTCTCCTTTGCAAAAAAAAAAAATGTGATTCTCTCTGGCATTCAATGTTATAGGTGACCTTTCTGATTTCAGTGAGAAATTTTGCTGTCTGCCATATAGCCTGTGTGCATATACCTATACAGTTGTGTGTGTATATATATATGTACGCATACATATGTGTATATATACAATATGTACACACATATATATATTTTACAACTTGACATCAAACAATAAACCTTATTCAGTACATGTGAAAACTTTGATTACTTGAATTACTACTGGTTCCTTATCTTTGTCTTTTACTGTGATGTAGAGCTTGGATCATATGGAAAACTAAAATATTATGACACAATGACTGAAGAAGGTAAGAATAATTTTAGAATTGTTTGCACTGACAATTTTGTTGCTTGTTTAAATTTTTATTACCTTTTTTCCTTTTGCATGATTCAGTGACATTGTAAATCTACTGTTTTTCCCCCCTCTGCATTTCTATCCCAGCTTCTGCAATGAC
The DNA here is from genome assembly GCF_004115215.2 of Ornithorhynchus anatinus. Taxonomy (NCBI): domain Eukaryota; kingdom Metazoa; phylum Chordata; class Mammalia; order Monotremata; family Ornithorhynchidae; genus Ornithorhynchus; species Ornithorhynchus anatinus. Next base: position 22,787,081 of record NC_041751.1, read on the forward strand.
GCTTCTTTTAAAATAGAGCCGTGTAGTGCCGGAGATAATGATTTTGCTCAATCAAAGCTACCTCACATATATTTGTAAAGCACACGCAGAAAGCATCTGTGTTTTACAAATGCACACAGACTGCTTCTCAGGGTTCTTTGTTTCTTTATGCCCTCAACAACATAATGCATTCTTTTTTCATGGTGCGGCCTCAAAGTCCAAGAAAAATACGATGTCTGCTGTCTTCGGTAACAAAACTAAGCCAATTCATAAATGGAAAGCTTTCTATACTCAGTTCCTCTATGGCAGATACATAAACAGCTAGATATCAATGTCATCTCATTGTGGTGATTATCATTTAGCATGTATTTAATCCCAGCTGAATGCCACAGACTCTAAAGAACACACACTTAGGTACAGTGCCAACAGAAGTGGAAATTCTGAAGTGAAACGGTTTGGTTACTTAATTGCATTTGTGAATTCTGAAAATGATTTACGTTTCTTCCAATTCCACAATCACGTGAAGAGAAATAAGATGCACCCTGAGACTCAGTTTTGGAAAGGTGAGGGGAAATGAGCTAATTGTAAAGACAGAGGGCAGGAACGGCCCAAAATGTAAGGCGCTTCTCCAGATTCTTTTTGTTGCCCTAGTTTGCAAGAGACTTGACACTTGCTTTGCATGCAGAAAGAGCAGCATCTAGCAATGCAGAGGCAGACTTACAGCCATCTCCTCGTGCCTGGTATTCTGGTTCCCTCCCTCACAAGACTGGTGGTGCACATTTCCATCTTCTTCGCCCCTTCTTTGCTTCGATTCCATATATGATCAATTAACCACGGTTGACACCTTCTTTGGCAGCAAGCTGCCATTGGGACTATGGATGTGTCACTCTTGGCCAGGCCAGACCATGCCTCCACCCTTCCACACTGAGGGAAAGCCGTATCTGCATCGTACACGTGCCCATCGATGAGTGAGTGGAAAGAAAGAGTATCCATTTTAAAGGAATGGTTGTGCTCCAGCTTCTGTTCATCTTACCTTGCTTTTCAAACGATCTCTTCTTGTTTTGTGTCTAGCAAGAAACTCTGAACTTGCCAAGGCACACTGGGTATATTGTCCTTGCCTTGTATTGTTATCTGCCTCTATTTTCTGCCTTCTCTTTTAGGGGTTGGGTTGGATTAGTTTGCTTTGTCTCCACCTAAACTGTTGGGTGTACATGAACTCTTCTCTGTCTTCTCCCTTCTCCCTTAGCCCCATAGTTTACTTCCTTCTTTCATTCATTCAATTGTATTTATTGAGCTCTTACTATGTGTAGACTACTGTATTAAGCGCTTGGAATGTATATTTCGGCAACAGAGACAATCCCTCCCCAACAATGGGCTCACAGTCTAAACGGGGGAGACAGACAACAAAACAAATAGTCAGGCGTCAATACCATCACGATAAATAGAATCATTGATATATACACATCATTGACAAAATAGAGTAATAAATAATATATACAAATATGCACAAGTGCTGTGGGGAGGGGAAGGGGGAAGAGCAGAGGGAGGGAGTAGGGGGAATGGAGAGGGGAGGAGGAGCAGAGGGAAAGGGAGGACTCAGTCTGGGAAGGCCTCCTGGAGGAGGTGAGCTTTCACCCTCAATAGTAATAGTAGAAATAGTATTTACTAAGAGCAACATTGTCTAGTGGATAGAACATGGGTCTGGGAGTCAGAAGGACATGGATTCTAATCCTGGCCTCTGCCACTTGTCTGCTGTGTAACCTTGGGCAAGTTACTCAATTTCCCTGTGCCTCAGTTACCTCATCTGTAAAATGAAGATGGTGAACCTCATGTGGCCTGTAGACTGTGTCTTCTATCTACCCCAGCATTTAGTGCAGTGCCTGGCACAGAGTAAACGTTTATAAACTAAATTCATTTTAAAAAAAAAAAACCCTGGGGAAGAAGGGAAAGAATAACTGAGTGGAAATTAGACATGGGTCCTGCCCCACAAGGGGCTCACAATCTTCAGATTTCAAGTGTGGAAAGGGAATTGGGGACAGAGCCGTAAGGAGAGATGGAACAATAAAATCCTAAAGCAAAATAAAACCCAAGGACAAATACACCAACCAAAAACCAAAAGCAGTGGGGTGCTGTGGCTAGAGGAACAGAATTACAGGCTCTTCATGGCTTAGACATCAAGAGTCACAGCAGCCATTACAGTGGCCACAGTCTTGCCGTACTGGCTCTCACATTCTACCTTTCCCACCACTCCCATTCCCTGCACATATGCTGATTGTGTTATTCGAAGGCAAAAGTCGCCACACTCATCTTGCTTCCCCAGCAGTGCCCACCATTTAAAAAAAATAAAATCACTTTCAACCCTAGCATCTGAGGGCCCACTCTGTGCAGATCTCTGTACACAGCCCTTGGAAACATACAATAGACACTGAAAACAGGTCCAGTCCTCAATTAAGGAGGAGAGACAACTGGACATAAATTTCCAAATACACAGCAGGTAAGCAATGTAATAAATACAGAAATAACCAACTACGGGAATGCCGAGAAGGGTGCGTGACTAAAAAGATGGAGCTCAGTCAAGGAATGCTTTTTGGAGGTGACTTTTGGGGAGCATTGCAAGTGGAGAGGGATGTAGTTTAACAGGTTTGAGGAGGGAGCTGAGGGAGTTATATACAGGGGAAAGGTGTGAGCAAAGGATTAGAAATAGAAGATTTGCAAGTTAAGATACATTTGGGAAGTTAGCTGGGGGAGATGGGGGACAGAGAGTGTAAATTGGGGTGTAGTAGGAGAAGAGAGTAAATAGGTAAGAGGGAGATTCCTGAAGGAATGCCATAAAACTCCAAAGGTTAGGAGTCTATGTTTAATGCAAGATGAAATAGGGTGTCATTGCAGGTTTTTGAGGATGGGAATGATGAATTCCAAATGGTGTTTATAAACAGGGTATAAACAGTTGTATCTATATCAGATAGACCGAAAAGGGAGAAGCTTGAGGTAGAGATACCAGATAAGAGACTGTTACTTTAATCCAGTCAGGAGGCTCTGGAGCTTGAACTGAGGAAGGTTTCATGAGATGGAGAAGAAAGGGCAGATACAAGAAATATTATACAGGAAGAATTGGCCAGAGTTAGGGGTTGAATGAATGCATGAGGTAAATGACAGAGAAGAATCAAAGATGACAAGGAGATTACACATTTCCTGGGTAGGAAGGATGATGATATTATCAATAGTAATGAAAAAAATCAAGAGGAGGGGAAGAGAAGGAGGATTTTTTTTGACATATTGAGTTTAAGATGCCAAAGGGTCTTTCAGGTCAAGATGCCCCAGGGGCAAGAGATGATAGAAGATTATAAAGATGGTGATAGGACAGGGCTAGAGATATAGATTTGGATGTCAACTGCCTATTGGTGGCAGTCAAAACCATGTGAGAGGATGAGCTCCCTGAGAGAATTACCATACAGCGAGAATGGATATGCCTAATGAAACTCCCATAGTTAGCGTGGGAGTTCAAAGATGAGTAGGACAGTTGAACCCATTGGAGACTCTGGTGAGCACAGTCTCCGTCTAATGGTGATGGAGAAAGCCAGATTGCAGGGGATTGAGAAAAGACATGGTGGAGAGGAAGTGGAGCAGTGGGCTTATACGACCCATTCTAAGTGTTTGGACAGGAATTGAAGCAGGAAATGTGGACAACTAGAGGATGTGGTGGGAGCAAAGAATGGATTTTTCAGTATGGAGGGCGCTTGGCCTTCTTTGCAGGTAGCAAAGAAGGAACCGGGGGGAGTGAAAGGTCAAAGATAACCAATGAGAGGGATGGAGGTTCGGAGCAAATATTTTTGTAAGGTGAGAGGGGATTGGGTCTAACGCACAGGTAGTGGGATTAAGTTTTAAGAGCAAGAGGGAAATCCCTTGGTAGTCAGCTGGGAAGGACAAGAAAGTGGACCTGAGAGCACTAGGAAGACAAAATTAGCCCTTGGGAAAAGTTGCACCTGGTGGCTCCCATCTTGCTGATGTTACGTAAAGTCAACTAAGGTTAAAGAGGAAGGAAGGTGATACCAAGATTAAATGCATCCCGTAGATCCTGCTCATGCCCGGTGATACTGCACGGTCCCTTGAAGAGTATAGAAATCTCTCAAAACATAAAGAAAAATCAGAAAATGATTAAATCTCTCATGTCCAGACTCCATAAATATGGAACATTTAAGTAATCTAGACTTGCAGAACCCCAGGCTCAATAAATATGGGTGGGCTCCTTGAAGTCACCCCACGTTTGGGGGACCTGGCCTCAAGGGACCCCAGGCTCTCTGCAGCAACAAGAAAGCAGCAGAAGGTTCACTAAATTCAGCCTAGCTCCTTATGCTTTTACATTGCTACTTCAGACACTCAGTGATCCCTTATGAAAATAGACTCAGTTAAATAAAATTCCTATACGTCTGGATTGGTCTCGGGCCATGCGTTCTGGGTAATTGACGGTCTACCATTTTTGAACTCAAACCATGTCATGTAGACTATATATGTAAGAGGTGTGCTTCTAAAACTCAAAAATTAAAAACAAGACCCTGAAAATTTAAAAAAAAAAATCTGAACCTTTCATGGAACTCTTCAACTGAGATTTATACTATTCTTATAAGCTAAAAAATAGGAACTGTATTTAAAAAATGATACTTTTAACAATAGCAGTGTATAATATAACCTTTGGGAAATATGGCCTCCCATTTCAGGTATTATGTCACAATTTCAGAAACATCAGTATCCCTCAGGTAATGTTTTATTAATATTGCCCTCAAAACTAGTTCTTATAAAGAATATTTTTCCAGAGAAAAATCTTCATTGCATATGATGCAAACAAAGTAATGATTTTATTTTGAAGCGTGCCAAGTAAAAAATTGAATCTCCTCCGCCAAACTCGGAGGCTCATTCAAGGTTGATTTTTCAAAATGGAAAGAGCGATATAACTCTGAACAATTGTTTTAATAAAACCCGATTTATGACATGAAGAGCAGGTATTTAAAATTGCTACTTGAGTGGAGAGGGCTTTACTTTGGGCTTTCTGGGTCCTAGTCGAGGAGGCGTGACTCCAAGGGAAAATTTGGTTTGCTCTGTGGGACAAAATGAGGACTGGGAAATCAATTTTGTCCCTTTCACCTGCAAATAGAATAAAGCAAATATTTTTGCTCACACACCCAAGCTGTCCAGATGATAACAATTTCAATCACCTGGATTAGTAGCTAAACCTTCTACACTTTGTCTGATACGAGTGATGCAAACTTCTTAGTGGCATATGGAACGGATGACAGCTGTCTAGTGTCTGCTTTGGGGAAAAGGCAGTAAAATAAAAATAAACTGTGGTATTTGTTAAGCATTTACTATATGCCAGGCACTGTACTAAGCACTGGGGCGGACACAAGCAAATCAGGTTGGACACAGTCCCTGTCCCACATAGAGCTCACAGTCTTAATCCCCATTTTACAGAGAAGTGAAGTGACTGGCCCAAGGTCACATCAGAGCAGTCCCCTCCTCAATCAATCAGTTGTATTCATTGAGTGTTTACTCTGTGCTGAGCACTCACTGTACTAACTGCTTGGGAGAGTGCAGTTAACTGAATTGGTAGACCTTTTTTTTCTTAGAAAAAGGATCTGAGCACAGAAGGAAATATGGACTGGAGTGGGGAGATGATGATGATGATGGTATTTGTTAAGCACTTACTATGTGCCAGGCACTCTACTAAGTGCTGGGGTGGATACACGCAAATCAGGTTGGACATGGTCCCTGTCCCACGTGGGGCTCAGTCTCAATCCCCATTTTAGAGATGAGGGAACTGAGGCCCAGAGAAGGGAAGTAACTTGTCCAAGGTCACACAGCAGACAAGGGTCGAAGCTGGGATTAGAACCCATGACCTGTGTGTGACTTTGGGCAAGTCACTTAACTTCTCGGTGCCTCAGTTACCTCATCTGTCAAATGGGGATTAAGACTGTGAGCCCCACGTGGGACAACCTGATTCCCCTGTGTCTACCCCAGCACTTAGAACAGTGCTCGGCACATAGTAAGCGCTTAACAAATACCAACATTATTATTATTATTATGACCTTCTGACTCCCAGGCCCATGCTAAATTGTACAGTACTGTTTCAGTTATATAGAAGAAGGTCAGTCATGTTGGGATTTCCCCCTAACTCTTTATTTCCTTTTTTCCCATTGAAACAGTGGTTGACCCAGTGCATTTTTCTAATCCCGACTCTGCCACTTGTCAGCTGTGTGACCTGGGGCAAGTCAGTTCACTTCTCTGTGCCTCAGTTACCTCATCTGTAAAATGGGGATGAAGACTGTGAGCCCTACGTGGGACAACCTGATTACCCTGTATCTACCCCAGCACTTAGAACAGTGCTTGGCACATAGCAAGCACTTAACAAACACCAACATTATTATTATTATTATTATTATTTTTGACAACACAAGGGTTTTCAAGAAGGTACCCATTTCATTGTAACAAGAATTACTATACTTCCTAGCTTCTTGCTTGTTAATGCTTCTCTTGTGGGTGATTTGGCCCATCTTAGGGATATTTAGAGAGATGACTCCTCATCGGAGTTTGACAAGATATCCTGTTGTTCTGGTTCTTCTACTTCTGCTGAAGTGAAGAATTCAGTCACTTGAGCATAGATTGACTCGATCCCACTGAGTTTGAGATTTTTCAGGAGTGGCTAAGAATTTTATTAATTACAGCTGAACATGTCCCATTAATCTGTCTGAGGGGCTTCCAAGTATTTGACATAATCCCCCAACCGACTGTCACCTGACTTCAAATTCCATTTCTGTTTTCGCTTCTGTCATTCTTCTTGGTCTCATTCTTATTACTGCTCAGTAACCCACCACCTACTGGTAAACTAGACCATATCCTTCTTCCCATTAGTAGCTGTCTTGGGGATCCCACAGCAGCGTGGCTCAGTGGAAAGAGCCTGGGCTTAGGAGTCAGAGGTCATGGGTTCGAATCCCGGCTCTGCTATTTGTCAGCTGTGTGACTGTAGGCAAGTCACTTCACTTCTCTGTGCCTCAGTGACCTCATCTGTAAAATGGGGATTAACTGTGAGCCTCACGTGGGTCAACCTGATTACCCTGTATCTACCCCAGCGCTTAGAACAGTGCTCTGCACATAGTAAGCTCTTAACAAATACTAACATTATTTGAGAAGCAGCATGCCTCAGTGGAAAGAACATGGGCTTAGGAATCAGAGGTCATGGGTTCGAATCCCAGCTCCGCCACCTGTCAGCTGTGTGACTTTGGGCAAGTCTCTTCACTTCTCGGTGCCTCAGTTACCTCATCTGTAAAATGTGGATGAAGATTGTGAGCCTCATGTGGGACAACCTAATTACCTTGTGTCTACCCCAGCGCTTAGAAAAGTGCTGATGTTCTTCCCCTTGACTCTATTTATTGCCACTGTTCTTGTCTGTCCGTCTCCCCCGATCAGACTGTAAGCCCATCAAACGGCAAGGACTGTCTCTATCTGTTGCCGACTTGTTCATTCCAAGCGCTTAGTACAGTGCTCTGCACATAGTAAGCGCTCAATAAATACTATTGAATAGTAAGCGCTTAACAAATACCAACATTATTATTATTATTATCCACTGACCACTGGTATATGTAAGCTTAACTGTAAAGTGGGACTGAAATACCTGTTCTCCCTCCTGTTTAGACTGGGAGCCCCATGTGGGACAGGGACCATGTCCAACCTGATTAACTCCTATTTATCCCAGTGCTTAGAATGGTGCTTGAAACATAGTAAGTGCTTAGCAAATACCATTTAAATAAAAAAATCCCAGGGGACAACCTTTTTGTGTGCTAGACTATCAGCTCCTTGTGGGCAAGGAATGTTTCTAACAAATCTAATGTTTTGTAATCTCCCCACTGCAAAGTGCGCTGCAAAGAGTAAGTGTTCAAGGAATGCCACTGACAGAGTGATTGATTAATATGACCAGGACTTTGGGCTCACACTGGCCTTTTCAGCTACACATGCACTCGTGTGAATTACATTATCAGTGATATCTTCTGAGAATATAAAGGGCAAATATATATAAACATATACATATATATATATATATACATATAATGCTTTACTGCAGAGTCCTCCGTCATACATTTTCTTCATCCAGTCCTTAAATGCCTGGATCAAATTTAACCATCAGTGCATTCCTTTGTGGACAATTAAGGCTAGATCTGCTGTATCTTTGCAATTCACCTTACAGCAGCTGCTTGGAAGTCCTATCTTCATTTATTCTCTTCTCCCTTCCCGCCCAGTGAAGCTGTGTTGCTTATTAGCCTTGCCTCAATACCGGTGAGGCGACTGAATTCCAGGACCTCATTATTGGTAATCTTGTCCTGCTCTTGAATATTGCGTGGTTCAAGAACGAACCTGGTGAAATTTTTTAAGAAGCTGAATGTGTGTTCTGTACGTAGTTGAGGTCTCATAGCCCTGTTGAAAGATAGACATCACTAAAGGAATATAGATCTTTAATTTGGTGGGAAGCTGAACTGAAGCTGAAGCTGAAAGTTCTTGCAAATTTTATCTCAAAAGCCATACTGGCCTTTGTAGCTCTATTTAAAAATTCTTTGTCTATCTGTGCATCCGAGTGTGTAATAGTATTTATTTAGTGCCCACTTTAATGCACTGTACTAAACACTTGGAAAATCAATCAATGGCATTGAGTGTGCAGAGCCCTGCACTAAGCACTTTCATGCAGTCGTATTTATTGAGCGCTTACTGTGCACAGAGCACTCTACTAAGTGCTTGGGAGGTACCATTTGGCAGCAGATAGAGACAATTCCTACCTAACAACGGGCTCACAGGTGAAAAAGTACAATATAACAGAGTTGGCAGACATGATCCCTGCCCACAAAGACCTTACAATCTACAAGGAAAATAGAACTAAAACCATTTTCAGAGTAGTCAGAATAAATAATTGAATGAACACATATACGTAAGTGCTGAGGATGGGTACAAATAAGTCCTAGAGATGAATGCTAGAGAGGGTTGATGGGTTTATACAATTTACGGTGCTGGGAATTAATCAGGGAAGACTTGCTGGAGGAGATGGGATTTGGGAGGATTTTGAATATGAGGAGACCTCTGGTCTGTTTGAATAGTGGAATTTGATGATAGCATTAAGCTTCTTCTTGCAATAAAAAATCTTTGGGTGTGTGGAGGATCTCCTGGGATTAGGCTAGGGTACTGCTCAATTATCCTCAGACTTATTGTCAGTCCATAATATTGTGCCAAATCTGCAAAATGAGTCATAATCATTTTTTGTCTTGTGTTTAGATCTCAGAAGTGTAATCATTATCATACAGTAGTTCCTGATGGACTGGGGTTGGTGTGTGATGTGGGGGGAGGGGAGAGAGAGAGAGAGAAAGAGAGAGATCTCACAGGCAAAGAGAAATTCCTAAGAGAAATCAGATATAATCTATATATATCTGATTGTTACGTCCCACTGATCTGGATATATATGCCCCAAGTTAGTAGAAAAATCATCGTGGTTCTATAAAATCACTGCACTAAAGCCTGAGCGGGCTACAGATTTAACACTGGCTCATGCATCAGCTGTTTGTTGTTATGATGTTTCTGAACCGTTAATCAGAGCTAAATCCTTAGCGATGTGTGCTTTGGGGATATATGAGGTACCTTTCCCCGAATAATTGGCCAATCTCAGAAAAAGCTGCATCAATTATTTTGGACTGGAGTATGGTATCATTTCCGTGCTTGACCATTTTCTTGTGTAATGATCACGGTTCAGCAAACACAATTATGAAGGAGAAAACTAACTTTAACGGAGAAATCTGCATGTAGGGTGTCTTCCAACTGAGGGAGAAGTGATCAGAGACAATTTTTTTCAGTTCTTTCCAATCCCAACCCAGTTCTGTATAAAGGAATGTTTCAAAATATTAACATCAGTACTCCAGGAGACCTCCATGTAAAATCATAAGCAGTCTGTCAGACCCTGCTGCATCCAGTTTTCATTTTTATTACCAATGACCCCCCCCCAAAATTATCTGTAAAATCAGACACATCAGCACCAACAACCAGAGGGAATATTGGGCCATTTTGCATACCCAGAAGCTGCCAGTAACAACCAATTATAGAGGGCAACGCACTTTTTTATCTGTTCTCAGCAGCCTTGGTACGGTAAGTGCAATTTCCATTAGCAGTTGGAATTGAGTACTGCCATTATATATGACTAGTACATTTTCCCCCTTTGAAACTTTTTCTAGGAAAAAGTGGGAGTCTAACGTACCAGGAAGCAGGTATGTTCAATTAGGCACAGTGAGCAAGTTCTGGTTAAATTGGAAATGAACACTGCCATTTCAATCAGGCTTTAGTCACAGTGAGTTAAGAACTTAGATCAGCACTGACATTTCCCTACTCCGTTGGTGCTCAGTCTGATCCCCAAACTGTTTCACGATGGGAAGAGGGCCTGGTTTTTGTAAATGTTACTGCATGCTTTCGAATGGACTGTGGAACACAGGACGTGGCTGTCTACTGCTGAATATAAGAAAAGTCCGTGTCAAACTAATCTATAATACACTGAAATACAACTCTGACTATGGGTTGGAAGGATCGATGACTCACAAAATAAACTCTCCATAAATAGTAACTGAAAAGGCTCCTTAGTGGCGAAAGATCCAATTCTAGAACATACATGCCTACTTGTACTGATCGTCAGGAATATACATTTATGTGTACATTCAACATTTTAATTGCAGAATTATGAAAATCACAATAATCAATCAGTTAATCAATCCAACATATCTATTGAGCTCTTACTGTGTGCAGAGCACTGTACTAAGCATTTGGGAGAGTACAATAGAACAATATAATACTAATGATGGTATTTGTTAAGCGCTTACTATGTGCCAAGCACTGTTCTAAGTACTGGGGTAGATGCAAGGTAGTCAGGTTGTCCCACGAGGGGCTCACACTCTTAATCCCCATTTTGCATTTAACTGAGGCACAGAGAAGTGAAGTGACTTGCCCAAAGTCACACAGCTGACAAGTGGCAGAGCCGGGATTAGAACCCACGACCTCTGATTGCCAAGCCCGGGCTCTTGCCACTGAACCACGCTGCTTCTCAGTGCCCATCAACACACCCTTTTTCCATTCTGTCTCTAAATCTTGCCGGTTCTTCTTCTGCAATATTTCCCCGATTCACCCTTAAGGTCGCCACCCTGACTCGAGTCCTTATTACCTCCCAGATGAATTACTGCCATCGCCTCTTTACTGGTCTCCCGGCATCAAACCATCCTCAAACTCTCCCCTCTATTCAGGTCATCTTATCAAAACTCTGTTCAGAACGCATCCCTCCTCTCCTCTAAAATCTCCAACAGCTATCCATTTCTCTCCCCTTACGCACAAACTCCTGGATTTAAGACTCTCCACCTGCTTTCTCTTCTTCTACATCCCCATTCCCAGTCTGCTCCTCTCAAACTAACCTTCTAACCCTAACTTGTACGCAGCTCTCCCACGTTCTACCCGTCGCTCGTACTATTCCCCTTTAATGAAGCTCCCTCCCACCGCAAATCTGCTAAACAAATCAATCAGTTCACAGTATCTTTGAGCACCCATTGGGCATCACATCCAGTCAGCACTTGGGTAAATGCAATAGGAGTGAAAGATAGACTTGCTGCCCTTGAGGAGCTTGCAACTCATCTCTCCCTACCTTCCAAACTTCCCAAAAAAGTCACCCGCCATCTTGGAGAAGGATCCGACAATCATCCTCACCCTGCAGAGCTCTGAGACAGCTGTCCATCTTGCTTACTGTCTGAAGCCGGCCCTGGTCACAGCAGTGCATGTCCATGTGTGCAGCAATGCCCCCTGAAGCAAAACCCGTGCCCGCTTCCAACTTCTCCTAAGCTCACTTCACTATTTGAGCAGGACTTGGACTCTGCATAGGCCAAACCCAACAAAATTTAGTTGTGGGCTAGATCGGATCAGGCCAGGGATTCATTCATTCGTTCAGTCGCATTTATTGAGCGCTTACTGTGTGCAGAGCCCTGTACTAAATGCTTGGGAGAGTACAGTATAACAACAAACAGAGGCATTCCCTACCCACAACGAACTCACAGTCTAAAGACGAGCTCCCGGAGTTTCGGCACCCTTGGAGGACTATAGTAAAGATAGAATTTTGCGTCAGATCTGAGCCGCTCACATTCCTTCCTCCACTGATTGCCAGTGATTTTTGCAACCACTTCAATGATAACGACTAGTAGATTGGAAGAGTACAGAAAATAAATCAGAAAAATACTTTCTTGTGATTTTATGATGTAAAAGCCTTTTTATTATTCTAAAAAGGATTTGGAAAACATGCTATCCATCTTGCAGAGGTCTTCAGCGTATCTGACAACCCAGGAAGTTGTGTATTTTTCTGTGTTTTTTTAAAGCATCACAAGTTTTCAAAGTTGTTCCTACATTTATTTGGTAGGCGGTGTATAACATGGGTTAATTTACGATCACCAGATCATTTTTGAGTCTCAGACGTGAAAGGGAAATATTTTTAATGATTCTAGTGATCAATGTCTTATGAGGCAATGTCCCGTTCATAGCTGCTTTAATATTGTGTGTTATGACTTTAGGCTGCTATCAGTTATCCTTGCATGCTTAACTCCTCTTTGCTAGTAGTATACTATTTGTGTGCTCTGTTAGAGCCGGAGAGTTGCTTGCAGTACTTCTAGTTTGGGGACTTAAAAAATAGCCATGATTGTATGTGTAACTGCTTCTTGGCTGCAATGGAAGAGTCTGAGAGTGTGCAGCTTTCATTCCCGGCCCAGTGCACACAGAGAATTCCAGAAGGGGGGAACAAAGGTCAAGCTTACTTTGGTGCTTTTCTCGAAGGTGATGTAAGAATCCTAAGGAGTGCAGGAGCAATTTAGCTGCAGTAAAAGAGATCACTGCTCAGGTACAATGCAGCACAGTCCCTGTCCCAGATGGTGCTCACAGTCTTAATCCCCATTTTACAGATGAAGTAACTGAGGCACGGAGAAGTGAAGTGACTTGCCCAAGGTCACACAACAGACAAGTGGCGGAGCCAAGATTAGAACCCAGGTCCTCTGACTCTCAGGCTGGTGCTTTTTCCACTAGGCCACACTGCTTCTCAGTTTATTTTTCCACCCTGTTCCTATCCCCACCTTCCTTAGAGGGAGTTGTTCTCTAGTGCCGTATGTGTTCCAGGGCTGGCATTAGGTTTTTTATTCCATTGCGTTGTGTGCTGCCAGGAGAAACACTGATTAGAGTTTGCACTTCATCTTCTGGAGATAAAGTATTTTGAAATATTTCCAAAAAAGGGTGTTAAAGCAAAGAATGATCTCCTGCAGCCTATCTTGTACGGCTAGCTGGAAGTTTATTACTAGGCGTGTTTTCGTGAGTTTTGTGCAAGATGATTCCGTAGGACTATGGATGGAGCTTGAGGGACTGCGAACATGAAGCAGGGTCATCTAGTGGAAAGAGCAAGGGTCTGGGAGTCAGAGGACCTGGATTTGAATCCCAGCTCTGTCACTTGCCTGCAGTGGGACCTTGGACAAGCCACTTAACTTCTCTGGGTTTCAGTGCTTTTGCTCGCTCTTACTTAGGCTGTGAGCCCCACCTGGGATAGGGACTGTGTCCAACCTGATTAACTTGTATCTACCCCAGAACTTAGAACAAGTGCTTGACACATAATATTAATAGTATTTATTTGTTAAGTGCTTACTATGTGCCAATCACTGCTCTAACCACTGGTGTAGATACAAGGTAATCAAGTTAAACACAGTCCCTGTCCCACATGGGGCTCACAGTCTTAATCCCCATATTACAGATGAGGTAACTGAGGCACAGAGAAGTTCAGTGGCTTGTCCAAGGTCACATAGTGAGTGCGGTAGAAGCAGTATGGCTTAGTGGAAAGAGCATGGGCTTGGGAGTCATAGGACGTGGGTTCTAAACCTGGCTCTGCCACTTGTCTGCAATGTGCCCTTGGGCAAGCCACTTAACTTCTCTGTGACCCAGTTACCTCATCTGTAAAATGGGGATGAAGACTGTGAGCCCCACGTGGGACAACCAGATTACCTTGTATCTACCCCAATGCTTAGAACAGTGCCTGACACATAGTAAGTGCTTAACAGATACCATAATAATAATAAAAATAATTATTATTAACGAATATAATAATAATCTTAATCATAATCTCTGGGGATTAAAAAATTATTTAATGACAGCAACTTTCCCTAAGCAACTCATTATCATTTGATTTACCTTGCCGTGTTCAGTGGGGTGACTTCTCCCAAAATGGCACTTACTCTTCTCTTTCAGGTATTAATTCAACCCCTGAATGGTTGAGAAACTGCAGTCTGTTATTTTATTAATTATGATGTTTGAGAGCAGTGACAGAATCACAGAATCCTTATGGCTGGCTTCCCTGCACTAACCATTGTCATTTGGCAAGAATGCATCTCTCTGATAGGGATGCTTAATTCCCATACAAGGGCACTCATGTGCTACAGCTGTATTTAATTAGGACCTCAAGGGTAAATTCTAAAATGGATTCAAATGGCACAATGCAAGCAGCTACAGATCATTCATGCTTTCATTTATTTTGGAATCAATATAAGTACAAATTAAATAGACCCTTATTCCGCATTTCTAATTGATTTGGAAACGTAAAAGACAGGAGGGCAATATAGAGTGTAATATGGTATTTTTTTGAGTGTATACTGGGTGCAATGTACTGTACTAAGTGCTTAGGAAAGCCTAACAAGAAGGTGAGACATCCCTTACCCACAGGGAGCTTACACTCTGGTTGAGATACACATAAAAATATTTAGTAGTAGTCAGAAGAAATCATTGACTGGACAATTATATTCTCCCATTGAAAATTCTTAATTTTAGATTTGTACATAAGAACACATTGGTCAGGTTTGTGAATCTAGCATTTAGAATGAGTGGGAAAGTCACACGTTGATGGAGCCTTTCTTGGAAATGGAAATGAGCTCCAAAGGACTGAACAGAGAGGTAAAAGTGAGTTGTCTCTGCCCACTGTGTCAGGATCCTCTCCTTGACCCCCTCCAATCTGGCTTCCGTCCCTTTCTTCTGAAAACATTATCCAACCTTGGCTTCCCTGACACTGTCCCTCTCCTGGTTCTCCTCATACCTCAGTCTCTTTCATGGGCTCCTCCTCTGCCTCCCACCCCCCAACTGTGAGTGTCGCTCAAGGTTCAGTTCTGGGTCCCCTTCTATTCTCTATCCTCACCCACTCTCTTGAAGAGCTCATTCGCACCCATGGCTTCCAACATCACCTCTATGCAAATGATTCCCAAATCTACATCTCCAGCCCTTATCTCTCTTCCTATCTACAGTCTTGCGTTTTCCCCCTGCCTTCAAGATATTTCTACTTGGATGTCCTGTTGTCACCTCAGACTTAACTTGTCCAAAACAGAACTCCTTATTTTCCCCCCCAAACCCTGTCCTCCCTCTGACTTTCCCATCATTGCAGACAGCACCACCATCTTTCCCGTCTCACAAGCCATAACCTGGGCATTATCCTGGAGTTATCTCCCTCACTCAACCCACATAGTCAATCTATCACTATAGCCTGTATCACCCTTCACAACATCACTAAAATCCACCCTTTCCTCTCCATCCAAACTACCACGATAATAATAATAGTAATAATAATAATAATAGTATTAATTACTTGATCATCTCCCTTTATTGCTGTATTATACTTTCCAAGTGCTTAGTGCAGTGCTCTGCACACAGTAAGTGCTCAATAAATATGACCAAATGAATGAATGAATTTTGGAAAAGAATGGTAGGAGGGAGGTGGGATGATAACTGGAGGGAGCCGTGGGGTCAAGGGAGGGTCTTTTTAGGATAGGGGAGATATGGGTATGTTTAAAATTGCTGTATTATACTTTCCAAGTGCTTAGTGCAGTGCTCTGCACACAGTAAGTGCTCAATAAATATGACCAAATGAATGAATGAATTTTGGAAAAGAATGGTAGGAGGGAGGTGGGATGATAACTGGAGGGAGCCGTGGGGTCAAGGGAGGGTCTTTTTAGGATAGGGGAGATATGGGTATGTTTAAAAGCAGTGAGGAAGAAGCTATTGAAGAGTGAACAGTTGAAGATGGCAGTTAAGGAAGGAAGAAGGGAAGGGGCAAGTGTTTTGATGAGGTGTGAAGGAATGGGGTCAGATGCACTGGTGGAGGAGGTGGATTTTGAGAGAAGGCAGGATAATTCCTCCGGAGATAGTGCTGGGAAAGATGAGGGAGTTGAAGAAGGGTAGGTACTGGAGAGGGGCAGGGGAGATTTTCAGGAGATCATGCCTGACAGTGTCAATTTTGTTGATAAGGTAGATGGCCAGGTCACTGGGAGAAAGGGATGCTGGAGGCAGGGGAACGGGGGCCTGAGGAGGGAGTTAAATGTCTGGAACAACTGGCGAGGGTGATGGGCATGTGTGTCAATAAGGATGGAGAAATAGTTTTGCTGGGCAGAGGAGAGGGCAGAATTAAACCATGCAAGGATAAACTTGAGTTGGAAGAAACCGGCCTGAAACCTAGCTTTCCACCACCAGCGCTCTGCGGCTTGTACACAGGAGCGAAGGAGGCGGACTGTAGAGGTGATCCAGGGCTGTGAGTTAGTGGTACGACATCAACAAAGGGATAGGGGAGTGAGCGGGTTGAGTCCAGTAGAGCGGGTGGTGTTGAGAATGTCAATTTGGTCATCAAGGGAAGGTAGTTTGGGTAGTTGGTGAGTGGGTGAGGCAGGGTGGAGCCAGAGGTCAGTGGAGTTGAGGAGTGATCGAAGGGGGGCAGCAGAAGGACCATCAGGAACATCTATGTGGATATTGAAATTCCCAAGGATCAATGTAGGCAAAGAGAAAGAGAGAAGGAATGTGAAGAAAGGGATCAAAATGGTTAAAGAAGTTGAAGGTGAGACCTGGGGGGCGGTAGATGACCTTTTCTAGAATCTGGAGTGGGTGGAAGAGGTGGATGATATGGGCTTCGAAGGAATGGCAAGAAAGGGATGAGGGAGGTGAAATGATGCGAAAGCGGCATTGGGGCGTGAGAAGGAAGTCGACATCTCCTCCTTTCCCAGTGAGTTTGGGGAAGTGGGAGAAGATGAGGCCCCCTCTGGAGAGAGCAGCAGGGGAGACCGTGTCATCTGGGGAGACCCAGGTTTCAGGGATGGAGAGGAGGAGGAGTGACCAGGACAGGAACAGCTCAATAATGAAGGGAAACTTCCCCATGATGGAGCAGGGGTTCCACAGGCCACACGTGGCTTAGGCTGTGGGGTGGGGATGGGGCGAGGGGTAGGAAGGAGTTGAATAGGGATGAGTTGGTGGGGGGCCGTTGCGTGGGGGGGGATGAAAGATGGCGCTGGGACAGGAGGACAGGGAAGGGGGGATGAAGAGGAGTTGGATGGGAGCGCACTGAGGGGGATGAAGAGGGATGTTGTCTGTAAGGGAAAAAGCAAGGGAGAGCAGAGGGAAGGAAGGTAAGGCACAGCAAGCGGTTAGGGAGTAAGAAAGAAAGTCCTGAGCTACAGCAGCTGATCTGTAAACCCAAGGGGCTGGGACAGATTCCTCTAGAAGGGGATGACTCAGCTGCTCCCGCCTGGGGCGATTTTCTAGGCTCTCTGTTTTTCTGAGTGTTTGGAAACTCCTGGAGATACCATGAATTTCTCTCTGAGTCCTCCAGCACTAACCCTGGTAAACCAATTTTCTCTATCACATGGATAGTAATTACAGTCATGTGGCACGAAACCTTGATCTGAGACATTTTCAACTCAGACTCTGATGGAATATATAACATATCATCACCCGTGTATGACAAATCTTGCCACGCCATCCCTGGAGAGCAAGAAAAAGTGAGATGGCAATTTAAGCACTCAACTTTAAAACAGGTCTGGGAAGTGATAGGAAGCAGGTGGGGTGTCAAAAAGTATTATCTTGTGGGGAGGTGGGAAAGAGACCATCTCACCAACTCCTTCTCCTCTTTGGAACCTTTCCAAAGGCTGGATGGTAGTCATCACATGATTGCTGCTGCTAGCAAATTACATTTTGAGTTTCATCGATCCACAGGTCACAAGGCGTCATCCCCCACCTGGGAAAGGACACAGAGCATCAGTAAGGAAGGGCAATATTTTCAAATGCCTGAACCTACGCAATGATCTTTCTCTTTCTCCTGTTCATTCTTCCTCTCTTCTACCTTTCTCTTTACATTCCTCTACCTCTGCCCGCCCCTCCCCCCCTTCTTTTCTCTACCTATGTCTTTAGGACGATTCAGAGAAAAGGCGTCTATCCTCCACAAGATTGCCAAGAAGAAGTGCCAGGTGGAAGAAAATGAAATGCAAAATGGGGCTGCCAATCATGTGGGTGAGTTGAGGGGCCCTAATTGCCCTGCATTTCCCAGGAGCCCAATTAATTGGGATGTGAAGCCTTCAGATTCTCAGACTTGCCCATCTCTGGGTAGGTACACAGATCCTTTCACTGCCCCTCTGTGTACAGAGGGAAATGAGCCTCTCCTGTGACAGTATTAGCACAAGTCAGAGAGTGAGGCTTCCGTGGGTCTAACGGACAAGTATAGGCTTAAATGGCATCATGTCAGTGGAGCCGCGCACCCCCTAATCCAGAGGCCGGTGAGCAGAGAGATGGCCAAAAAGGAAAAAAAGAAAAGAGAGAGCCCGGAAAACCTGCCATCTTGGTCATTAGTCTTCAATAATCCAGACTCCAGTTCTTTGGTGGGTGGTTAAGAATAAACCTCTACTGAGGAAAGGATAAGGATGGCTCTCAGGGTGACTTGAACCATGACAGTGTTATCCTTACCCCACCAAAATGTTCATGTCTGTTTTAGCTTAGTAGTGTTCTAGAGGCGTTGCCCCTTGTTGCACCTTCCGGCGTAGCGGAGTAACATTTAAAAATCCACGAGCAGGAGTCATAGCAGTGGTAGTGATATTATTTATTGAGTGCAGTATAGTACACTGTATTAAACAGGAAGTACAAAACAAGTACATTCAAGAGACGAGGTATCAAATAATCACCGCTTCTCAAACTTGTCATAGCTAGTAGGAAACATATCATAGCAATAGATGATAATAACAGGAATAGTAGAAGAGAAAAAAATCACTGCTGCTGTAGTGAAAGGAAGTAATATAAAACTTTCTGATGATAGGCAATATACAGTAGAAACCTTCCAGCTAAAATACCACAGATGCTCTACTAAACAACAAAGCAATTCTGTGGTACAAATAGCCCTACAGTAGGATCGTGTGGGAAGACTGACCAAATCGCACATTTCTCTCCAGTTGCAGAGAAGGAGATTGAGATTGTTTGGGGATTTCTTTAATGGTATTTGTTAAGTGCTTTCTATGTGCCAGGCACTGGGATAAACATAAGCTAATCATGTTGAACACAGTCCCATGTCCCATGTGTAGCTCACAGTCTTAATCCCCCCTTTACAGATTAGGTAACAGAGCCACAGAGAAGAGAAGTGACTTGCCCAAGGTCACACACAGCAAATAAGTGGCAGAGATGATATCAGAACCCAGATTTTCTGACTCCTGGGCTCAGGCTCTTTCCATGAGGCCATGCTGCTTCTCAGGATGTTTCCTCCTCAGAGATCTCTCTTCCTGGATGCTTTGGGATTTTACTCCAAAAATAAGGCAGATTTGGTCATACAGAGCTGTTTACTGTTGATCAATATTTCTGATGCCTATTGGTTTGGCGTGTTCCCCGTTTTTGATATATTCTGGGGTAGGGGATTCAATCAAAAAGAAAGCAAGACTCTTTACAAGTTATGTCCAGTTTTTGTTCCTCTGTCCCAGGGTCTCCATTGATTCCTCATACATTCCAAAACACACACACAACCTTCATGTGTTGTGGCTACTTTGAGCTTTTTGCCCTAGACCAGCATCCTTGGAATCTCGCTGAAGAGGTCTGTGTTCCTGAGTCAATGACTGACATTTCATTTCCTCTCAGGCCTACAGGTCTTTCAGAGATTTCTCAAACCCTTGGCTCTATTAGCCTGATGTATGTTAGTTCTCCTTCCGCAGTTTTTTGCCAAGTAGGGATTGTGTTACTACAACCCCCAGGGCTGCAAGTCAGCAATCATTTATTAAGTGCACCGGGATGTAGAACACTAAACAAACCTCCTCCCTAGTAGGCATAAGGATCGACCCCAAGGTGGCTTGAACCTTGAGAGCATTATTTATCGTCACCCCACCAAAACTTAAGCATCTGGTTTAATTTAGAAGTGTTCTGAAAGTACCTTCTCTCTTTCACCTGCCAATACGTTGGGACAGCACTCTCCAAAATCTGAAACCTGAGTGTAGTTCTTGGCTCCTGAATAGATTCCATTCTCCCCTTCTAGGTACAAAAATATACTTCTCTGGCATATGTTCTCTGGTCCGACAGAAAAGTGACCTTGCATTTTTTTAAAAGGTCAGATTTTTCAAGTGTTTTCAATTTGGAAGTTTTCTTTAGTGTTTAGGTTACATGGTTGTCAATGTCTGTGACTTTCATCATCCAAAGATATGTAAGCCACACACAAACACACACATATGACCAAGGTTTTTGTGTCCAGCTCCGGCCCATGCGGTTTATGCGCATGCATATCGGGGTAGCTACCACCTCATTTTGCGTATGCAGAATCCCAGCCATTCAAAATTGAGTGCACATATATGGAGGAGGTGGCTTATGAAGTTTGGACCAGAAAACCGCAGAACTCATTCCAATCGCAGATTAAAAGATAAAAAACCAACTATCTGAGGGTTTGTTTGTTTGTTTGTTTTCACCTTTGAGAGCCTTCCTGAACTAGTCAGGCTTCCTGGAAAGTGCTTCTTTAGGCACACTTGAATCCATTTTGCACTTTTAGTGCACATATGGTTTGGGAAATGAAGTGTAGTCAGAGGATTCTAAACTGCTGCAGTAAATGAATTCAGCTTTCTTTTTTATCTCACTGCTGCCTTCAGCACATGGTTCCTCTGGGCCAGAGTCCTGTACCCACCAGAGAGCGGGATGGGCTTAATGTTCCTTCCCCCATAACCTGGATATTTGCATGGTAGCAGCTCTCCTGGAGATCAGCAGTGTGGAGAGGAATGAGACCATGGTCTCCGAAGCCAGATGGGCAGCTGTGATTAGTGCCATCAAAAGCTGTAAACACACTGAGACAAAGACTGCGGTCTTCCCAAGTCTCTAATCCTTGCAGGTCCAGGAAGCATTTTGTTCAGTTCTCAAAGGGAATCAATTGGATCACACAGCCTAGTCTTCTGTGGGTCACTAAGGCACAGTTACAAGAAAAGTTCAGACAGTCCCTGTCTTTCTCTTGGTGGTTGGTTGCAGGAAAGAAGAAAAACCACTGCCGGCTGTCCAGGAAAGAGCAGAATCCATTTCTGTAGCATGATGTTACTTTGACCTTGAATTTAATTAGATCCACTCTGCTTATAGAGTCCTGCAATGGGATCCCACAATGCAATGAAAGATGTTCTACAGATATAATATAATCCTAGGAGGTAAAAATTCCCCACCCTCAAAACATTAGTCAAACAGACCTTCATATCTGCACTCTGCTGTAGCAGCTGTCTTGGATTTCAATGCAAAGTAAATTGAAGGTAGTCAGTAGCACAACCTCAGGGCTACGTGTATTCCTCCAAAGTGCCAGAATGATCATAATAATAATAGTTAGCTAGCTACCATGCTTTCTGTAGGCATAGTATATCTCCTGTACCTAGAACCCAAATCCAGGGAAAGACCAGGCCCTGGAATTCAGTTGGCCGTATGATAACTTTATAGATTTTTGGAAACCTCAGTAACCCTCTGAGGGTTCAAGTGGGGCCCAGCAGTCCTTGATAAGGGTCCTCTCCTTTCTGCTTCCTCCAGATCTGGAAATCCTGGGGCTGGGCCAGGATTCCTGCACCTCTGATGGGTCCAGGGCAACCAGCAGAACTAGGCCCACCATTAATCAATCAATCAATGGTATGTATTGAGTGCTTACTGTGTACAGAGCACTCTGCTAAGCACTTGGGATAAATGTGAAAGATTTGGTAGATACGTTCTCTGCTTACAGTCTAGAGCGGGATACAGACATTAATGTAAATAAATTATGGATATATACATAAGTGCTGTGGGGCTGACGGAAAATCAAAATCAAAGTGCAAGGGTGAAACAGAAGGGAGTGGGCGAGGAGGAAATGAGGACTTAGGGAAGGCCTTTTCGAGGAGATGTGCCTTCAATAAGGCTTCGAAGGTGGGGAGAGTGATTGTCTGTTGGATGTGAAAAGGGAAGGCATTCCAGGCCAGAGGCAGGAAGTGGGCGAGAGGTCAGCAACAAGATAGATGAGATCGAGGTACAGTGAGTAGGTTGGCATTAGAGGAGCGAAGTGTGTGGGCCGGGTTGTAGTAGGAAATCGGGGCAGTAAGGTAGGAGGGGGCAAGGTTGGTTGACTGCTTTAAAGCTGATGGTAAGGAGTTTCTGTTTCATACGGAGTTGGAGGGGCAACCACTGGGAGGTTCTTGAGGAGTGGGGAAACAGACTGAACGGTTTTGTAGAAAAATGATCTGGGCAGCAGAGTGAAGTATGAACTGGGGTGGAGAGAGAGAGAGAGACAGAAGATTGCTCCAAGCTCAGTAGAACTGGCCCGGTACTCTAAGAGGGTGCCTGAATGAGAAACCATCCTGATTTAGAACAACTCCAAGTACCCCAAAACCACCAGAGTAGTTTTGGGCCTCCCACGAGTTCTGGGACTTCATGAGCTGGCATCCTGGACTGGCAAATGTGCACTTTAATTCTTGAAAATCACAGCTAGTGCAGCATAATTTGATTATTTGGGTTCCATTTGTCTGCCACAAGTGGGTGTAGAAGTAACTCAAGTAGCACAAGTGGAAATAAGGCTTTCAAGTGATAATTTGAGGGGGACTCACTGGAGAGTTGTTAATGTTTTATATTGTATCTTACATTTTATGTAGTTGTGGCCCCGGGAAGCATCATTTTTTTTTCAAAGTAGAAAGTGTTAGGAACTGAAATTGCCATTATTTTTTCACCTGTCATGGAGACTTCTTGCTGTTTCACCAGAACCATTTTGGACATAAACCCTGCCATAGTAAATCCTGCTCTTCAAATTTTCAAACTAGGCTTAGAATGAATTTATCAAGGGATTAGAATTCCCTCTGAGAATCTACTGAATTATAGAACTGCCCCTTTCTATCAGTTGTCCTTAAGGCCATCTCCCATAATCAAAATCAACCTTAGCTTTTCTTGAAATAGAGGATCATTTTTTATGAATATCTTTATCACTCCACTTAGAGTAGTGTCTGTATCTTATTAACAGAATGGTAGGATGATTTAATGTCAGCTTGAGAGAGAGTTTCAGCCTAAACCTTTCCTACCCTCCATTTTAAAATATGTCAACTCAAAGGAAGCAAACATTATCTACATGCCTCTAGCATGAGCAACAAAAAGGCACTTCTAAAGCTTCCAATGAGCTATTGTTTCGAGGGGAGAAAAGAGGTGCTTTACCAAATCAGGGTTCAACAAATTTGGGGCTCATGGGGCTTGAGAAAGTTCTCTGGAGGTCCTTGACCTCCCTTTTCTCCTCTTCCCATTCTTCATGGAATGGTGTGTGCATTCCATCTCTCTGCTGAATACTTTTAAATTGATGATAGTGGTAGAGAAAAATCAAAACCTGACACTAGTAAACTGTTATCTTGAAAATTAACCAAGGATAATGGGTACAAGCTGTATATGTATTTTTGTGGTTCTCCTATTTTAAGCATCTGGATATGGGTCCTGGCAAAACCCTAAAGGAGACCACTGATTGAAATGAACTACTATTAGGAAAAGACTAATCAATCCGACAATGGCATTTATTGAGCACTGACAGAGTACTAAGCGCTTGGGAAACACATTCCCTGGTACACACATTCCCTGCCCAAAACAAGTTTATACTCTAGAGGGACCGGGAATCCATTGGCTCTGATCGACTCTTTTGTTTTGTTTCCTTATTTGCCACTGATGTTGCAGAAAAAATTGAACTTCCCAACAGCATAGATATGGAACTTGAAGTTACGCCTCCCAGTGAAGGTTCAGGACCTGTGCAAAATGGAAATCTCTCTCATGACATTGGATCGGCAGAGACACAGGTATGGCACTCTTGCTTCGACTATTTCCTACCCTTTTCCAATTAGAGTTCTCTTAGTCCATTCTCCAGGTTTCTGAAACTACAATTCAAACAATCCCAGATAGATGAGATTCTATCCTATTCTTTAAAAAAAAAAAATTCCACAGCTTCCCTAGTGTGCAGTGCTTAATTTGTCTTGAGGCTTGCAAGGATTTAATTTCCAGTCCCATGGAATTGAACCTCCAAAGCCATTACAGTGCTCCTTACTGGACACACAAATGTCAGTGTTTCACATAATAGCTTGAGCCTGTTAACCTCTTTCCACTATCATGCCTCACTATCATGATATTCCTACTTAGGGCAATTTAAGTCTATTTTTTGTACTTTTGCCTCAGTGGACATGGAAAACAGCTAGTTATCATCCAGTAAGAACTATTTAGGTACACTCATTTCTGCCATGACACCTGTTTTCAATATGTGTTTTGACTAGAATGGGATTAGGAAATTAGGGAATGTTTTTCTGACAGTGTGAGGTTCTTTAGGGGAGGCATACCTTGGTACTGAAGAAACTGCTTGGCAAATGTGCACGGCACCAGAACGGGTGAGTACGAGAGCATGAGTTTTCCCCTACACAAGGTTTTGCAAGAATGTTGCCCTTGCATTATAGAAGAACTGGGTATACTTGAGCATTGATACCAAATTGCTCCTCAGCCTGCCATTCTCCAGGATTATCTCATGAATTTTCTTTTCCAACCCTTAATCATTTTTCTGATTCTCCTCTGAAGCCTCTCCAAATTCTCCTCCACCCCTTTTTAGCAGGGAAGTCTTGACCTGGACAGAGTTCTCTAGTAAGAGTATAACCGATGGTGAGTATAAATGGAAGATTACCTCATGGCTCGTCCATACCATTTCGACTATTGATGTCCTCCAGGATTGCACTTGCTTTTTGAAACGGGAGTGCTGTGATGTTGACTCATATTCAGGTTCTCGTCTATTATGAGTTTATTTCCACCAATTGTGCCACTCTTCTGTCTTGCATCGTTGCAATCTGCACTCATTTATATTGAACATAATTCTACTATTTAAAGCCACCTCTCTGACTTCTTATATATCGAGTTCATTTTGCCATCCCGGCTTGGTTTCACCTGCTAACTTTGGTATTCCTCTATTCCGTCATTCGAGTCATTGATGAAAATTTTAAACTTCCCTGGCTCTAGGACCAATCCTCATGATCGATACCCTCCCAACTTGACACTCATCTATTGATAATAACTCTCTGGGTTTGTTCTCCAGTCCTTCTTATGGACTGTTAGACAACTTACCAGCCACATGATCTGGACCATATTTTCCCAAATTGTTTATGAGTAGGTCATGCTGGACATAATCAGAAAGCTTGCCCTTATCAGGAAGAATTTATACATTTCTCTTTGATCTTCTAAGCCTGTCGGGCTGACCCAGAAAATTAGATTAGTTTGGAGAAGCAGCATGGCTTAGTGGAAAGAGCCCGGGCTTGGGAGTCAGAGGTCATGGGTTCGAATCCCAACTCTGCCACATGTCAGCTGTGTGACTGTGGGCAAGTCACTTAACTTCTCTGGGCCTCAGTTACCTCATCTGTAAAATGGGGATTAAGACTGTGAGCCTCACGTGGGACAACCTGATTACCCTGTATCTACCCCAGTGCTTAGAACAGTGCTCTGCACATAGTAAGCACTTAACGAATACCAACATTATTATTATTATTATTGATGGGATTTCTTCTTTATGAAGGTAAGGTAGTTGTGAATAATAACTCGCTACCTGCAAATTGGCTTTGTGATCATTTTTTCCAGTAATTTCTCAAGTAGTATGGCCTAGTGGAAAGAGCACGGGCCTGGAAGTCAGAGGAGCTGGGTTCTACTCCCGGCTCCACCACGTACCTTCTGTGTGACCTTGGGCAAGTCAATTGCTTCTCTGTGCCTCAGTTACCTCATCTGTAAAATGGAGATTAAGACTGTGAGCTCCATGCGGGACATGGGCTGTGTCCAAACTGATTAGTGTGTATCTCTCCCAATGCTCTGTACAGTGCCTGGCACACAGTAAGTCCTTTACAAATACCATAAAAAAATTCTCATTTTAAATGTAGGCGATACATTGGTCCCTTCATGATCTTTATGAACCTTTCCAATCCTTTTCAAGTCCCCCATTTGACCCAATCATTTAACCCATAAATTGGCTTTCTTTCATCTGGGCTTCCCTTCTTTCCGGGACATAAAAACATCTTGATTGCACAAGGCTCTAGCACCTCCACTTTTTCCATTTACCTTTCCTGAACAATCCACTGACAGCCTAGACAATTCTTCCATTTTGTCATGCAAGTCCAAAGAGAAGAAGAGGGTTGAGGGAAATGGATTTGCCCAATCTGTTGTACCTGGCACCACCTGAGCTTCTCTCCCTCCTCCAGGCTTGCCACTTCAGATTCCCACCCCCCCGTAGAATCCTAACCATTAAGGTAGAGGCATGCAAGACATAGGAGAGGGCTGCAAGACATAGGAGAGGGCTTGGCAGTATGAAAGCAGGGCCAGAGTTGGCAGAAGTGTCCTGGAACATCAGAGCGTCACCATGGATTGTGGCACCCAGGGGCATAAGTCTCCTGCATTGCCAACATTTGGGCTACAACTTGGCCAGGAGGTTATCCCACCGAGTTAGATCCATGGTCATTAATCGCGTCTTATATCTCCTCCTCATTCTCTTCCTTCTCCTCCTATTCATTTTCCTCATGTGCCATACCTGAGCCTACAATCAAAGCAAGTAGTCTTAGATGTCACCTTCCTTCTTCACCTTCCTTTATAGAACTCTATTCCTGTATTATGATCAAATCTGGATCTAACCTTGTAGTATCACTTGTGCTCAAGTAGATAAGAGGCAGGGGACAGGAGGTCAGGGGGTCGGTCAGTTGGTCTTATGGCTTTTGGATGTCTTGAATTGGGGCAGTACCCCACCTAACAGGCCAAAGATGGCTGCCACTCTCCCTATCAGAAGGAAGTCTGCTCTCTTTATCCTAGTCGTTGACCACTACTGACCTTTTATTCTCTGGATTGAGCAGTTCTCGTCGTTCCCTGCTTGCAATGAGGACCGATGACTATTCCCTTACACAGTGACTCGGGCTGAACAGCAAAAGGCCTTTAAACCAGTGGAGGCTGTTCCAGATGCCTTTGTTTTTATCTTAAAAGGTAGAACTCCACATCTTTGTTCTTTTGCAAGTAAAGCAAATCTTGCCCAAAGGCCAATAGAAAGAATTGTATCTGATTCCAAATTGAAAGGCTGGGGCCAGAATGCTCAGTCTTTATGAAACACAGGATTAAATGTTTTGTTATTTTTTGTTCTAATATTTTACATCAGGTGAGAGGGCAGGCTTAAAATGATCTATTCAAGAGCAGTATTTTTAGACAGTGCATGAACATTAGGTGCTGAGCCCTTGGGTCTGTTCATGGAAAGTGTGTGCATAATGTTCCATGCTCTCCTCGGAAAGTATTCTCTAAGGAATTTAGGTTGTCATATGTAATTAATGGGGTATGTAAAGGACCATGCTTACAAATGTGTGCATTTTGCCTCAGTACTTTATTTGGAAAGTTCTTTTTTATGGAGATAATAGACAGGCAATCAAAGGTTCCGTCTAGAAGAGTCTTTAGTGAGCTTTCTGGTAATGAGTGAACTTTTGACTAATATTCTAGATATTATGCAGTTTGGAAATAATCTGATATTTGAAATCGTTTATCATTAATTATCTCCTTTAAATGGTTTTTCAGTTACAATCTGATTGATTAGAGGTAATGGAGAACTCAGTTCAGCTATGTGCAATCAGTAGATGAAAATTTTTGGACAACCAAAATAGCAGAATTTGGCCAACCTAAGGGAAAAAACCCCTCTCAGGGTCACACCTGGAGAGTTTCCAGTACTCTACCAGTCTCGACTATGGGAGGGAGAGTCAAGCAGAGGCCTCTCCATTCCATTCCTAGCTTGAGCAGTGGCTAGAGAGTGGAAGGCCATCTGCTACAAGTCAAAAAACTCCCCTGTGCTGGGCAGCAGTGGCATGAGAGAGAGTCAAGGGCAGAGGCTCAAGTTGACTGCACGGAAGGAGGCAGTGGTAAACCACTTCCATATTTTTACCACAAAAACACTATGGATACACTAACAGAACAATTGCAGATGGAGGTGGGGCATTCTGGGAGCGATGTGCCCATGGTGTCGCTATGAGTCGGAGATGACTCCGACAGCATAAGGCAGCAACAAAGGGGAAAAAAAGCAAGAAAATACTCACCTCCGCCCTAAACTCAATTTTTTTACTGTGTTCTAATCTTACAGCTTCGGACAGCTAGCTGATTAGCCTTTCTTCTGCTCAGACTCCTGAGCTTGGGGAAAAGCGAAAAGTACCTTGAAGAAGTAATTAACCTAGCAGAGAATTGGAGGTACAGGCCTCTCTGCAAGCCTAGTAATGAAAACTTTTGAATTCTCATTTAAAAGCATAACAATGTCAGACTCTTAATTGAGAAGAAAATGGCTAAATTATCTAGCCTTCCAAAAGTTCCTTTCTACCCTTTAATGAAGCAAGGATATTTCTTTGTCACTGTTGTTTAATTTTGTCTTGGGGCTACTTTAGTTGAGGGTTCCAGGTGAAGTTACAGTTTCCACTTCTCCCTCTTGTTAACAGCCTGGCATAGTGGATAGAGCATGGGCCTGGGAGTCCGAAGGTTATGGGTTCTAATCCCGGCTCCCCCACTTGTCTGCTGTGTGACCTTGGGCAAGTCACTTCACTTCTCTGTGCTTCAGTTATCTCATCTGGAAAATGGGTATTGAGACTGTGAGCCCCACATGGCACAGGGATTGCGTCCAACTTGATTTGCTTGTATCCACCCGAGCACTTAGTACAGTACCTGGCATATAGTAAATGCTTAACAAATATTACTATTATTATTTTTATTATCTAAGATGGCAAATACTGCTCACCCCCTACCCTGTTGTGGCACCTAGAAGCATAAATCTCCTTCACTGCCAAGATTTGGACTACAACCCGATCAAGTAACAGTGGAGAATAGAATTCCCTTGGGCCAAGCATATTACTGGAAAAAGGGCAGACCCTTAGCCGCCCTTTAGTATTAGGCTTACTAAACTAAATATGATTTTCAAAATGAGTCTTCATTTGAGTAGTATCCTTCCTGGCGATTCTTCAATTATATGGAAATAGACTTTGTACTGACTGTATATTTAGCTGGATTGGATAATGTGTTGACCTTAGGTGCGGATTGGAAAGTCAATCAATCAATCATATTTACTGAGTGCTTACTGTGTGCAGAGCTCTGCACTACGCACTTGGAAAAGTACAGTACGACAGAGTTGGTATCAAAAAAATGATCTGGGCGGCAGAGTGAAGTATGGACTGGAGAGGGGAGAGACAGGAAGCAGGGAGGTCAGCAAGGAGGCTGATGCAGTAGTCAAAACAGGATACGATAAGTGTTTTGATGGACATCATATCAGTTTAGATGGAGAGGAAAGGGTGGATTTTAGCAATGTTGTGAAGGTAAAGCTGACAGGATTTGGTGACAGATTGAATGAGAGAGGAGTCAAGGATAATACCAGTGATATGGGTTTGTGAGACAGGGAGGATTGTGGGGGGAGTGTTGACAGAGTGATGAGAAAGATGGTGGAGGGCAGGGTTTGGGTGGGAAGATGAAGAGTTCTGTTTTGGACAGGTTAGATTTGAGGTTTCAGTGGGAAATCCAAGTAGAGATGTCCTGAAGGCAAAAGGAAATGCAAGACTGTGGAGAAGGAAAGAGATCAGGGCTGGAGATATGGATTTGGGAATTATCTGCATAGAGATGGTAGTTGAACCCATGGGAGCAAATCAGTTCTCCAAGGGAGTGGGTGTAGATGGAAAAGAGAAGGGGACCCAGCACTGAGCCATGAGAGACTCCCACAGTTAAGGGGTGGGAGACAGAGGAGGAGCCCACCAAAGAGACTGAGAATGAGCAGCCAGAGAGATAGGAGGAGAACTAGGAGAGGACAGTGCCAGTGAAGCCAAGATTAGATAATGTTTCCAGGAGAAAGGGGGTCGTCAACATTGTCAGAGGCAGCTGAGAGGTCGGGGAGGATTAGGATGGAGTAGAGGCCATTGGAGTTTGCATGAAGAAGATCATTAGTAACCTTTGAGAGGGCAGTTTCCGTGGTGTGAAGAGGGTGGAGGCCAGATTGGAGGGGGTCAAGGAGAGAATTGGAGGAAAGGAAATAGAGGAAGCAGGTGAAGACAACTCGCTCAAGGAGTTTGGAGAGGAATGGTGGGATATGGGGGGCGGGGGCAGTTCTGGGGAGGGTTATTTTAGGATAAGGGATCCATGAGCATGTTTGAAAGCAGTGGGGAAGAAGCCACTGGAAAGTGAGCAGTTGAAGACGGTGGTCAGGAAGGGAGGGAGAGAGAGGGCAAGTGTTTTGATAAGGTGACAAGAGATTGGGTCAGAGACACAGGTGGAGGAGATAGATTTTGAGAGGAGGTGGGAAAGATGGAAGAGGTGAGGAGCAGGAGGAGGGAGGGACTGGAGAGGAGCAGGGGAGATTTTAGGGAGATCACACAGGATAGTTTCAATTTTATCAAAGTACATGGCCGGGTCATTAGGGGCAAGAGATATGGGAGGCAGGGGAACAGGGGTTTTGGGGAGGAAGTTTACCGCTTGAAACAACTGCTGAGGGCAGTAGGCATGGGAGTCAATAAGGATAGAGAAATAATATTGTCGGGCACGGGAGACGGTAGAGGTAAAGCAAACAAGGATAAAGTTGAGATGGACAAAGTCAGCCTGATATCTGGATTTTCACCACCAGCGCTTTGCGACTTGTGTACAGTAGTGGGGAAGTGTACTGTGGAGGTGATCCAGGACTGTGGGTTAGCTGTACGAGACTGGTGAAGGGATAGAAGAACAAGCGAGTTGGGCTCAGTAAAGTGGGTGGTTAACTTATTATGCTTGGATTATTATGCTTAGCATGAAGAAGCAGCGTGGCGTAGTGGATAGAGCATGGGCCTGGGAGTCAGAAGGACCTGGTTTCTAATCGCAGATCCAATACTTGTCTGCTGTGTGACTTTGGGCAAGTCACTTAACTTCTCTCTGCCTCAGTTACCCTATCTGTAAAATAGTTGTTAAGATTGTGAGCCTCATGTGAGACAGGGACTGTGTCCAACCCAATTTGCTTGTATCTATCCCAGCATTTAGTACAGTGTCTGGCACATAGTAAGTGCTTCACAAATGCCACAATTATTAATCCCAGCCTTACCATTTGTCTGCTGTGTGACCTTGGGCAAGTCACTTAATTTATCTGTACCTCAGTTCCCTTATCTGGAAAGTGGGGACTAAGACTGTGAGCCTCATGTGGGAGAGGAACTGTGTCCAGTCCAGTTACCTTGTATCTACCCAGCATTTAGTACAATGTCTGGCACATAGTAAATGCTTAACAAAAACAATTATTTATTATTATTATATCATATCCTGTCGGTTACTACATCAGCATCCTTGCTGATCTCCCTGCCTCTTTTTTCTCCCCATTTCAGTCCATATTTCTCTCTGCTGTCCAGATCATTTTTCTACAAAACTGTTCAGTCCATGTTTCCCACTCCTCAAGAAACTCCAGTGGTTGCCTATCCACATCCACATCAAACAGAAACTCCTTACCATCGGCTTTAAAGCACTCAATCACCTGGCCCCCTCCTTCCTTAGCTCTTTGATTTCCTACTGTAACCCGGCCCACATATCTCACTTCTCTAGTACCAACCTACTCACTGTACCCTGATCTCATCTATCTTGCAGTCAACCTCTCACTCACGCCCTGCCTCTGACCTGAAATGCCCTCCCTGTTCGTATCCAGCAGAAGATCACTCTGCCCAGCTTCAAAGCCTTATTAAAAGCACATCTGGTCCAAAAGGCCTGCCCGACTAAGCCCTCATTTCCTCTTCTCTCACTCCCTTCTGCATTGCCCTTGTACTTCTAATTTCACCCTTTCTTCACCCCTCCCTCAGCCTCACAGCATGTATGTGTGAATATATATATATATAATATATTTATATTAATGTCAGTCTCCCCCTCTAGATTGTAATAAGTTCACTGTGGGCAGGGAGTGTGTCTATCAACTTTGTTATGTTTGACTCTCCCAAGTGCTTACTTCAGTGCTTTGCACCCAGAACTTAATGAAGATGATCTATTAATTGATTGGTTGAAGGCTTCAACTTGGTCATCAAGGGAAAAAGTTTGGTATTTGTTAAGCGCTTACTATGTGCAGAGCACTGTTCTAAGTGCTGGGGTAGATACAGGGTCATCAGGTTGTCCCACATGAGGCTCACAGTCTTAATCCCCATTTTACAGAAGAGGTAACTGAGGCACAGAGAAGTTAAGTGACTTGCCCACAGTCACACAGCTGACAAGTGGCAGAGCTGGTATTCAAACCCGTGACCTCTGACTCCCAAGTCCGGGCTCTTTCCACTGAGCCATGCTGCTTCTCTTTTGGGTATGCAGATTAAATGGGATATGATGACTTCAGAAAATTGATGCATGTCAAAAGATCGGAGGTCTCTGTGGGAGAACAGGACAGATTTGTGAGGGGGGGGAGGGGTATGAGGGAGAGAAGGCAAGGGAGGAGGTTTTGGTTGGATAGAGGGATAGAGGGGTTGGTGAGGGTAGAGATCATACAGTGACCAGAGATGATGAGATCTAGTGTGATCCAAGTTGGTGAGGTGGTGAGGTGGTGTGGAGCAGGAGGTTAGGTTAGTGAAGTTGAGGAGTGATAGGAAGCGGACAGTGGAAGGGTCTTCAAGAACATCCACATGGATGTTGAAGTCCCCAAATATTAATGTGGGGATAAAGAAAGAAAGAATAGGAGAAAAGGGATCAAAATTGTTCAGAAAGTTGAAGGTGGGGCCTGGTCGGGGGGGAGGGCTAGATGACCTTGACTAGTAACTAGAGTGGGAGGTAGAAGTGGATGATATGGTTTTCAAGGGAAGGAAGGAGAGGGATGGAGAAAGCTAACAGATGCCTCCTCCCCCTTTCCCAGTGAGGCTGGGAGATTGGAAGAAGTTAAGGTCCACTCTAGATAGAGACAGAGCAAACAGTGTCATCTAATCCGGGTGGGATACGATAAGTGATTGGTAGCAATCTAGATGGAGAGGAAAGGGCAGATTTTAGCGATGTTGTGAAGGTGGAACTAACAGGATTTAGTGATGGATTAAATATGTGGGTTGAATGAGAGAGAAGAATCAAGGATAATGCCAAGGTTATGGCCTTGTGAGACAGGAAGGTTGGTGGTGCCATCTACAGTGATGGGAAAGTGAGGGGAAGGACAGGGTTTGGGCACATTAATTTGTCAGGGAGAAGGTTTTGAACAAATAAACAGAGCTGACCAGCATTTCAGCAGCCCCAGCAAACCAACATTTGGTAGTCGTGGAAGCAGGGAAGCAGCATGGCTTAGTGGACAGAGCATCAGCTTAAGAATCAAAGGAGTTAGGTTCTTATCCTGACTCTGCCACATGCCTACTATGTGATCTTAGGCAAGTCACTTACCTTCTCTGTCCCTCACTTCATCTTTACAATGGGGATTCAATTCCTGTTCTCCCTCCTACTTAGACTGTGAACCCCACGTGGGACAGGGACTGTGTCTAAACTGATTATCTTGTATCTCCCTCAGTGCTCAGTACAGTGCTTGGCACATAGTGTTCAATGAATACGACAAGGACTATTATTATTATTATTATCATCATTTTTAGCCCAGTTCAGGCTGTGAGAGACTTAGAGGATGGAACTCACTCTAGTATTCCCGCTCCTCGATGTTTTATAGTCCCTTCTACAAATTTAGTTTCCGGTTATCCAGTCTCTTGAGGTGAGCAGTGTAGAAACAGAAATGAAGCAGCCCTTAAAGGAAATGGAAGAATGTGAGAGAAAAAAACTGCATTGCTTCCAGTCAGTAGTCAACCAGTCAGTCAGTGGTATTTATTGAGCACTTACTGTGTGCAGAGCACTGTTCTAAGCCCTTGGGAAAGTGCAGTACAATAGAGTTGGTCGATGCAATCCTTGCCCACTGAGAGCTTACACTCTAGAGGAGGAGACAGACAATAAAATAAATTACAGATGGGGAAAATTGTAGAGCATAAAGAGATGTAACCAAGTTCTATGGGGCTGGAATGAGTCTCAAAATGCTTAAGGCATTTCACAGCCAAATTCAGAGCCGACACAGAGGCGAGGTAAGGAAGGGGAAATGAGAGGAAGGCAAAGATGGATAGCAGAGGTTCTGAGTGGGTAGTATTGATTAAGCACAAAAAACTGATTAAGGAGAGTGTTAGATATTACCTGATAGTTCAGTACGGTATCTTTTCCAGCTCAATCATTGAGCACTTACAGTGTGCAGACCGTGGTCCTAAGCACTTGGGAGAGTACAGTATAACGGAGTTGGTAGACATATTCCCTGCCCACAACAAGCTTATAATCTTGAGGGAGATACAAACATGAATATAAATAAATAAATTACAGGTACTCATTCTTTCCATTGTATTTATTGAGCACTTACTGTGTGCACAGCACTGTACTAAGCGCTTGGAAAGTACAATTCGGCAACAGATAGAGACAATCCCTACCCAACAACGGGCCCACAGTCTAGAAGGGGGAAGACAGGCAACAAAACAAAACAGGTACAAGTAAACGGGCATCAGTAGCATCAATATAAATAAATAGAATTACAGGTATATACACATCATAAAATAAAGAGAATAATAAACATGTACATATATACACAAGTGCTGTGGGGCGGGAAGAGGGGTAGAGCAGAGGGAGAGAGTTGGGGCGATGGGGAGGGGAGGAGGAGCAGAGGAAAAGGGTACCTAAGTGCTGTGGGGCTGAGGAAAGGGGGAGTAAATACAAGGTTTGTGACCTTAGGCAAGTCACTTAACTTCTCTGTACCTCAGTTTCCTCATCTGTAAAATGGGAATTAAGACTGTGAGCCCCATGTAGAACGTGAACTGTGTCCAACCCGATTCGTTTGTATCTACCCCAGAGCTTAGTGTACAGTACCTGGCACATTTACCATAAAAAACAAAAGAGAAAATCAAGGTTAAGTTGGGGAAAGGCTCTCAGAGATGTGCTTTTAATGAGGTTTTGAAGCTGGGGAGAGTGTTCCAGACCAGAGGCAGGCTGTTGGGGAGAAGTCGGCGGCGAGATACATCGGGGAATGGGGGCAGAGTCGAACACCTGATGCTGAAAAAGTGGATGCCACAGAATATCAAAAAGCACTTTCAACTGAAGCATGTGGATTTCACAGCAGCCCCACCCAGATAGTCACTATATATGTATATATATATATATATATATATATATATATATATATATAAAGCTATTTAGTGGCTTCAAAGAGCCACTGAAATATTTTAACAAGCAAGACTTAGAAATCATTTAAACTTCATCTCTGTAGAATGGTAACTTGGAAGGAGGGCAGTAGGGAGGATTTCTACCCCCAACTCACTGGATTTTGGAGCAGACCAGGCAGTTGTAGCTAACTCACTCCACCCCTTCTTCCCGATTGGAAGGGAGGCTGGAAACTGAAGCTTACCCAAATGCCACCTGGGGCAATACCTCATTCTATTTCTGACAGTAGCTCAGCACATTACTGCTCCAGCCTCAGAGGATCCAGTCCTTTGACTTTTTCAGCCGCAGCAGACTTACCCCCTGCCCAGATTGGACCGCAATGAGCATCTTCCCCCAACTAATGACAGAAGCAGGCCGACCCTTCTCCTCCCCATCGCTAAGGGCAGTGATTGGTGATTGGACCTAGTTCTCACTAAGGTGTCAGACACAACATTGGCCCCAGGGTAAATCTCTCTGCCTTCTCTTGCCTCTCTTTCCCTCTTTTCTGAGTTTTTTCTGTGTATGTGTGTGTGTGTGTATGTATGCATACATACCCACCTTTGCCTCATCTTTTTATTTCTCCTTTTTGCCTCTCTCATGCTTTTTTCTTTCCTCTCGGGACATGTCTTTATGTGTTGCTTTCTCTCTCTCGCTCGCTCACTCTGTCTCTTTCTCTCTCCTTTCCCCCACCCCTCCTCTGCCTCTGGGGTGATTACAAACTGAGGTCTCTATGGTTCCCAGCCTGTATTACCAGCTCTGGTGCTGGTTGTGTTTCTGGTTCTATGCTTTGGCCTGCCCAGCTGTAATCTCCCGCTCTTGGTGGATCCCACTCTGCTCCTCTGCCTGCATCTCTGGGTCCCTGGCAAGACCATTTTGGTCCCATCCTTTCGAAGGTTCCTCCTTCCTCATCCCCAGTCACCCCTGCGCTCCAACCAAAAAACTGACCCCTATGTCTGCAGTTAAGAATGTTTTCATTTTTGAGGGTATCTTTTGAAGGTATTCAAGGAGCTTCCGTTCATGATTCATCGCAAAAACATTTCAGGCCTTTTGTATCTATCTCAAAGGAAAAGTGGCATGAGTAATATGAATAATTCTATTCCAGTGGACTTATAAAAGTGTAGGAGTCATTTTATGGATTTTTTAATTATCCTATAATAGTTTTCATGTTGAGAAAGTCTTTATGGTATGCATCAGTAAGTGATTTTCAAAACCAATGAACACAGCCTGGGCACCTTATAGAATAGCATTAGAAAAATGAATCTACCTTGTCCTTAGACTGCGCCTCAGAAATTATTTAGCACACAATATTCAGGCAAAATACAAAGTTAAGGAAACACAATTGCAGCTTATAAACTTTCCCACCTGCTATTTTGTAAGTGGCATCTGAGTTTCTTCACAGATTCAAAAGGTCAAAGATCTCATTGCTTATGACAAAACATTTTGGTACTAGAGTTTCATTTCAAATACTTCCTGGAGATGTGGATTAAATTATTTTTAAGTCACTGTACCTGAATGAAATCACATTTAGCCCTAGATGCTTTTAGGATACAGGCAAAGTAAAGCAGCTTGCAGTTCAATGTAAGTCACAAGCATAGTGTATCACTAACAGACTCATAGCTTTAAAAATTGGAGGTGGCAATTGATCTCAGCAACATTATAGAATGATTTAAATTGCAGCTCTCCTGGTCTAGGGGCACTTTCTCTACCCTCTCAAAAATGAAAATGTTTTTGGAAACCTCTTCCAAGAAAAAGAAGGAAGATGGGACAGAATTGAAAGAGAAAAGAATGTTGAGTTTCCAAGAAACATAAAATAAAGAACAGAAGCAAATCAAAGAGTGACAAGCAGAGACTAAGAGCCAAGGGAGTGTTTTAAAAGACTAAATAAGATTATTCTAATGGACAATACAGTAGTAAATAGATTGTAATTCCACTGGAGTCCTGCTTCATGGTCCATGGTCTTCATGGAAAGAGCACCATGCTGGGAATCAGAAGACACGCGTTCCAGTTCCGGTTCTGCCTCTGGCTGGTTAGCATGGGCAAAGACCATATGTGCACTTCGCAATGTGTTGCACACCCTGCCCCCCTCCTCATTCGTTACACTTTGTGCCCCAGTGGAAAATGGTGGGGAAAGTGGGCACTGCACCAAACCACTAGCACTAGAATCAATTCCTCTGTGCAGGTCCTCAGTCCTGAAGTGTCAAGTGTGAGGCTCATCTGTCCTCCCCAGTGGAACATTCCATCAATTCCACTGGGGGAAAAAAATGAAATAATGACAGATTTTCTCCCCAAATGAGTCCAATATAACTAGCATTTAAAGTTTTATTTTGTGTTGAAACTGGGTAATTTTGTGTTGTGTTACAACTGTGCTGTAATACAGAAAATTACATAAAGGTGAACTCTCAGAGTAAAGAAATCTACATTGCTAGTTGGTTTGAATGCCTATCAGATTTGAATCAGGGTATCTCCAAAACGAGAAGCTTTTCCTGAAAACTGAAAGCATCATCTTTTTCCCATCAACTACTCTCTTCTCAGAGGTGCCTCTAGTTTTTTTTATTTTTAGAAAGGAAGGAGTTAATGCTATTTCTTAATTCTATGGATGTCTGCTAGTCATAAATTCTGGCAGCTTTCTCCCACAGCTCTCTCCCCTTGCCATAAAGAATTAAGTCACCATATGACTTGATAATTGGAAGTGTCTGGGGTATTAGTTTAAGGACCAAAAAAAAAAATCTCATTTTCCTTTATGATAGGCATTGAATTTGAACTTGGATCTCCAGATCTGCAGGACGTGTACTATTATTGACTATTAGCTGTCAAGGGTGATGCATCTCTCTTCTTATGTCCCAATTTAACATTCACTGCACCACTGCTGTTTGGCTTAGCTCTCTCAATAATCGTGGTAGGGAAAGATAGGGAGGTCTGAAAGTCTTGTTCACCTCAAATTATCACTTGCTTTAAAGCCAGTGTATAGGATCCAAATGTTCTCTGTGACATTCTTATTGTTGTTTTTGTTGTTATTATTGTTAAGATCATTACATTTCTTAACACTAACTATGTGTCAAGCACCATTCTAAGCCCTGGGGTAGATAGAAGTGTGTGCGGAATCTTATGTTCAAACATTTGTATATATTGATGTTACATTTTAGAAAGTTTTGATCTTGGGCTCTTTTTTAACTTTCAGAGATCCTAATTCTGGTAGTTTTAATACCCATTATCAGAAAGGTCACAATATTATGATGCTACATGCCTCTCATGTGACGTTTTGTGTTTTAGAAAGTACTGCAGTGTACCCCTAAAACCAAGGTACTAGAATCCTGGTTTTACCCACGCCGGCCTTCTAAGAGCTGAAATGATTCCCTTCACATATTAATAAATAAGGATCCAACCTTTAAGCACTTTCTTCATTAACAGAGTTCATTCATTTATATTTATTGAACACTTACCGTGTGCAGAGCACTGAACTAAGCACTTGGGAGAGTACAGTGTAACGATAAGCAGGCATATTCCCTGCCCACAGTGAGTTTACAGTCTAAAGGGGGAGACGGACATCAATATAAATAAATAATTTACAGACATATACGTAAGTGCTGTGGGGCTGAGGGGTGATGAATAAAAGGAGCAGAGCTGATGTAAATTTCTTCCCTTTTTTAAATTTGGACAGTCTGCCTTTGCAATTTTGTCCTACTTACGGTGTTTTTCCCCCTTCTTACCCTTCCCAAGTATTCTTCAGGAGAAACCTCCTTTTTTTTATGGTATTTGTTAAGCGCTTAGTATGTGCCAGGCAATGTTCAAAGCACTGGGGCAGATACAAGGTAATCAGGTTGAACAAATTCCATGTCCCACAGGGGGCTCAGAGTCTTAATCCCTATTTTACAGATGAGGGAACTGAGGCACAGAGAAGTCGAAGCGACTTGCCCGAGGTTACACAGCAGGCAGTTGGTAGTGATGGGACTACGACCCAGGTCCTTCCGACTCCCAGGCCCAGGCTTTATCCACCAAGCCGTGCTGCTTCTCTAATTCATTCTTTATTCTGAATATCTTTCTGGAATGGTGACATTGCATACTTTGAGTGCTTTACTGAGTTAAACTGGGTTAAACCAGTGGTCCACCCAGCCCAGTCTCCAACAGTCTGATGGTTGCTCTCTCTTTTTTTTTTATGGTATCTGTTAAGCGCTGACTGCGTGCCAGACACTGTACTAAGCCCTGGGGTAGATACAAGCAAATCAGCTTGGGTACAGTCCATGTCCCACATGGGGCTCACAGTCTTAATCCCCATTCTACAGATGAGGTAACTGAGGCACAGAGTAGTTAAGTAACTTGCCCAAGGTCAC
Source organism: Ornithorhynchus anatinus (assembly GCF_004115215.2). NCBI lineage: Eukaryota > Metazoa > Chordata > Mammalia > Monotremata > Ornithorhynchidae > Ornithorhynchus > Ornithorhynchus anatinus. Next base: position 22,826,905 of record NC_041751.1, read on the forward strand.
CCAGCAGACAAATGGCAGATCCAGAATTAGAACTCAGGTCCTTCTGACTCCCAGGCCTGTTCTCTGTCCACTCAGCCAAACTGCTTCTCTGCTGTCCTCAATTTGATCCTCATGTTTATAGATGGACTATCTCACATATCCCACTTTCCCCATAATAACCCATAATGGACCACTCATAATTTTGACCCTTTTTAATTTATCCAAACTCCTCTTGAACCTGCTGTTATTTTCCACCCCCTGGATGAAGTGTTTTTGTCTTTTTTCTGTGAACCTATCGCTCTCAAACATCAGTGAGTGCCCCCTCATCTAGTATATTGGTATTTCATGAGCAAAAATTCCATGCTCACCCTGCCTACAGTCTTCGTGATTTTTTAAAACTTCAATCACGTTCCCTCTCTATATCCATCTAAGCTGAGTAGTCCAAATCCTATCAGCCTGTCCTCATATTGAAGCTTCTCCACCTGCACGATCACCTTGGTTGCCCTTACATGAACCTTCTTCAGTGCTATTATGCTCTTCCTAGTTTGCCGGAGGAAAAAAAAATGGATCCTTTCTGCACGATTTCCCCCATTAATAAGGCTTTCCATTAGACAAAATGGCCATACTCCATCTAGCCTATGAATTTCCTAAAAATAATATCCATTCTCATTAGTACCACCTCCTACCTCCAGTGTACACAAACCTTTTCACTAGTTTCTAAGGAAACCTAATTGGAAAAGTAATGAATGCCACTAATGCCAAGGATTTGGTTCCTGGAGAAGCTCGAATGCTTCAGCAATAGAATATAGAGAAAAGAGAGAGAGCAGCAGAAAATTTCAACATCCTTTGCTTAAATGGAATGATACGTATACGTCTTGTGCTTAATCTTCTTTGATCCTTCTGAATCATTCTTTGCTTTTGCTGCTCCCTGACAGATCACACTTTTAAATATTAAATAACCTGAAAATATCAGCCTCCTTTATCAGGTTTTGATCTGGGTAACACAGTGAACCTTTGGGTGTTGTTAAACATTTGATCTTTTAGATGAAGCAGCCACCAAAGATCAGGTGCATGTTTTATATTCATATATTTTACAACCAACCTTAACATATCCTTGTGAAGTTGGACCGGGTGGCATAGATGCATGAAATCCTCAAATAATCCAAAAACCTGAATTTTAGCCTTTATTATGGTTTAAACCTGCTCACCTACTTGGTCTTCTCTTAGCTCCTGGCAAGGAACGACATTGTCTTATTTGAATTCCATCTACTTTTAGTTCTACTTCCCATCCATTACTGGGGGAGCAGTGAAATGGTCAACAAATAGGACAAAAAGGAATAGTAGAGAACACTGCTAATCCACAAACTGGGTAATCAGGCCCTGACTGTTCCAAGTTGATTGAATTTGTGTTTTTCCATTTTCCAGTTGATTTTCACAGTAGGATCTCCCCAAATTGTCAGCAAAAATAGAAACCTTTCCTACTCGTCAACTACCGAGCAGCTCTTTACAGTTATGCAGGTGAAAATTGTGCCTAGTGATTGGAAACAAACTTCTGGTAAACCACTAAATGTCTACTTTCTTGTGGGGAAATTAAAGCAACCAAGGATTGGAAGGAGGGAGAATTAGAGGCAGGCAGGCCTCTATTTCAGAACAGACTGCCACCCAGAGTCAAAAGCGGTGGCGGGATGAGAATTCAGGTGATCAGTTTGCCAGGCTGGACACTAGCCACTGAACTAGACAGTCCGTAAATGCTGATTTCCACATTCGGTCCCTTTTCTTTCTCATTTACCTATCAAATTCTCCATTCCAAATCCGGGGACCTTTTTCTAGTTCCATCTCATTATTCCCAGGCTCTTTTTCTCCCTATCCCCATTCTCCCTTCTCGTTCCAGCTTTACTTCCCTACTCAACCCTACTGGCCTTATTGCCGTGGATATTACATAGCCCTTGGAAGTTAGCCCAAAATCACAGGGGTAGCCTCCCAGGTGCATGTGCAGTGTCACATAAGGAAATCTACCTGAGTTGGCCTGAAACCCCAAACCTAGAACATGGCTACGGCGGGATGCCAGATCTCCTACCTCCTCCACACACACACACTCTTGCTCCAGAGCAAGGTCCCTGTTACAACAGGCGCCACTTCTGAACCAAGCGAAAGGAGGCTGGGCACTTTCAACCTCAGCCACCCTGAAGCAGGCTTTGCTTCTAGGCATCTCACTCTGATCCTAGCGCAAGCTTGGGAAGGAACATCTTTTGGGATGGCTCCACCCTTTTGGGATGGCAAAAGGTAGTTGAAAGACTATTTACAGACACTGCTGAGCAACACAGCTGTTCAGTAATTTGCTATACATCACAAGAGACTGAGTACGTTTTTAGAAAGGGTCTCTACAGGCACACTGCAATATGTTTTAGGTAGGTAGGGGTAAGCAAAAGAGGATGAAGCTGTGTATGTAAATGCCACAGGAAGAGATGAAGACATGCAACAGGGAGAGGTGATGCAGAAGTGCCAAAGAGGGCAGTCTGTGGGAGTTATCAGGTAGTGAGTGGAGAGATTCACTAGGAAAGGAGAGTAATTTCAGAAGGGCCTTGAAGATGGGAAGAGCAGGGGGTCTGCCAGATGTAAAGGGGGAGAAAGTTCCAGTGAGAAGGGAGGCCATAAGCAGAAATGAGAATGAGGCACAGGGAGAATGTTGGTTTGAGTACAAGGTGTACAAGCTCGGATATAGTGGAAAAGGAGTGAGGGTAAGTAGTGGGAAAATTTTCTGCTGCTCTCTCTCTTTTCTCTACCTTCTCTTTCTTAGTATTACTAAGTAGTAGTGACTGAGTGCCTCAAATCCAATGGTCAGTAGATTCTGCTTGATGTGGATAGATAAGCAACCACTGGAGGTTTTAGTATCCGGTGAACAGGAGTGGCTCTCCCACATAGGGGGCAGAACCCCATTTTAGAAAAATCATGTGGGCAGCAGAGTGAAGTATGAACTGGAGAGGGAAGAGGCTGGAGGCAGGGAGACCAGCGGAGGAGGCTGATGCAGTGGTCAACCGAGGATGTGACGCATGCTTGGACCACCGTGGTGGAAGTTTGAATGGAAGGGCCTCAATCTGACAGCCCCACCAGAACCGGCCCTTCCAGACCATCTCGGGAGTCTATAATATGGCTAGATGAGATATTTCCAGCTGTGTCAAAAACTCCGATCAACAGCCCAGAATGTCCACTTCAGGCATTATGACAATGAGAGCAACAACCTTTCTTTGCTGCCACTGAAGAGGAGGAGGAGGAGGAAGAAAAGTCCACCCAACCTCTCCTCCACTCCTCCCTGTTGGCATGTTACCACCACCACCCCACCTAAATCCTGGCCAAGAATAGGGCCCACCTTCAGTCTTCGGGATGGCAGAACGGAACCTTACTGTGACTGTCCCACCTACAGCAGGATTCCGTGGGCTTCAGGCACAAGGCACAAGCCTAGTTAGCTGCAATTCCATGTTATTATGGTTTTTATAGATCTGGTTTTCCAGGGCCAGCCTTTCTGTGGAGCATGCATTTTGGAGGCAGGGTATGGGGGGCCGACAGTCTCAGGATATAGAGAAGGACTGTCCTTACTAGGGAAATGAGATTTCCAGAGAGACCTAATGCATCTTCCCCCTTTTGTCTTTGGTTCATCTATATCATTAATATTTCAACATTTATTACGCACTGACATTGTGCAGGGCACTCTACTAAGTGCCGGAGGGAGGTTCTAGGACTCCGGTTCATATGCTTTCCCTGGCCCCCAAGAGGCCTTCCATCTAAACGGCTAGGGAAAGAGAGACCCATACAGGGAAAGAAATCATGAGATAAAGAAATATTTTAGCTCTGATTTAAAATGTATTAAGCCAAAGTCACTTACAATGTCCATAAATCTTCATTAGAAGTGTGTTAATGGGGTTTTATTTGCATGAAAATGAAATGCTGGCATTTGTTTTTCTTTAAAATTAAGCTCTCTGGAGTCATTTAGTACTGCCTCTCTGCACAAAGAGGGTATTATCGTTAACGGATATTTGACGAGTTTGGATCATAAGAGGGTGCTTCCTCCCTAGGAAGTATCCAGGAAACAGGAGTCTTCGCCTGGTGAAGGAGGTGCAGATCATGGCCATTATCAGCAGGCCAATACTTAAAATAGCACCAAGGGCACCTTATTAAGGCTGTGCCACTGGAGTGGAAATTCATAAATGTGATCCTATTACTAAATCTTGAAGTGGCGCTTCCACCCTCTCTCCCTGATGCCCTGCCATTCGTTACCCCAAAGTGAATATTAGCAAGCTCAAGTTCGCTCCCAGGGACACAGACCCACACACTCTTTTGAGATTGCATTTTGTCAACAGGAGATGAGATATTCTAATCAATAAAACAACTTGAAGACAGGCTATTTTAAGATGTTTCCCTGGTTTAATTTTAACTCGATGGCTGAGGTCAAATAAAAAATGTGCTTGCTTCCAAATCTTTCTGTGCCCTTTGTAATAGTAACAAGCGAGAATGAGAGACTGAAATTTCCAAGAAGTTTTTCTCGCAGCCCTTTCCAATTTTGGACTTCTAGTTGGGTCTGTTTGTCAGTTTCCCTTTTCACCGGCAATCAGATGTCAATTTTTTTGGTTTTTTTCAAACCATCCAAATTAGTTATCAATGGAAAGCTCCTCAAAGACAGGGATCATGTCCACCAACTCTCTTGTGCTCTCCCAAGGGCTTAGTACAAGTGGTCTCTTAATTCTTTATTTGCCACAATATCCACAGTTCATCAATATACCACAATAGCAGAGCCACTCCTCTTTACTAAAGACAAATCCTGACACTTAGGCGGTACTGAAGCCACTTCGTTCTGGGTCCCAATACCCTCAGTGAAGGTAAAAAGATGCTGCCTGGAGAGAAGGGCTGGGAAGTATGGACAAAGATAAAAAGGATATATGATGCTATTCACATTAGATATGAGATATAGAGATGAGAAGCAGTGTGGTCTATTGGAAAGAGCACAGGCCTGGGAGTCAGAAGGATCTAATTCCGCCTCTGCCACTTGCCTGCTGTGAGACTTTGGGCAGGTCACAACTTCTCCAAGGCTCAGTTACCTCATCCGAAAAATGGGGATTGAGACTGTGAGCCCCATGTGGGATTGGACTGTGTCCAAGCTGATGAGCTCGTATCGACCTCAGTGCTTAGTAAAGTGCCTGGCACATAGTAAGCGCTTTACAGATACCATAAAGAAGAAATAGTATAAAGAAGATATCCCTATTCTCCACTGAGAATAGTGTCATACACCCCATTTCTCTTCGTCCATACTCTCCAACCCTTCTCTTGTTACCTTTCATTTGGTGAGGAATGGATCAAAAAGAATTCTGGGAGGAAGTGCACAGAGCCAGGAGTATGTGCCACTTAAATGTATTCCTGATCCTAAACCCAAGTAATAATCCCTGGATCTACAGCTGGTCCAGCCATTTCATCCCTTGAAAAGTGTGAGACTCATGGGAGCTGAACAAGCAATAGATCTGCTCTGGTGCAGAAACCTTGGGTAAGTTTATCAGGGTCGCATAGAAACCCACCGGAAACACTGACAGTCTTCAGTTTGATTCAGCCTAGATTGTTACCTTCCAAACTAGTTATCAATGGTATTTACTGAGCACTTACTATGTGCAGAACTCTGTATTGAGGGCTTGGGAGAAAACAGCAGAAGCAAAAAACACGGTTGCTTTCCTTTAAGGGATTTACAATCTAGTGGTGGGGCAGATAGGCAGACAAATTATTAATGCAGTGGGAGGAGGGTAAAGAACAAGGATGCATAAAGGAGGTTGCCTCTTTCCCAATCATTAGAGTAATCCCCAGCAAAGTAATAATTAATAATTGTGGAATTTGTTAAGTACTTACTGTATGGCAAATGCTGCACTAAAGGCTGGGGTAGGTACAGAATAAGCAGATCAAACACAGTCCCTGTCCCACATGGGGCTCAAAGCCTAAGGGGAGAATGGATAGGAGAGCGATCCACAGAGGAATTAAATGGTTTGCCCAAAGTCACAAAGCAGGCAAGTGGCAGAGTCTGAATTAGAACCCAGGCCTCCTGACACTCAGGTCCATGATGCCTCTTCCATTATACCAGTGCAGGTCAAAGTAGGGTTTATTCCTCCATGTTCTGCGACCTCTATAATAGCACCTAACATGCCTATAATACAATATAGACTGGAGGAGCTTAATCACAAAGAAAGTTTTACTGTTCCCAGTTATTCACCATGACCTCACACCTCTCACTTTTTCTAATTCTCAGCAGAGAGCTTCATCAGAGGGCTCCTTATCATCCAGAGGGCGATGGTGTATCTGCACATTCTGTGACAGTTTTGTGTTGGCTTGTTTTAAATTCCAACAGTTATCCCAAATGCAGCTTTGGGAACTAGTACAATATAGACAATTGTTTTCATTGGCTAATAGGGTGTTTAGGACTTGTGCATCTAAACAGACAGTTATTTTCTGCTCTTTGCTTGTAGGGTGCCTGCTCGGTGACTTTGGCAGATGGGGAAAGGATATAATCTGAAGGTTATAAGCAGAAGGGTTATTGATGAAATGTCACCATCTGTTGGGATCACTTAAATCATCTGAGTCATACTGAGTTTTTTTGTGTGTGTTTTGTTTTGTTTTTCCCAGAAAAGGTTAGTTCAGAGTTGCAAGAGAGGCATATAGATGGAGGATCAGTAAACTTAGGGGTGGCCATGTGTTGGCCTCATAAGAGAGATGCTGGCAAGAGACATACGCTTCCAATTGAAATCATTTTCAATTATGGTAACCTGATGCCGGTGGATCAGGAAGAGTTTGGCAAAACTCAGCACTAGATATTTATATAGTCTCCGAAAAATCGTTATCATTCATATTTTTAGTTACCTGGCCCAATCCTCTTCCTAGGTTTTTGTTTGGAAACAATGGCAGGGAGAGCAATCCTTGATGTATTCTGTAATGCTCTTTCAGAGGATCATAGTGGAAAATCCAAAGGACATAAATAACCACCAAGGAGCTTCCAGAATGACCTTCTGAGCAATGGCTTTAAGGTCACCTGAGGTGGCATGGTTTGGGAAGCCGCATGCCTCGAGGATTTTTTTAAAAAGCTCACTGCACATGAGGAACTTCCAGGCGTGTGTAAAATTGAAATCTTCATTGCCTCATTTTATCTGTTGCCCCACTTTCATTAAAGGATTACTTGAGGATTATTTTCTATGTTTTACTCTAGGCAATTTACAACTAAAGGACTTTTCACTAATAGTCAGGATAAAATATTACACAACCTCGCCTGGCAACCTATTCCAGTTTCTTATAACCTTTAAAGTCACAAAGTTCTTCCCTATATCAAAATGAAATCACTCCTCATCTTGTCTTATGCTGTCGAGTCGTCTCCAACCCATAGCAGCCCCATGGACGCATCTCTCCCAGAACACCCCACCTCCACCTGCAATCGTTCTACTAATGTATCCATAGAGTTTTCTTGGTAAAAATATGGAAGTGGTTTACCGTTGCCTCCTTCCGTGCATTAAACTTGAGTCTCTGCCCTTGACTCTCTCCGATGCTGCTGCTGCCCAGCACATGGAGTTTTGACTTGCAGCAGATTGCCTTCCTTGCCACTGCCCAAGCTAGGAATGGAATGGGTAGGCCTCTGCTTGACTCTCCCTCCCGTAGTCGAGACTGGTAGAATACTGGAAACTCTCCCGGGTGCGACCCTGAGAGGGGGAAATCACTCCTTTTGCAATGCAAATCTATTTCCTTTTATTCCATCCTCAGAGAAGAAGGAGAACAGTCATCACCATTCCCCATATAGCAGTCCTGTATGTACTGGCTGATGTGTGTCAGTATCCCCTCAGACTTATCTTCTAAATAACCCTACTCATTTAAACTTTTCCTCAAAGTCATATTTTCCAACTCTCCCGTATTCTTCTTTGCTCTTCACTAGACCCCCACTGTATGCACCTGCTCCCGGTAACCAGCCCGAAACTGAATCCAGCAGAACCTCACAAGAACAGAGAAATATAGGCCTAGCCCACAGAGAGAGCACTTAAACAGCAGCCTATCCTTTAAGACAATATTTAGTACCCAGTTACTCAGAGCTGGATGAAGTAGATGTTGACTGAAATCTGTTCATTCATTTATTGAATCGTATTTGAGTGCTTACTGTGTGCAGGGGACTATACTAAGCACTTGGGAGAGTCTGATACAACAATAAAATGTCACATTCCCTGCCCACAATGAGCTTACATTGGGGGAGACAGACACCAAAGAAATAAAATGACAGATAAGTGGTGTGGGGGTGGGAGGGGGGTCGGGAAAGAGCAAAGGGAGCAGGTCAGGGCGACACAGAAGGGAGTGGGAGATGGTGTTCTTGCTGACTCTGCTGTACGAAGCATCCAGAGTTGCCTCGGCAACTTTTGGCTTCTTTTGTACTCAGACTTTTACCTCCCTCGTCGTCGTTTCTAAGCTAGTTCCCCAGCATCTGCCCCATTTTACTGTCACTGACATGAAAGGAACTGGTTTAGTGACCATAAATGAAGGGAGGGCCTTTGTGAATAATGGCACCTGCACAGGACCTCCCAGCAGCCTACTCTCATCAAGGATGGAGAGAATGAGGTGCCATGCCTCTGTCTCCTTAGGCAGCTGAGCAAGAAAATGTAATGTTTTTTGAGTTTTTTTAAGATCTTTTTAAAAAACTGCCCAACAGTAGCTCTAAGATTGACAGGTCTGAAGCTTTCTGCTCCACTCTGGGCAACTAATTGTAAGAAGTCCCTTACCCCCTTACTTTGTTGAAGCCTGAAGTATCTTCAGTTCCCCATCTTCTTACATCTGGGGAAAATTTTGTGCACTGTGGAGCCTATGAGACTTTTATTTCCTAGGTCTTTTGGAACCCAGTGGCTACTGCTATGGAATGAGAATCTGGCCCCTCCTTCACTGTGTAGGTGAAACTGCAGGCGCTGGACCTCAGAATTCTAGGATGTATCTTAACTGGGCCTGTGCATTACAACTGACCACATATGGAGAGCCCAAATATTCTGCTTTTTTGGAGAGAACAACTTATCAAAAAATGGTCTTTCTGGTGTTTACTTATACTCGATAAATTAGGAGAAATGATAAACACTGAAAGTCCTCCCGAAATCTCATTTCTTCCAAGAGGCTTTCTCCAATTAATTCTTCCTCGGTACTTTTGCACCATCTCAGCACTTAAGCATTCACAGCCACCTGCAGCACTTTTGTATGTATCGATTAAATGCTGTAGTATCGAAGCACTTGCTTATTCACCTATCCATCTTTCCAGTCACTTTTTCCTCCCATCTGTCCTTCTTCCCCCTTAGATTGTTTACTCCTTGAAGACAGCAATTAGGTCTTTTATCAGTCAATCAATGATATTTACTGAGTGCTTTCTGTATGCAGAGCACCTGTACTAAGCACTTGAGAGAATACAATAGGGTAAGCAGACCCAATCCCTGCTCTTCGCCCTATTAATCTCTCCCAAGCATTTAGTACCATGCTCAGCACGTAGTAGATATGCAGTAAGGACTATCAATTAGTAGTTTGCTTAGAGACAAAACTGTAAATCTTGAAAACTTATAGAATAACAAATGTGTGGCCTAAATTAATACAAATCGCTCTGATTGTTAAACTATCAACTGAAATCTTAAACGGAATTATTCCTGTGGTGTCCTTTCTTAAGAAACATCAACCATTGACATTTAATGTTATGAAGTAGTTAAATTCAACAGAATCTATATTTTCTCACCAGGCTTTTTGCTTCTGCTTTTCTAGGACCCCCATTTGGGCAGGCATAGTCTTTGAAAGGTATTTTCCTGCAGTGTAGAACATTCAGTTTTCTTGTTCGAATCTGCAAGGGGCCAATCTAATATCTGTTACCAAGGTGCCATAAGTGGACAGGATGAGCAGTTTTGGAAAAAATACACTCAGTTTACATAGATAGATATAGGTATAGTTATAGATGTGGCTACATTCTTGCAAAACCCCACATTAAGGAAAACTCATGTTATAGTACTCACCCACTCCAACAGCATGCTCGTGAACACAGGCCGTTTCCTCCAAAACTAAGCAGTGACCTAAGGGAAGACTTGTCCTAAAGTGGGGGCCTAATAACATTCTAGCCAAAACACTTACTAAAAATATGCATCATAGCAAAACGGAGTCTAAGTCCCAGCCCAGGCACCATAACGTCAAGTGGGAATTTTAGGCTTTTCCAGCCCCCACTCTTATCCCCATACCATACCCAACCTTCCCGGTTGCCTCCATCAATCCCTGAACTAGGTAGGGTGGAAGTAAGGTCAGGGAGGTAATGCCAGTCGTCTAGCTCTTTTGGGCAGCAAATATCAATCTAAGGATTCCTGGCCCAATTGGATAAGGACCCAATCTCCAGATGAAAATCCCCTGTCTGCATCCACTCAAGGTAATGGTTGAGTCCTCTCATGTAGAAACTGAACCCAAGGATACGATCAATCTTGCCAATATCAGCTGGCCAACACGTGGACTATGGTTAGGGCTGCTAAGAAACACAAGAATTCACTAAGGTTTTTTCAACAATTAGTTCTGCCCCATGCAGAGAGGGTTGATGAATTTGTCTGCTTTTCTAGGTTAAGAAATCACTTCCTTCAACTTAGTGTTTTTGTTACAGGCTAAGGGAATAAAAGCCACAGTCAGATCCTCAGAATAAATGTGAACTCTGATGTGGCATTTCTCTTTCCTACTTGAAATTTCATGGAGTCCTCTAATCAAGAGAAAACTGAATCTGAGAGACAAGTTCCTATAGGCTGATCTAGATTGAGAGTCGGTGATTGTATTTCAGTGAATTCCAACTCTTAAGAGTTACTTAAGAGTTGGTAATTCAGTAACTTCATTTATGAGTACTGTGTTATGTCAACCTCTAAGAGAAACAAAAGAAAAACAGCCAAATAATGTTAAAATTAGCATAAATATCTCAGTACACCTATGCCTGTGCAGAAGGAAGCCTTTACATGATGAAGGTGAGGGTCACCAGAAGAACTGCACCCAGCAAATCTAACTCATCCCTCCCAGGTAAGGGTGAGTTTATCTAGACAATCTCAGGACACACTGAACGATGAGGCAAGGTTAGTTGGAGGAGAGAACCTTCCTTTTAAAATGTTGTTTCTGGCTTCTCTCCACCTAGGGCAAACCTAATGTTAAACTACCTCCACGTGAAGGCTATTAAAGAGCTCGGCACACTAAATAAGCAGTAGGGAGGCTCAGGGCATTTGATCCACCTCCAGGCCTGATCTAGAGGATCCATCTGATCAGCAAAGAGTAATTGTAGGGCAGTCCCCAGCATTCAAGCATGCTATCAGCTTGGTCAAATGGGAGAGAGGAGAGCAAGATAACCAGGACCCCTAGTCAGCAGTTGTCCATCATAAAGACCTCTGGACAAATCAAAAGGCTGGAAAGAAGACAGAATCTCATGGTAAGCCTCGCCCTCATTTTTCCGAGGCACGCAATCTTATCTAAATTGTAACAAAAAATTCTAGATAGCAAGCGCTCATTATCTTGAAAACTATGAAGGAATACATGTCCATTCACTTTTCCATGTGTGTATCATTTCAATCTGCCATGCAATTTGCCTTGTGCAGACTCCTTAATGAGACCAGGTTCCTTCAGTGCTTATATTACAAACTGTTTCTAAGTTAGGTAGGTATGTTTGGAAGTTACAACTCCTTCAGGCCCCCGAAGCTCTATTTAGTGCACTAAAACTCTACTTGTATCTCCAGTAACGTGTTCTAATCACCTGTCTTCAGGAAGTCTTTTACTGAATAATAACCTGAGTAGCCATCAGGACACAGTCCAAGACCCACCTTTTTCAGTGAATTTGCCTTCTTGGGGAAGAGTGTGTCTTGAGTGAGTAACTTCTAAAAGGCTATTTTATGATACCACTGCCTGCTCTTGTAGAATTATATATTTGATCTAATTTTTCTAATTTATTTCAGGTTGCCAGTACAAAGGCTGCAATTCTCTAAATCTGAATGATAAATCACATGATAAATAACTGAAGTGTCTCCAAGAGGTTCTTAATTTGGACTGTTTGATAGTCGCCTTCTTTTAGGCTCCGTTCTTACCATGCTGCTCATTTGATTTTCCTGGCAGACTTCAGATGCTGGTGAGGAAGATGACGACCAGCCACTCAGCCTGGCCTGGCCTACCACCACCCGCAAACAGATAACATTCATTATAGTTTTCCCAATTGTGTTTCCATTGTGGATTACCCTGCCAGATGTTCGAAAAACTGTGAGTAAGCCTTCTGGAAGTGTGGTGTGGGTTAAAATGAGTTTGTGCAGTCTTCACATAAAACCTATAAAGGTATGCCCATCCTCCTCATCATTTACTCTTTTCCCTTTTGCTCGTTTGTTTTCTTTGGGACAGGAATGGAGAGTGAAACATCTCCCTCATGAGTGTGCTTAATTGATCCCAAGTCTCACTTCCTGTTCTTTCCCCCTAAGAGATCCTTGCCTTTTTAGAGAGAAAGTTATTTTAGAAAAGATTGCCTTGAGTGGGCAAAGTGAATTGGATCTGTAGATAGAAATTGTTATTCTCGAGATACTCAGAGCATAGGTAAAAGAAGAAATCCTAGAATTCCCATCCATTTCCCTAAACAGAGATCATCGTTTCATCCTGCTGCCCTTAATGAAAACTTGTTTGCCTACCTTGGAGGCTCCTTGGTTCATCCTCAGTTTATCCTCTGCCTAAGCATGATGTGGGGTTCACAGTCTAAGCTGTGCTCCCAAACCTGTCCGTACATAGAGGTCATGTACCAGTCCTCCGTACCAACGAAGCCTCCTGCCAGGTTGGTTAAGGTAGCCTTCAGAGAAGCATTTGCCAGTGTTTAAAACAACACAGCCCTGGGACCAAGCAGTGACAGACAGTGAACTGATGGGTCTGCAAATGGCACGTAAATAGCTTCCAACAAATAGAACCAGAAGATAATCAGGGCATGCGGAGGAGTCTGTCCACGGGTCAGAAAAGGTTTCTGAAGATTCCAAACCCAAGTCAAGCCTGGGAGTAAGGAAGGGTAGGAAGCGTTTGAAGCGATCATCACACTCAGCCTGCCTTGTTTCTGGTGTTTCTAGAGTTTCTGGTGAAGGTTAAAATCTCTCCAAAAAAATCGAATTTTCAGTTTCAGAAAAATAGATTGGAATCTGGGAGGTCATAAAAAACATACCCGTGGACTAATTTTTTTAAAAAAAATGGAAGGCAGGATCAATCAACGTTATCTCAAATGACAGGTCTCTCTCTGACTAAGCAATGGATTAACAGTTCAGAGGAAACACTCAGAACTGGAGCCTAGTTTTACTTTCACAACAGCAGGACTTTTCTGCTCTGTTCCTCCAAGAGGAACCAATCGTATCCTAGGCCAATGACAGGGAGGTAAATTTCCTGGTTTCCTAGTACACAGGTAGATATAACTTAGCTGATTTTTTTAGGATGCATCCTGTGGGCTATATGAAATGGTTAAGGAAGGGAATTAAGAAATAAATTCCACTGGACAAGTCTACAAGGCACGAGTGTATTTTTTGAGGAGATTTTTCCAGTTTAAGTTCCATGATTGAGCTGAATTTGCCAGGGGTAAATCTCACACTAGGTTGATATCCAATAAACTTTTGTCCAGAGACACTATAAAGTCATGAGTGATGTCTTTGGAGCAATATACCGCTGGTCCCACTCTAGAAACCCAATCATCAGTGTGTCTATCGGAATGACAGCTCCACTCTGTCTTCCCATTCTCCTGGAACCCCCAGGGTTCAGGCAAATTGGCAGTAAGTGAAAGGAGTAGCCAAAAGCCCTAGGCAGCTGGTGGACTTTTAGGCAGAATATTCAACCCATCTGGTAGCATCCTCCGGCACACAGTTAGGTAATCACATTGCTTTCAATTCTTCCACCTCCATCCCCTCAGACACACTGCTTCCCTGAACTGAAATTTCCTCCCCTACCAAATCTGTCAGACTATAACTCTTCCCATCTTCAAAGCCTTTCTGAAATCCTACCTCCTCAGGAAACCTTCCCAGAATCATTCACACCACCCTAGCCACAGCCACTCAACAACCACCCACAGTACCTACGCGTTTGATTCCTATACTCAGCATGTAGGCAATGTATTTAGTCTTTCATTTGTATATTCAATGACTTATTGTGCTATTTCATCTTGATATACTTGTTCTACTTCCTGTTTAAATACTCCTGCACACACTATTCGTAAATAATTTTCATCTGTCTCCCACTTTAGATTGTGAGGACGGGGAACATGCGGCTTTTTTCCGTTGTACTTTCCCAAGAGCTTAGTATAGTTCTTCGTACCCAGATGGCAGTCGATAAATACCGCACACTGGGTCGACTGACTAAAGATCCATGTCTACACAAGCCCAAACTAATAATTTTCAGCCAATCTAAGAAAATGACAATAAAAGGGACTAATTGCAAATCCCTCTTCTTTTGGGTTGCAAGCAAGGCTGCTTCTGCTTTCAACATTAACTATTTGGATTAGGTTTTTGTTTTTTCAAATAAATGTTGTCTGTATCCTGGAAAATTCAGCCACTGACTTGGGAAAGGTATGCTCGATAAGTGGTGTTTATTAATGAGCACTTACTGAGCACTATTCTGAGTGCTTGAGAGAGTATAACAAAAGCAAGATATACATCCCCTGGCCTCAAAGAGCATCTCTGCCTCACTCCCTTTCTCTTCTTGTGGAATAAAAGAACCGACCCTCTACCTCGCCCTAGAAATATTGAGGATGTGTGAGCTATTAGAAATGGTGTGGTAAATGACCAACTCTCACTTATTTAGGGTCTCATGATCCAGATCCCTCACGTCAACTCCTGATGGCAATTTTTTTTTTTGGTTGGGTTTTTTTTTTTGCCATTTCACTCCTCAATAGCACCTTCTCCAGAGGATGGACAGGGAAGAGAAAGGGGAACTCTAATTTGAGGTTTGTTGCCTGTTATCAACATAATTGGGTGGCTAATGGTCTCTTGCTCCTCTGGAGATTGTCCTAACAAACCTGGAAAGTGACCTCACAAATTTAAGGATTGGGGAGCTACTCTAAAGAGAGATTTAGTGGATAGGAGGGTGTAACTTAATTTGAGGATTGTCTATAGTAGATTACCCAAATTCATGTTCTTCTTGTCCTTCATTGGTGCATAAAATTGTGAATCGAACTGTGGGGCTATCTAAGCAGTCTTGCTACACCTCAAGATCTCTAGCTGCACCCCTAGTATTTTATCAGGAGGAATAAAATTAATCAAGAACCAAATCTGTGTGTGTGTGTGTGAGTGAAACAAAGAGTGAATGCTAATTCTAATGATAGATACAGGCATACTCCAGGTTGCAATATAACCAATCCAGGGAAATAGCTTGTATCATTCTTGTATCATCTGATGCCTTGCTCAAGCATAAACCCGACCAGCCTCAGTGTTTCAAGCAAGCACAACAGGTAAGTAAATCCCTCCCACCCCTTTACCCATCTCCCCGCCCTTCCTGGGTCCTGGAGGTTTTCTTTCCCATCCCCCCACCCCCACCCCCCCTTGCTTTTCTCCATTTCCCAGGTACCTCCACTGGGCACACGTAGCCAACATAATTGGCTTTTTTTTTTCCTATTTTAAATTTAGCAGCACTCCCCGCTGCTGTGGTCACCGCCCCTTCCCTTCCCCTTCCTTGGCCTGCAGGTCCCACCTCACTACCCCGGCCAACACCGTAGGCACAGGAATGAACCAGAGAGGGCTTGGCTTGATCAAAAGGTGGCGGAGGCCTGGGAGAGGGCTCATCAAGTTCTTAATGCTGATGAAACAGGATTGTTCTGGAAGAAAATGCAAGCCACAGCTTTTCTTGCTAAAGAAGAGAAGACTGGCCCAAATCACTGGAGAGCAAAGGACGGGTTTACCCTGCTCCTTTTTGGCAATGCAACAGATGACACCAAGCTCAACCACCTCCATGGATACCATTCAGAGGACTCTCACACTCTCAAGGAAAAGGTCAGAACTTTGTCGTCTGTCATTTGGAGATCCATTCGTAATGTTTGGGTGGCTGGAAACTTATTCCAAGTCTAGCATTGCAGTGAATTTGTTCTAGCAGTAAAGGAATATTTATCAAAAATAATTTCTTTTCAAGTTGTATTGTTGTTGGACAGTGCACACCAGGCCATCCTCAGCCTATAGGTGACTTAGTTCCAGAAGATGAAGAGGTGTTTCTTCCCCCAAACCCCACCTCTTTTCTTCAGCTATGGACCAGCAGGGATTGTGAGCTTCAGGCATTATTATAACACATAGCACAATGACCCAGGCAATTGCAGTAAGAGAACAAAGCTGGTCCAGCTCTTAGAGAATTCTGAGAGGGCTGTAATATCTGGAACGCAGTGAATAACGTTGGTGAGCGTTGGCCTGAGAGAAGAGACCTCTGAGCAGAGAACCAAAGATGTTGTTGAACTAGGTAGTCAACTTAATTTAGAAGCAGACGATGCAGATGCCAGTGAGTTCACTACATCTCATTCAGAGGAATCATTTGGCAAAGACCTCACTGAACTACAACAGTCCAGTGCATCACCGCAAGAGGCTGGAACCGATGAAGGAGTAGTTATGGTTTCTCCACTGTCAGCTCGAATCTTGGCAAAGAATTTTCCAAAAAGTGGGTGAACTTACAAAGATGATTGGAAAAAACCATAATGGAGAGAGGAGTTCAAAGCAGAGGTGCTAAGAGAGGATTCGCTGGCTACGAGGTGCTCCATGAAGAAAAGTAGAAGACTGCTATTCAACCCAGGTTGGACCAATTCTCCTTGAAAATTGACAACCCCTACTACAATTGGCAAAATTAGCTTCTATTTCTGCAGCCTCCCGAAAAGACTAATAATCATATTACAATTCATTTATCTAATTGTGTGATGTTTGCTTTGAATTACTTGAATAAATATTAAACAATAGTTTAGTGATGTTTATCGTTACAATAAATAGCACGTAAAAGAATGTCATACCTCTTTTCCAGTGATTCTGGAATGGATCCTAATCATAACTTGTATGTCTATGGGAACTATGCCCCACAATACAACCACATTTTCAAGGAGCATACCTCCGTTGTATTATGGGGTTCGCCTATATATAGCCGTCAAGAATCCTCGCACTTCAAAATGTAGTTAAAATTTGATTTCCATGTCATCTCATTTAGGTTCCAGACACAATCTATTACTCAAACTGAGGGTGGCTTGGACTAAGGAAAAAAAAGAGACTCCATTATCTGAATCAAATTGAGCAATCACCCATCACCCCAAGTGGCCAGACTCTGTTTTGTTCGGATATTCAAGTTTTTCATTATCAAAGCTAGCCTCAGTGCCATTTCACTTACCAGTCCTTAACTTTCAGTTAACTTTCAAGGAGTGATTTAGGCACTGCGGAAAAGCTTTCTAGAAATAGAATTCCGGTTATACTGAACAAGCAGTGTTTTAATTAGATTTGCCTTAATGTGTCATAGGTATAGCATGACTAATGGTAAATTGGGTATAATACTCTCTTTAAAGAAAACATTCGTAATGTAACAAAAGCCACATGAAGTGCCATTTTCAGGAAAGGTGGGAGGGAGAGAGCATTGTTAATTGATAGTCTTAACTGGATCTTTTACAGAGGTTTTTAGAACTGATAACTCTGGGTGTTCCTAGAAGCTTGTGAATTTCCCAAAGAGAAAACATCCAAAGCTCTGACAGTAATTATTAGGACAATATTATTTTCGGTGTATAAGGATAGCTTCAGAATAAATAATACTCCCATTGTTTTTCCCACCTCATCTACATGCAAATGATATGGCAGTATGTACCGCTACCCATGCTTCCAATTCCAGTAGTTAGTGTGTACTTCACTTTTCCATTTTTAATCAATGTTTTATTTTTAAAATATAATATAATCAATCCATTGATTTTTTTTAAAAAAAGCATTTATCAATGTTGAAGTTTGCAGGTAAAAAAGGGAAGGAATGTCATAAAAAAGCCAGCTTTTTCTTAGTACTAAATCACTCCTTGGGATGTATGTGTGTAGCTGTCCTTCATTTTCATAGATGATGCTACTGCTGATAAAATCTTGTCAATGCGTGTGACTGGGAACTGACAGGACGGATATTAAACTGATAGTCCACTCCGTATTTGCACTTGCTCCAGTAATGGGTTTGTGCCAGACAGGGCTTGTCTCTATTTTTGAGCCCGCCTCTTGGTCGTCTTGATCTTTGTGAAGACTTTTTTTGAGGAGAGCAACCCCCTCCCAACAGAGTGGTCTGTAGGTCTCCCAGTAGCCCACTGTCCTGTCAAATTATTTGAGGAGACTGTGTTTCACTGTGCCTCTCAATTGTGTATTCTGCCCCCCTTGCTTGAATGTGCCCCTTTTCAGTTCACCCACCACGCAGCAGCTGCTTCAGAATCCTGCTGTCATCCCTTCTCCACATATGTCTTTCCCAGCGGAACTGTATTGCTGTGAGCATTGTTTCAGCGTTGGTGAGCTGACTGCTTTCCAGGACCTCACTGTTGGTAATCTTGTCCTGACATTTGATGTTGAGTATGGTTCATAGGTGAAGCTGGTGAAATTACTCAAGAAACTGGCGTCTCTTCTGAGGTAGGTCCAGTTCATTCATTCGTTCATTCACTAGTATTTATTGAGCGCATACTATGTGCAGAGCACTGTACTAAGCGCTTGGAATGTACAATTCGGCAACAGATAATGACAATCCCTGCCCAAAAGCCTTAAAACTTTTCTACTTGGCATTGTGCTTGGGGCCCTCTTGCTTCCTGACTCTGCCTTCAAGTCCCCTGGAAGTAAATTGATAGTTAATGTATCTTTCTGGGAGAGCGTAAGGACTGGCAACTATTTAGGATTGAGGTTAGCTCTGATATCCAAAGGTTTGAATAAGTGAACAAAATTGACTATGGCTACCTTGGGGAGATGGGTGATTGCCCAATTGGATTGGGTTAGCAGGGACTCTATTTTTTTTTTAACTTTTAATCTAAATTAGCTGTTGAGCTCCAAGTTCTTGTTGGCTGCCAAAAAGCAATGTTGATGTTAAATCTTTAGGGACCATGAGCCGCCAGTCAGTCACATAGGACTTTACTTAAAACTGACATACTAGTGAATCCCCCGGCAGCCAACATGTTAAGCTGTCTCAGACCACTGTTCTAAGCCACGGGACTGCGTTACTAGTACTGATAATCATTGTGATATCTATTGCGCTAAGTCCTCCTGGAGTAGGTTCAAGATAATAAGGTCAGACCCAATCCCTCCCCCATACAGGGGTCATAGTCTAAGGGGGAGGGAGACGAGGTATTTATTCCCCATTTTACAGGTGAAGAAACAGAGGCACAGAGAAGTTAAGTGACTTGCCCAAAGTAGCGGAACCGGGTTTGGAACCCGGGTCTCCTGATTCCTAGCCCTATGCTAATTCCCCTAAATCACAATCACAGTTAGAGAGAGCAGGATCAAAAAAGTTCCTGATACTGCCAGACACTTCCCAAGCAATCAGAACTTGAATCCAGAAGTTTAGTTTAGTGCACAGGGGCAGGAAAGGGGAAATCCTCAGGCAAATACAAATGCCTACACACTCCAGTGCTTCAGTATACATGCAAACTATTATAAATCAACAACCTAACTTTCTGAGATTGATAAAGTTTTGAGCATATGTACTGTACTCCTAAGTCAGAAGATGGGGCAGGTCACTCAGCAGAAATCCAACAGTATATGCCTGTAGGAAAGAAGGGAGTGAGTCAGTCAAGGTTCCCTCTTATTTAAAAGATTTACGGGTAACCATAGTATCAGTAAGGAATCTCGGTGACTGGAAACATGAGGACTTTTAACACTTTTATGACTCAATCAAATAGCATGGCCTAGCGGATAGAACATAGATAGATATAGGCCTGGGATTTAGGAGACCTGGGTTTTAATCCCAGCTCTGCTGTCTGACCTTGAGCAAGTCACTGATCTTCTCTGCACTTCAGTTTCTATACCTGTAAAATGGGGACTAAATGCCTGTTCTCCCTCCCCCTTAGACTGTGAGCTTACAGTCTAGAGTATTACATCTCCCTACTCTCTTGTATTCTCCCAAGCACTTAATACAGTGTTCTGTACATAGTAAGCACTCAATAAGTACCATTGATTGATTAACAAATACCGTTATTAGTGGTATTAATATCATCATAGACACCTCTTTAAAATTAGTAGGAATCTATGAGGGACAAGTAGAAAGTATTTTTTTCTCTAACTGCCAATTTCATGTTCTTATAATAATAATGGTATTTGTTAAGCACTTACTATGTACCAGGCACTGTACTAAGCACTGGGGTGGATACAAGAAACTCAGGATGGACACAATCCCTGTCCCAAGTGAAGCTCACCATCTCAACCCCCATTTTACAGATGAGGTAACTGAGGCACAGAGAAGTGAAGTGACTTGCCTGAAGTCACAAAGCAGACAAGCAGCAGAGCTGGAATTAGAACCCATGACCTTCTGACTCCCAGGCCCGGGCTTTATCCACTACATCACGCTGTTCTCAGGGGAACAGCCTTTTTTATTATCATTAGCTTTGCTTGGTATCATCATGGTATCTATCGTTTACTGTGTGTCAAGCACTGAGTGAGAAAGAAGACAATCAGATCAAAGTCTCTGTACCACATAGGCCTCACAATCTATGAAGTAGGAAGAGCAGGTATCTTATTCCCATTTTACAGATGAGGAAACTCAGGCAGCTGTGTGACTTTCCCAAAGTCATATAGTAGGCCACTGGCAAAACTTGGACTAGGAGCCATGTCTTCTGACTCCTGGTCACGTGCTCTTTTCACTAGGTCATGTTGTCTACTCTCCCCATGTTTCAGATGAGGAAACTAGAGCCCAGAGCAGTGAAGTGATTTGTCTAAGATTACACAGTAGGCTAATGGCAGAGCTGGGCCTGGAATTCTGGCTTCCTGACTCCTCACCCCATACCCTTTTCATTAGACCACACTATAAGGTCCCTCTCATCTTAGGTAAGAACTAGCTGGGATCATGTGGCATTCACCTGACAACACTTTGAATAATGGGAACACTAAGGTTTCTCTGATTTTTTCAGCACTTCCAAAGGTTCATCGAAAAACTGAGACTATTTGTGAAAAGTTGACCTCTTGTAGAATTTAGAGGAAGGAGAGATGGGACAGGGAAAGGAGCACAGGAAACCTAAATTCTGTATTCAGCTCTGGTCACATGCAGTTTACCTCAGATAAATCACTGAACCATCTGAGCTTCAATTTTCTCTTTCTTTTACCTCTTTTCCTTTCCCCCCCAAGAAGGAGGTGTTTTCACTGATACACTTCAGCAGAGCACACACTGAGACTCTACATAACCTTTGAGTGTACACGGTTGGTCTCCACCCTGTTAAAGACTCAAATATATTTAAAAGAGAGGGTGGCATAACCTGAAGATAATGGTGTTGGCCTCCCTGGCCTTAGTCAAATAACACAGTCTTGTTGGGCCTGCATATGATAATGGAAATGCCTGTGACCAGATATGCAAGCCCTTTCCTCCTCCTCCCCGAGAAAGCCTTCCCTGTTCTGTGCACACCATTTCCTCATCAACCGCCTACATGTCCCAGTGGCCCCGAGTGCCCTGTGTTGCACCCCTTCTTCAGCTTTACTGCTCTCCCTCCCTGTCCTTCAAAAAATGGCTCCCCATAGTCCCTCTGTGTTGGTCCCCCATCCACACTAGACTAGTCAACACCTGTAACTGCTCCTGGTTTTTCTTTTCCTTTTTGAAAGCGTTTTGTTAAACTTAATGGCCCCACCACTGCCTCCTTCCTTCGTTTTCAGGCAAGTCCAGGTGGTCTGGGATGGACCTGGGCAGGATGAGGGAAAATCAGGCCGTGGAAGTTCCTTTCTGGGCCTCCTCCTGCACTGCAGCAGGGGGTGTAAGCCAGATAACTGGGTCGTTGAGTTTAAAACCAAAAAAAGTTTTTTAAAAAAAAGGATTTTAAAAGAGAAATGGAAAACCTGGGCCAGTTTCAGGCACTGAACCAGCCCAGTGGTGGAGCATGGGAGGAACACAGGGACAGAATGCTGGGGGAGCCAATTTAGGGTATAGAAGGAGGGGGCAGGAAAGCCACAGGGGGAGGGGGAGAGAGGCACCTGGGATACCACAGGGATAGTGGGAGTAATGGGGGAGGGCAGAGCAAGAAGAGGCAGGCTGGGTAGGATTGGGTGAGGTGGGGTTGGGGTAGGGAGGGAGTGGGCCTTACCTTGACAGGAAGGAACATCGTGCGCAGCGTGCTTTGTCCAGAAGTGAAGCAAAAGCCACTGCGCTATCGGGTAAGTGCCTGGTCACTCCTAGATTCCTCTGCTCCAGGCTGAGCAACCCCTTGCCCTTCTTTTCTCCCCTTTGGACCTATTTTCCCTCCCTTTCATCCTTCTTGTGGCTCTCCTCCGGGCCCTCTCAAGGGTCTCCACATTGCTTTCAAAATTCTGAGACCAAAACTGTCCAAAGATCCCCATCTTTCCTGGAAATTTCTCACCATAGAGCCTTTCTTTTAAATTTTAAAGAGCATCTACCAAGATGATCAGTTGGGGGCTATCAGAATCTTTCTCCCTAAAGACACTCTAGTACTATATATCCTCCAAGTATGCAGGTGCTGTTGGGGATGTGAAACGTGGTGGTAAAACTAATTCCGCCTTGGATTCATTCAGTTTCTCATGGATTTTCAGTGACTGGGTGGGAGGAGGGGCAGGGGCGGCGAGGATTTGGATCTTGTTTCAATGAGGAAGCCTATGCGAGACTGACTTGGTGCTATTGTGTTGTGGTGTTTGGTAACAACCTAACCAACAGTGATGGAAATAAGCTTAGAACGCCCCCTGCTACTTAAGGATAAATACATTTTTATAAATAAGCTTTTATATGAACATTTCCTTATAATCTTTTTACGGGTTTGGAATGGTGTGTTTGCATTTCTCCCATGTTTCCAAGGAGAATCCAATTTACCTAATGTTCAATCTTATCCAATCAGAAACTGCAATAGTTGAACATTTTCTTTTTCAGTCTCCAGGGAGTTGGCAAGAAAGGCTTTTTCCCTTTGTAATGACTAGGGCTATTGAGACACTGAGTCTTTAACTTACATTTTGGAGACAGGAAGGCTCTATTTGTGTTCATCACTAAAAGCGCACTTTTCCAATAATATAATTTAGGGTTTGAATTCAGCTCCTGCCGACAAGTATTCATTCTCATTATTTGCTATGTTTAGCTGATGCTGCTCATTTCATTTGGGTTTCTATGTCCATTTCTTCACAAAGGAGATGTCAGAAATAAGCTGGCTGAACTGAAACGGCAGCTACCTAGGGTTTTCATTGGTCCAGTTTTCCATTGATCTAATCCCTGTCTGGTACGGGTAGGGAAAGCGCCGGTAAAAGAGTGTCCGGTATTCATGAGTATAATTACTGGACCCCCTACAGCTAGCCCTCATTTAATAATAATAATTGAGATATTTGTTAAGCACTTACTACGTATCAAGCACTGTACTAAACACAGGGTTAGGAACAAGTTAATCAAGTCAGATACAGTCCCTTCCCACATGGGGCTCTCAGACTAAGTAGTGGGGGAGAATGGGTATTTAATCCCCTTTTTACAGGTGAAGTAAATGAGGCACAGGGAAATTAAGTAACCTGCACCAGGTTACACAACAGGCGAGTGATGAAATGGGGATTAGAATCCACTTCCAACTCAGTCCATTGCCACTTCCAACTCAGTCCATTGAAGAGGTCCCCACGCACAAATTTAGCTTTATATCAGTTAGTGGTATTTAATGAGCTTTTACTGTGTTCAGTGCACCATACTGAGAGCTTGGGAAAGTACGTTACAACGGAGTTAGTAGATGCGATCCCAGCCCACAAAGAGTTTACGGTCTACCGGAAGTTTACAGTTTACAGGAGATATACCAGGGGAAAGACCAAAGAATTAGTGTAATTGTTGGCCTGACCACGTGTGGTCGATAAGCAGAAAAAAGATATGAGAGGTTCAGCTGATTAGGAGCTTTGCCTTTGAAATCTAGATGAATTCTTAGTGGCGTGGATTCACAGGGTAAGGATGCTCTGGACTCAATTCTCCAGTTGAGAAGGTATTTTCTTTTTTCTGTGTTTGATAAACACTTACTATATACCAGGCACTGTACAAAGCGCTGAGGTAAACATAAGGTATTGAGGTTGGACACAGTCCCGGTCCCACATAGGCCACTCAGCCTTAATCCCCATTTTACAGATGAGGAAACTGAGGCACAGAGAAGTCAAGTGACCCACCTAAGGTCACAGAGCAGACACGTGGCAGAGCTGGAGTTAGAACCCACGTCCTCTGACACTCAGGCCCATGCTCTTTCTTCTAGGCCATGCTGCTTCGTGACCTAGTTAAAAGGGCCATGAAACTTTTAAGGGTGTTTGCCCCAAAGAGAAAGTAGGCATCTCCACTTAGAAGAGTAAAGCTCTAGCTCCACAGTTCACTATAAAGGATTTGATGCGTTCAGTGGGAATGATTCCCTTCTATAAAGTAGTTTAGGTTCGCTTAGTTTCCCCATTAGCTATCTAGAATGTTGTCCTGGTTCCAGTTCCTCGGTAAAATGGATGAACTGAGCCCTCATTTAAATCAAGTGGAAAGCTAGCTCTGTGGAATTTTGCTGATAAAATTCTAGAAAACAGCAAGATTAAATTAAGTGGGTCCTCTGAGTTTAAATTCAGTTCTCCAGTTGCTGATTAACGTGCATAATCAAATGGCTAAATTAGTGGTAGTGAACCTTCTTTGGGTAGGGATTTGGGTCCTTGTTATCAGATTTCAAAGAGGTTATTGTGAATAGGTGAATCTTTCTTTTTCAATAAACTGCTCATCAGAACAAGCAGAGGTGTTCTGCATAATTAACCAAGGATGATATTTAAGACAATTGAGATGGCTTTCATCCACCTCCCCGAGAAACTGTATGCCTTAACAAAGGAAAAGTATTTTCTAGAAATATTTGCTATTAAAGGCCATCTGCCAAAATTACATGGTCACTGTTGCAAGCTCTAAAATTAGCCTTCACTGCTTCCCAAAAGGGGGCATCTACAGGGTACAGCAGAAGTGCAGATATTATCAAGGAATTCTCTTCCCTGGGGTCCAATTAGCAGTATTGGCTCAAACGTGTCATGCTTTGCCTTATAGGTTTTGAGGTAAATCAAGCCAATTTCAAATAGTCCACCTGTGTTGTTGTTAAAAGTAGAATCTGCTTAAAGTTATGAGCACCAAAATACTCAGACTGCTGGGCAAAATAGAGAATTAGGCATGATTCATTTTGTAAAAGTTTGCTAGTATTGCATGCTGGCCATTGTGACTTGGCTATTGTACACACTTTGACATCAACATTCATTCATTCATTCAGTTGCATTTATTGAGCGCTTACTGTGTGCACAGCACTGTGCTAAGCACTTGGAAAGTACAATTTGGCAACAGTTAGAGACAATCCCTACCCAACAACGGGCTCATGGTCTAGAAGGGGGAGACAGACAACAAAACAGAACAAGTAGGCAGGCATCACTACCATCAAAATAGATAAATAGAACCTTAGATAAATCCACGTCATTAATAAAATAGGGCAAAAAATATGTACAAATATTTACAAGTGCTGTGGGGAGGAGAAGAAGAGCAGAGGGAGGGAGTAGGGAGGATGGGGAGGGGAGGAAGAGCAGAGGGAAAGGGAGGGCTCAGTCTGGGAAGGCCTCCTGGAGGAGGTTATCCTCCTGGAGGAACTTCTTCCAGTCCTGATTCCAGTGCTAACCAAGTTCAAGTAGCTTGGCTTTTGGGTGATTTTGTATAGCTACATGCAATAGTGGACACTGTAGAAAAGAGTTCTTTACCTCCACGTCACTTTCATTCATTCAATAGTATTTTTTAAGTGCTTACTGTGTGCAGGGCAGTGTATTAAGCGCTTGGGAAAGTACAATACCACAGTGAAAAGTGACATTCCTTGCCCACAACGTGTTCACAGTCTGGGGGGTGGAGGGCTTGGGGAAGACAGCCATCAGTACAAATAAATAAAATTACAGATCTATACATAAGGGCGAGGAGGGAAGAGCAAAGGGAGCAAGTAGGGTGAGGTAGAAGGGGGTGGGAAATGAGAAATGTGGGGCTTAATCTGGGTTGGCCTCTCTCTGTCAACATGTACATCCAAGGATGTAGGATTTTTTTTTTAATCTGCTGTTTAAAACAATCTCTTGGTTAGTTCTTTTAGGACAATTTTTCTCGTGACTGATAACTACACAGTTTGATATATTAGCACTACCTCTGCTCACTACTTCTGCCCATTTCTCTTTCAGTCAGCAAGGAAGTTTTTTCCTATCTCATTCTTCGGATCCATCTCCTGGATAGCCATTTTCTCATACTTGATGGTCTGGTGGGCACATCAGGTAAGATCTTGAAAGTGATACCTTGTAAATGATCGGCCAGTGGCCCTCCCGTTTAGATTTCTGAGGGGTTATTATGGATGGAGTGATGCTCTCACAGTAATTAGTCAATCAATCATATTTATTGAGTGCTTACTGCATGTAGAGCCCTGTACTAGGAACTTGGGAGAGTGCAATATACAGAGTTGGTAGACATGTTCCCTATCCCCCAAAGAGTTTGCGGTCTAGAGGGGGAGGCAGACATTAAAATAAACTACAGATGTGCACATAAGTGTTGAGCTGAGGGTGGGTTGAATGTCAAGTGCTTAAAGGGTACAGATCGAAGTGCAAGAGGGAGAGGAATTAGGGAAAATGAGGGCTTAATGAAGAAAGTCCTCTTGGAGGAGATGTGATTTTAATACGGCGGGCAGAGTGATTGTCCGATATGAAGTGTCAGTCAGGTATGAAGGAGGAAGGACTCCTAGGACAGAGGCAGGAAATGGGGGCGGGATCGTCAGGAAGGTAGACAAGATCAAGGTACAGCGAGTAATTTGGTGTTAGAGGAGCGAAGCGAAAGAACTGGGTTTTTAGTAGGAAATCTGTTTGATGCGGAGGTGGATGAATAACTACTGGAGGTTCTCGAGGAGCGCGGAGACATGGACTGAATGTTTTTGTATTAAAATGATCCAGGCCACAGAGCAAAGTAAGTACTGTGATGGAAAGACACAGGAGGCAGGAGGCCATCCAGGAGGTTGATGCAGTAGTCAATATGAAAAGCAGTGTGGCCTAGTGGAGAGAGCACAGGCCTGGGAGTCAGAAGGACCTGGGTTCTAACCTTGGCTCTGCCAAATGCTTGCTGTGTGACCTTGGGCAGTTCACTAAACTTCTCTGTGTCTGTTTCTTCAACTGTTTCCTCCTACTTAGATTCCATGCGGAATAGGGACTATGTCCAACCTAATTAACTTGTATCTATCCCAGTGTGTGGAATAGTGTTTGATGCATAGTAAGCACTAAACAAATACCATAAAAATGTGGGATGGGTTAAGTGCTTGGACCAGCCTAATAGCAGTTTGGATGGAGAGGAAAGAGTGGATTTTAGAACCAACAGGATTTGGTGACAGATTGAATCTGTGGGTTGAATGAGAGAGATGAGTCGAGCGTGTGCCAAGTTTATGGACTCGAGACAGAGAGGATAATGGTGCTGTCTACGGTAATGGGAAAGTCAGTGGGAGGACAGGATTTGGGTGGGAAGATGAAGAGTTCTGATTTGGACATATTAAGTTTGAGGTGTCAGTGGGACATCCAAGTAGAAATATAAAGTACAGCCCAACGCTCCAGTCACAGGTGAACGTCCTCTTTCTTCCTTTTGGTTTGGTCTTCCATTTCTGTCAGATTCAAATGCAAGCAAGTTACTGACAGCTGTCTTAGATTTCACTTTGAAATGGCTCTTCATCTTCCCTCTGCATATTCTACAAGTGTGTGAGATCAGCCCTCAGGCAAGATCTGGGTCTGCCAGTTGATTGACTACAGCCCACAAGATGGAACCCAGGCTATGTCTCTGTTCACAGAAGCTACTGCCCTATCTGACTCTGAACTAGTTGCAAACTAGTTGAACCCCAGCAGGGTGCAGGGGTTGCTGAATGAATCTGTAGCTGGCTCAGAACCAGGAAGGAGCCACTGCCTTGCAAAGTCCCTTCCCTCCCCCTTAATTTTCACCCTAATGCCGAATCCCCACTCTCCCCTCCCTTCAAAATTGAAAGAGTGGGTTTCTGGCCAAAATATTTTATATGCCCAATCCTGTTGTATCCTGTTACTCTAGTGTTTGCCTGCTTGGTAATATATATACCCACACCCCCTAAAGTAGGATTCAGAAAGCCGAATATCTCTAACTTGGCAGCTTTACGAAATGGTACTTGGCAGAGGGCAGGGATCATGTCTACCAACTCAAATGTACTGTACCCTCCCAAGCGCTTGATAGAGTGCTCAATAAATGCCACTGATTGATCGATTGATCGACTGACTTACCTATTTAGTGAGTCTAAAAGAACCAGTCCATTTCATTTCACTATAACTCTTTAAAAGGTTTTAATTCCGAGTGGCGGCTTGCTCAGGTCAAGCAGTGAATAACAGCCTAGCCAAGTTGTCATATTGAAGATGCTCAATGAACTTGTTCCTCTTGAATTATTTAGTCCACCTAGGTAGTGAGGTTGTGGGAGAAGAGACCCCTTGATTAGCAGAGAGCTAGCAAAGGCATCAATAGTAAACAGATCTGAATAGCTGAGACTGGCTGCAAGAATGGGTCAGACTGAAGAAGATGGCTGCTCAAGGAAAGAGAGGAGTGGCAACAGGAAGTCCAGGAGGTACCAGATAATAATAATAATAATTACAGTGTTTGTTAAGCACTTACTATGTGCCAAGCACCGTTCTTGGGATGGCTCCTAGTGAGCTCGTTTCGGGCAGCGATTGTCACTCTGTATTGTTGTACTGAACTTTCTCAAGTGCTTCGTACAGTGTTCTGCACACAGTAACTCTTAATAAACACGATTGAATAAATCTTAAAGAAGCAAAAGGCCGAAAGAAAAAAAGTCCTCCTTGTCTACTGCTAGAACCCCCCGAAGGCAACCCCCAAATGCACTATTGGGTTCAAATAAAATTAAGCTGACCTGTTCTATTTTAATATTTGAAGATTCAATGATTCAGTGATTCAATCAGATTTATTGCACGCTTACTGTGTGAAGAGTATGTGCTAAGCGCTTGGGAGAATACAATATAATAGACTTGGTAGACACGTTCCCTGCTCACAGTGAACTCACCATCTAGAGCAGGGAGGGGCTTATTCAGAGACCATTTTCTGAAATATTTTGAACCCAGATAAGAATTGAATATAAAAAAACAGCAAGTAATAATTATAATACCTGTGGCATTTGTTAAGCACTTACTATATGCCAGTCACTGTTCTAATAGCTGGGGTGGACTCAAGCAAATCGGGTTGGACACAGTCCTACCCCACATGGGGCTCACAGTCTTAATCCCCATTTTACAGCTGAGGGAACTGAGGCACAGAGAAGGGAAGTGACTTGCCCAAGGTCACATAGCAAAGTGGCAGAGCTGGGATTTTATATATATATATATATATATTTCTGGAAGCTAATCCACTCCTAGACCATCCTGGAGACCACAGTTCCATTAGAACAGTAACTACAGGCCAAAATCAGCTCTGTGCTAAAACCTCTCTAGCATCTCAAATTAAGATCAATCATGTCCTTATGAACTTGACCATTTCTGCAATTTAACCATATGCGAGGATTGCTCTCCAAATGGATGTTTTGTTGGAATTTTTTCTTTCCTTTTTAGGTTAATGCTTGTTTTTACAGACCGTGTCTCTGCCTCCTGCACTGACCATAATTGGAGGAGAGTAATAAATTGGTCCTAGTGGATGACATGAAAGCCCTGGTATTGGGCTCTAGGTTTTGATCCTAGCCTGAGCTTCTGGGCCATCAATTTGCCAATTGTCCTTTGCAAATTATTCAACCTTAGTTTTCCTATAGGTAGACTCCACAGGAGGCTGCTTGTGGATTGCCTGATTAAGGATGGGGAAAATGCCTGGAACTCCAGGTTTGCCTTTTTGCTCTCCAGAAGCCTGTGAACATTTCAGCTCTGCTTTTTGGGCTCTGTTGGGATTAGAAGAGAGAATATACTGGGAGATTATGGTCAACTATAGAGTACCTATCGCGGTGCTTTGTACACCCAGTCAGCACTTAGTGAGGACTTTTGTCTGGATGGCTGGGTTAAGTGCAAATATCTCTGATAACAAGCAAGGGAAAGCAAAAATTATGAAAAGCCTTTTCATTTCCGACATACTAATTACAGTGCTGGGTTAATAGCAAAGCACTCGGGAGGCAAAGGACAAAAAATTCTAATGGGCATCTCTTCACTGAACATTAGCCTTGAGAAGATATTAACCTTCAAAGACTAAGACCCCTAAGTAGCAAAACAAAAATGGCAAAGAGAAGCTGCACCAGTCAAGCACTCTGAGCAATCTGCGGAGCATTAACAAAACAACTCTTGCTCCTTTGAGTCCCACAGAAACAGTTAATAAGGAGAACTTGGAGACTTGGAGTCGAACTACATTTTATTTCAAGAGGTTTTTGGGTGTTGTTTTTTTTCCAGAGTACTTACAGGAATAGTAGGATCTCCTCAGAAGTCTCGTTGGATATCTTGGGGTGGTTTTCTGAATTTTTTTTTTTTACAAATTCCTTTCAAAGGTTTGATACACCCACTGTCTACTGTCTAAAGTTCCTCTCCTCCAATTTTATCCTTGACCCCCTCCAATCTGGCTTCCATCCCCTTCACTCCACAGAAACTGCCCTCTCAAAGGTCACCAATGATCTCCTTGCCAAATCCGATAATGATAATTTTGGTATTTGTTAAGCGCTTACTATGTGCAGAGCACTGTTCTAAGCGCTGGGGTAGATACAGGGTAATCAGGTTGTCCCACTTGAGGCTCACAGTTAATCCCCATTTTACAGATGAGGTAACCGAGGCACAGAGAAGTTAAGTGACTTGCCCAAAGCCACACAGCTGACAAGTGGCAGAGCCGGGATTCGAACCCATGACCTCTGACTCCCAAGCCCAGGCTCTTTCCGCTGAGCCACGCTGCTTCTCAATCTGATGTCCTCTACTCCATCCTCTATTTCAACCCAGCCCGCATACTTCGCTCCTGTAATGCTAACCTACTCACTGTACCTCCATCTCTTGTTGCTGACCTCTCGCCCACCTCCTGCCTCTGGCCTTGAACACCCTCCGTCTTAATATCCGACAGACAATTACTCTTCCCCACTTCAAAATCTTTTTGAAGGCACATTTCCTCCAAGGGATCTTCCCTGACTCAGCCTTTTTTCCTTTTCTTCAACTCCTTTCTGTGTTGCCCTGACTTGTTCCCTTTATTCACCGCCCCCCACCCCCGCAGCCCCACAACATTTATGTACACATCTGTAATTTTATTTATAATAATGTCTGTCGTTTGAAAGCAGTAGGGAAGAAGCCATTGGAGAGTGAACAGCCGAAGATGGTGGGGTCAGGGAGGGAAGAAAGGAGGGGGGGCAAGTGCTTTGATAAGGTGCAAAGGGATGGGGTCGGAGGTGCAGGTGGAGGGGGTGGATTTTAAGAGGAGGTGGGAGGTCTCCACTTGACGTACTGCTGGGAAAAATGGGAGAGTTGAAGAAGGGGCAGGAGGAGGGAGGGACTGGAAAGGAGTAGGGGTGATTTGGGGGAGATCACGTCTGGTGGTTTCAGGTGTCAAACAGGTCGTCGCACCTGATTGGGTCCCTCAAGGCTCAGTTCTGGGTTCCCTTCCATTTTCCATTTACATCCACCTCTTGGGCTTCAACTACGTTCCCTATATGGTTGATTCCCAACTCTTCATCTCCAGCTTTAACCTCTCCCTCTCTCTGTAACCACACATTTCCTCTTGCCTTCTGGACATCCCTACCTGGATATCCCTCCCACCATCATCTCAAACTCATCATTTCCAAAGCTGAACTTCTCATATTTTTTCCAAAACCCTCTTCTCCCAACCGACTTTCCCATCACTGTTCACAACACCAACAACCTCCCTGTCTCACAAGCTTGCAACCTTGGAATTATCCTTGACTCCTCTCTCTCCTTCAACGCGCCCATTCAATCTGTCACAAAATCCTGCCTGTTCTATCATCACATCTCCAGAATATTCCTCTTCCTCTCCATCCAAACTGCTACCATGTTGGTCCAACCCCTTATCATATCCCGCCTTGACTATTGAATCAGCCTCCTCACTGACCTCCCTGCCTCCAGTCTCTCCCATTTCCAGTCTATATTTCACTCTGCTACCCATATCATTTACCTAAAAAGTTGCTCTAGGTGTCCCTCCACACCCCTTAAAATTATTCCATGGTGGCCTACCCATCCCCACATCAAACAGAAACTCCTGTACAAGGACTTTACGGCACTCAATCAGCTCTCTCCCCCTCTACCTATCCTCACTCCTCTCCCACTACAACCCAGCCCCAAACTTCACTCCTCTCATACTAGTCTACTCACTGTGCCTCTCATCTCTCTTGCTGATGACCCCTTGCACACATCCTCCCTCCTGCCCGGAAGTACCTCCTTCTCCCTTCATATCTATCAGACCTCCACTCTTCCCATCTTCTAAGCCCTACTAAAATCACATCTCCAGGAAGCCTTCCCTGACTAATTTCTCATCTCCCCACCCTAATTTCCATCCTTCCTGCATCATGTATGCGCTTGAGTCTGTAACCCCTAAGCACTTAGGTATGTTCACCACCTGCACCCCAGCATATACATATACATATCTTTATAGTAGGTTGCCTTCCCTATCTGTACTTTATTTTAAATTATAATAAGCTCCTTGAGGACAGAGCTTGTGTCTGTTTACTATATTGTATTCCCCCAAGAGCTTAAAACAGTGCTCTACATAGAGAAAGAGGTAGGTGTGGATTGTTTTCAAGATGCTCCTTTAATTCACATTTATGATATAATCTATTGAAATATCAATATGATATATCTGGAAGACCAGAGGTGCTACAACTTTTTTAATGTTCATCCAAATTCTATAGTCTCTTTCCCATTAATTTTTCTTATATAGAGAGAATGTCAGGTAAATGCCAGTGGCAGGATCATCCAGGAAAAGCCAAAACAAAACTATAGAAGCAAAAATGTCATAGGCAAAAATTTTGCTTTCAAATACCAAATTAGAAGATTATTTCTTTTTTCCCCACACTATGTACATTTTTCTGTTGGCGGCATTCTGATGATTGATCCAAAGAGTAATTTCTGTATTAAGGCTTGTTTCCTTTGTCAAACTTGGTTCCTGTCTTCATATCTTTTGCCTACAAAAGATAATGATGGTATTATTTTGTGCTAAATTTGTTTTCATCCCCAATTTGGCCAACAATAAAAGCTTTTAGAATGATTCAATTCCCTGGAAAGGTTTGCCAGGAAAAAAAAAATACCTGCTCATAGGCTCTTCAGACTGATAATGTATACGTCTGGAGAGAAACACACAGTCCTTGGTCCCAAAGGACAATAAAGAAATGGAGTGTCACTGAGTCCCACCTCTGCTAGCTGACGACTCTGAAACCTGGCACAGTGCACTCAGCTAAGATTACTGGAGGCCAGTCCCGATCCTGGGAGCAGAATATAGGGAACTTGGAGAAGCAGGATGGAGGAGCTAGGTGTCGTTGAGAAGTTGATGGGTCAACCATCTCCGAAAGATAGCGCGAGAAGACCCAGCCACCGGGAGAAAAACCTAGGATCACCTGCATAGTGTGAAGACAGTATGAGCTGAAAAGTTGAATTCCTGGTGGGTGTGAGAGTTTCTTTCACTTGGGGGCTTTACTGAAGCCTGCTTGTCCCTGAACATAAGTTCATACTAGATAACAAATAAATCTTCTTAAACCTCATGTATGACCCCTGCCTGCTGAATTTGAGTGTTGGGATCAGAGTGAATGAGAGGATTGAATCAGGATAATGCCAAGGGGCTTGTGAGACAGGGAGGATAGTGGTGGTCTATATGGTGATGGAAAAGACGGGGTAGGATAGGGTTTGGGTGGGAAGATGAGGAGTTCCATTTTGGCATGATGTTTTCTGTTCTAGGGACTGGAAAATTACGTGTGGGCTTCACTACAACTTTTTCTTATTTCCCAAATTCCCATTTGACCCTAGAATTGTTTCTAATCAAAATGTCAAGTGGTATGGCCTCATCTGCTGTGTGATCTTGGACAAGTCACTCTTCCCCACTTACCTCATCTGTGAAAGGGGGATGAAGACTTTGAGCCCCAGGTGGGGGACATGGTCTGTATCCAATCTGACTAGTTTGCATCTACCCCACTGCTGGTACAGTGCCTATACGTAGTAAGTGCTTAACAAAATCCACTTAAAAAAAAAATTAGAATGAAATGTGATCTCTAAGGATTATGCTTTTCTGTTTGACAACCAAAAAATGCTTTTGCAGTGCTCAGGCTCTTTTTATCACAAACATCTCCTTTAGGTTGGAGAGACAATCGGCATTAGCGAAGAGATAATGGGGCTGACCATTTTAGCGGCTGGGACCTCTATCCCTGATCTCATTACCAGTGTCATTGTAGCCCGGAAAGGTCTGGGAGACATGGCGGTGTCCAGCTCTGTCGGTAGCAACATCTTTGACATTACAGTGGGGTAAGTCATCATCCACAATATATGAATGTATATATATACTGAACGGTGTGTTTCATGTTTGCAGAGTTGGAATAATAGCTGTAGCATTGATCGAGTGCTCACTTGAAGCAGTGCACTCTGGGAAGTGTCTGGGAAGCACGAAACAAGAAAGTGATACATTCTCTGACTACACACATTCCATTGGGGGAGACAGACATTCAACTATTTACTTGGGGAAGAGAAAGAAGAAGTAAACAGAAGTTCCAATAAAGATGTAGGGGAACTGCTTTGCCACAGTTTGCCCCTTTTTGGCTAAAAACCATTTGAACCCTTGATAGGAACTGGCTTAGAGGAAGTAACATTTTAAAAAAACCCACGAGAATCAAGTGAGCGTCTGGATCCCATTTTCTGTTTTCACTATACTTGGGTCTGGAAAGGGTCACGCTTAAACTAGCATAAATACAAGTCTATCAGTTAAATCAGTTGTTGGAGATGCCGAATCATGTCAGGAAATTTTTGGACTGGATTGCGCTTAGTTCTCATGTGCATCACAATTTGTGGGTGCAGTCAGGTTCATTGTACAGATTCTCTGCCCCACCAAACAGAAATGCTTCCATTTGACATCAGTGAGATTTTTCAGTCATTATGAATGGGGTCTGGGAATAGTCCCAGGATAGTAGTTATTTGCCCTTAAGAGAAATTATTGGCATATTTTGAGCTATGATTTGCTATTCCATGTATAGGGGAAGTTGGGTGGAGTTCTTCACGTTAGAGTTGAATGAACCGGATTCATACCAGGGTTCCCGACGTGAACTGTTCCTATAAAAATGCCAGGTGGAAGAAATAATTCTTCCTATTACTTTACTTATTTAAAAGTAAGATGCTGTCATGTCCATAACCCTAAATAATAGTTCCATGGGAAAACAAAGGTGCTGGCTGGTCCATTTATGCCATTTTGAGGGAATGCAAAATAAATAAGCACCAATCCAGTAGAGTACATTCAGTTCTGCTAGAACATATATTTTCCTTATAGATTTTGGCTAGAAAGCAACAGCAGCACTAAGCAATGTTCCTCCAAAACCGCACATCTTTTGGGACACAACACGTTGTAGTATCAGAAGAAACTGTTGTGCCCATACATGTAAGGTCAGACACAGGTACTGAAACACAGGCCAGTTCACTATCAACCTTTTGAAGAGTAAAAATACCTGGCAGTAATACTACCCTCATCACAGACTAGAAAGATAACCTGCAGTAACACCAACCCTTTAATGATCTTCCACCAATGAGAATGAAGATCTACAGTATATACTGAGAGAAGGCAAGGCCTTCCCTTCAGCTCTTTACTATCTCTAAAGTCATGCAGAGTGGTAAAGCACCCAGATCTGATGGCAATCCTGCAAAACCTCTGAGCCAAAAGGGGATTTACTGGTTTCTGCTGAGGACATGCCTCAGACTTCAAAGCCCCTCCACCTCCAAACATCATTTTCGATAAGAAAAGAGAAAATGAGATGATGGCAAAAACTGAAGGGGTATCTCTCTAATCTGTACTGCCAGTAAGAGTCCGGTAAGAGTCTGGAAAGCTACTGAAAAAAACTCCCTGAATCAAAATGCACACAGTAGACCTATCTTTGCAGTACATTAGATTCAGGAGAAGGGTAGTCGGAAGGACATGGGTTCTAGTCCTGGCTCCACCACTTGTCTACTGTGTGACCTTGGGCAAGTTGCTTAACTTCTCTGCGCCTCAGTTACCTCAGCTGCAAAATGGGGATTAAGACTCTGAGCCCC
Source organism: Ornithorhynchus anatinus (assembly GCF_004115215.2). Classification (NCBI taxonomy): domain Eukaryota; kingdom Metazoa; phylum Chordata; class Mammalia; order Monotremata; family Ornithorhynchidae; genus Ornithorhynchus; species Ornithorhynchus anatinus. The sequence goes on from NC_041751.1 coordinate 22,863,270, forward strand.
ATGTGGGACAAACTGATTCCCTTGTATCTATCCCAGCGCTTAGAATAGTGCCTGGCAAATGGTAAGCGCTTAACAAATACCATTAAAAAAGGGCAAGGAGCAACAGCAAGATGTCTATTCGATGGTGGTAGACTTTTCAAAAAACATTTGATACGGTCAACAGACTTGGGCCTGCCTTGAGAAATGCAAAAAGATCCTAAAATCACTCCTTAGGATGGCTGAGTTAGAGTTGAAGGTTCCCTGCCTGACATTTTTCTCAACCCCATCAAAATAAAGCATGGCTCTTTAGAATTCCAATCCTTTTCAAGTATTCGTTGCTTTCGTGCTTCCTCCCCATTCGCTCCCCAGAAACTGCCCTCTCAAGGGTCACCAGTGATCACCTTCTTGCCATCCAACCCCTTGCCCCACTCCCACCCCCCGCTCCCCAGAAACTGCCCTCTCAAGGGTCACCAGTGATCACCTTCTTGCCATCCATCCCATCCAACCCCTTGCTCCACTCCCACCCCATCCCTGTTATCCTGTCCCAGTGTCATCCCTCATCACCCTCCACCCATGCCGGCCTCATTAACTCACTCCCATCCAACCCCTCCCCAGCTTTCGCCTAAGCCAAGTGTGGCCTGTGGAACCCCCCGCTCCATCATGGGAAATCTCCCCTTCATCCTTGACCTGTTCCTGACCCAGTCACTGCTCCTTCTCACCATCAGTGAAAACTGGCTCTCCCCAGTTGACACGGTTGCCCCTGCCTCCCTCTCCAGAGGGGCCTCATCTTCACCTGTGCCCCAAGACTCACTGGGAAAGGGGGAGCAGTTGGGTCCCTTCTTGCTCCCCAATCCAATGAAGCCCATATCATCTGCCTCTACCACCCATTCCAGATACTAGTCACAGTCACCTACTGCATCCTTCCCAAACCCCACCTCCAACTTTCTGAATCATTTTGATCCCTTTCCTTCTCCATCTTTTGATTCCTTCTCTCTTTCTCCATCCCTACAATGATCTTCGGGGACTTCAATATCCACATAGAGGTTCCTGATAATGCTTTCACTAAACACTTTCTATCGCTACTGAACTCCATTGGAGCTCCAATCCAGCTCTCCCACTCACCAACCTGGAGACACACTTGATCTCATCCTCTCTTGCCATTTTACAATCTCTACCCTCACCAACTCTGAAATCCCTCTTTCTGACTACAACCTCCTCGCCTGCCTTCTCTCCCATGCACCTCCTCCCGCAAATCTGTCCCGTTCTCCCACAGAGACCTCCGATCTTTTGACCCCAACCAATTTTCTCAAGACATCATGCCTCATTTAGCCTCCATACCCAAACTACCTTCTCTTGATGACCCAACTGACGCCCTCAACTCCACCCTCTCTACTGAACACAACTCTCTCGCTCCCCTATCCCTTTCGTCAATCTCATACCACTAACACTGGATCACCTCCACAGTCTGCTTAATTCACTCCTGCGCATGAACCACAGAGCACTACAGGCAGAAATATTTGGGTGCCTGGCAAAATTACTTCTCCATCCTTATTAACATCCATGCCCATCAACTTCACCAATTGTTCCAGACATTCAATTCCCTCCTCAAACCCCCTTCCCGCTGCTTCCCCCATCCCTTTCTCCTAATGACCCAGCTACCTACTTTATTGAGAAAATTGAAACTATCAGGTATGATATCCCTAAAAGCTCTCCTGCAGTTCCTCCCTCAACTTTCTCATCCTTTCTAGCAGTATCTCAAGAGGAGATCCGCTACCTTCTCTCAAAATCCATGCCCTCCACCTGCGCATCCGACCCCATTCCTTCACACCTTATCAAAACACTTGCCCCCTCCCTTCTTCTCTCTCTGACCGCCATCTTCAACTGTTGCCTCTCTAATGGCTTCCCCACTGCTTTCAAACATGCTCATGTCTCCCGTATCCAAAAAAAAAAACCCTCCCTTGACCCCACGGCTTCCTCCAGTTATCGCCCCAGCTCCCTCTCCTACCATTCCTTTCCAAACTCCTTGAGCGAGCTGCCCACACCTGGTGTCTCAAGTTCCTCTCTTCCAATTTTCTCCTTGAGCCTCTCCAATCTGGTTTACATCCCATTCACTCCACAGGCACCGCCCCACCAAGGTTTGCAAATGATCACTCTCCTGCCTGGAACACTTTTCTAAATTGATAGGCGGCACACACCTCCCCCTTCCTCAAAAGGCTATCCATTGCCTCAAGCAGAAGACACTCCTGACCATTTGTCTTAAAATTTCTCTCCCTCCTTACTCATTCACATCTTTACACATCTCTACACATCTTTAATTTATTGTTATATCCATCAAACAATGGTATCTATTGAGTGCTTATTATGGGCAGAGCGCTGTACTAAGCATTCAAGAGAGTATACAATACACCAGAATTAGCAGACCTTGCCCATGAAGAGCTTACAGTCTATTAGTGTCTGGGTTCCCCTCTAGACTGGGGATGGAAGCCAAGCTCGGTAATCGGAAGTGGCATGCTGTTCGAGTGATGCAACTTTACTTCATAAGCCTTTCCAATTTATAATGTTAGTTTTTAATCCACCATTATTTGGTGGTGTTCCCTCTTGGGGTTTCATTTCACCATAGCGTGGAATACAGCTATGTTGAGTTCCAAACTAAAGTGTCCTATGTTTGAAAGAAGTTTAGCTCTTCCGTATTTTATACTTTGTGATATAGAATAGAGGAGATCGTCATGTGTTTGTGTGTGTGATTGTCTTTCTGATATGAAATAGAGGAGATCGCCACTGTACCCTTCCAAAAACCATACAAAAAGTTGACAGTGGAATGGTCCCAGAATCTCTCTTCAACTTCACATTCTCTTCCAGCTGGGTTCCCTCACAGTGAACTAAAGGTGGCCAGGCCTTAAAGTGCATTGTACTGGAATCTCACCTGCATTTATTCAATGCTCCTTTATGTTTTTCGATGTATTTTTCAAATATACCTGATCTTTAACCCCACCCTTTCCCTTTTGCCCTATCCTCCCATCCCTGTTTCTGTTTCCCTACAGCCTCCCGTTGCCCTGGCTCTTGTTTACCATCATTAATAACTTCAAACCAGTGGCAGTCAGTAGCAATGGTCTCTTCTGTGCCATCGTACTTCTCTTCATCATGCTGATTTTCGTCATCATCTCAATTGCTGTGTGCAGGTGGAGGATGAACAAATTCTTGGGCTTTACCATGTTTGGCCTCTACTTCATATTCCTGGTGATCAGTGTCCTCCTGGAGGACAGAATTATTGTGTGCCCTATCTCCATCTAACGGGGGGAGAAAGCCATTTATTGAATGAAAATTTAGACAGCAATGAATGGTCCAAATTCCCTCCACTTCCCATCTCCCAACCTAATTACCTTCTACCCCATAAGAGGTGACATGTCCACTGCCCTGTCTTTATCTCCTTGGCTTGTGTAAGAAAGGCTTGATTCATATTTGGCAAAATAGTTCACATGCTGCCGTTGCTGCTGCTAAATGACACGGCTACATAAAAGAGACAAGATTAGCTACTAAACAGCTTCCCCTCCTTTGTGTCTTGCTACTCACAGTTCATACTCCTCTCTGGTCAGAGGTACACATGCTATAATGCTACAAGTTGTGATGTAGACTATGTATATCATTTGTTTCTACGTACCTCTATATAAACATTTATTACTATATATCTGAATACAGACACAAAGAGCAAACTACAAATATATATTTATGTGCGTGTGTGTATGTGTGTGTGCGTGTGTGTGTGTCATTGCAGGAGTAGCTCTAGTGTCTTTGTGGGGGATGGGAGGGTGGGGGTGGGGAAGTCAACCTTCAATCTGGGCTTTCTGTGTTAATTGTCCTTGATGGAAATAGTTGACATAACTGCATTGGGGTGGGGCTGGGGAAATGTTGTAATTTTAGTTGGAACCTAATGAAGTACTTACCGTTGCCATGGAGAGATGGACTGACTGGGTTTAAGGGAGTGTTGGAACAGCTTTTGTGAAGAGAACCTTAATTGTTGCCTGGAAAAATTACCCCTCTTCGTAGAAGCCCCCAAAGACACTGCAAGGTACTGTCCTGGAAAGGAAGAGGAAGGGATCCAGTACTGCTGAGCTGGAAGCATCGATCTGAATCCCGGAAGGGTTCCTTGAGACAGTCAGAGATAAAACCCAGAGTGCTCTTTGTTAGGGGGAAGAAGAGGATGAAGGGGGGATAGAAGGCAAGTGCAAGTAGAAATCACAGTTCCTTAACACCTAGCTTTATTCCTAGGACAACTGAATATATACTGTACCTGTGTCATTTCAATGATCTTTCCATATTCATCACTGTTAAAAGAAAAAAAAAAGTCAAGTTGGAATGGCTTTGGTTTTAACGCTATTGTCTCCAGCTCGGATTAATCTCTACCCAGCCGAAGGAGCATAGGTTTCTAAAGTGTACCTTTCTGTGGCATGTAATTTCCTTGAGGCTTGACACTTAACCTTGATTTGGAGACTTAGCCACCTTTTTTAGAACGATTTTCCAGTATGATCACAGGCAGTTCCAGTAGCCACTGAAATCACTGTTCCTCAAAGAGCTTCATTAGCAGAGGAGAGTCACAGATTACAGCAAGGTCGATATTTTGACAAGTGCATTGACCTGAACCTTCAGAGTCCTGAGATACTTGTCAGCTGGACCAATATGGCCAAGGCTTTGCCTGTCCCGAGCCTTTGGGGGCCAAGCCTAGCCTAGATCAACAGGTCTGAAGGAGAGCGCTTGATCTTACTTCTAGGTGGGTCAAGTTGGGCTTGTGTGATGCTTTTGAGCTCATTCAGTTGTCCCCTTGGGCCACTGGAATTCAGAGGCCCAAAATTAAGAGAAAAGAGGAATACTCCTTTGGGCTACTCAAATCTACCCCCATCCAGATGCATAGTATTATTTTGGTTTAGGTCCAGCCCAACTTGGGCCAGGATTTGGACTGGCCTAAACTTGTGCCGGGCCCTAAAGTATAGAGTTGGGGTTTATTTTAGATTACTTTTAGGTTTGAATAATATAATTTCTCTGGATCTTTGTTTTCCTTCATCAAGCTCTAATTCAGGGTTAGTTTGGACCTGTGTCTTATGATGGTAAAAGCATGTTCAGGGCCAGGTATAATAGTGTCTGCGCATTGCTCTCCTGCCATTGGCTCTGAGGCTCTTGTTCTGGCTTTTTTTTCTGTGTTTCATGGGTTGATAGACTTAACACTCTCATTATCCATTTCATTTCTCCTCTGAGTCTTTATCTAGCTATATAGAGGATATGGTTAGCAGAAAAGGAGATACACTGGTCAACCAAAAATGTACTTTGATTCAAAGAGAAAAAAAAAGTTGAAGTTTCCACAGGATGCTTAATGTGGCCTGCTGTTGAAGCACCTTGTGCTATTTAAGACATCTGATCCCTTAATGGGAGAATTAGGTTGCCAGTATCTTAACTTTGACCTCATCTGTGCCATCTACATTAGTTCATTCTGGATGTATGATTTCACATGAGCAAATGAATACCCATTAAAATAGGCAGATATATTTCAGATAAACATAGTATTCCACAGGACTCACGCCTGATTCCAGTAATGACTGCCCAGTAAAACTCTTTCAGGCGATAATAAAATATTTTAAGCAGAGATTCTCCTGCAAGAAGAAGAAGAAACTAAGATAACTTCTAGATCACACAAGGGACTCACAAGTCTTCCAGCTACCAAGCCATTCTACACTCTTTCTGTAACCACCCTGTCTGTGTTTCCCTGGTTCTAAATGCATTTATAGACGCGATAAAATTCACCAAACAAGAGATGCCATATCGTGCCTGATCCTATTAGGGCCTGCACAGCCTTGGCCTAGTCTGTGGACGTAGGACCCAGCTAGGTTGTGAGTCTGATTTCGTTCTTCCACTGTCCCTGCACCCCCCTACACGTACCGACCACAGTGATCCAAAAGACCCCAGGCATAGAGGCAAAAGTTCCCATCAAGTTCAACAGCTCTAGGGCCATTTAGGATGCAGTAAAATATCACACATTTCCCAGAGCCCCTATTCACTTACTGATACAACTAGTCCCAGCAACCCACAGAGCCAACCAAACATGTTCAACCCCACCACAAAGTTGGGGTGGAACCTCACTGGGTTTAGCTGAGGTTTCAGGCTCTGGGTGTGGGTCTCCACTTCTGAGGCTGAGTTTGGGCTTAGACCACAGGAGTTTGACCCCTGAAGGACTCCAGCATCAAATGACGCTAGGGATGGCCAGACAAGTGCTGCCCCAGGAAGCTAGGCCAGCTTGAGGAAGACTAGATTGGCCTGAATGTCTCAAACTGGACTTGTCAGACATCTCAAGACCCAGAGACAAGAATTCCCATCTCTGGCATTCATGACAGGTCTGGGATGCCTTCTTCCAGATGCTGCACCATACACCTTGTTGATATACATGTATATGACAGGTGTGTGCCTGTGTATCTACTTGTGTGTGTATGCACATACAAACACATATAGAGTGTAAATGATGGAGAAATGCCCAGGGTACTGATATTGCTATGGGTTGGAAATGACAGCACCAGACGAGACGTTTGTAGGAATTCCGCTCCCACCCCCGTATTCAATGGATAAAACTTGAATGATGATATCAATTCCATATCCATCACTGCCTATACTGCACACATATATTCAGTGTGTGTGTGTGTGTGTGTGTGTGTGTGTGTGTGTGTGTGTGAATCAGTGATTCTCTGCACTCATTGTCTTATTTCTTTTTGAGAGCCTAGAACCATTAAAAGCAAGATTGGCAGAGTATGGTGCAGAAACGGAGGATAAAGATAGGAAATACAAGTGAACAAATAGGAAATGTATTCTTCAGCAGATCTTTGCAAGTCACAGGATGGAAGATTCTAGAAGGGTAAGCTAGCCAGTCCAAGGCATAACTAAGCACAGATATAAACAGAAATATTTTCTCATTCACATGGGATAGTAGTCATAGTTACATTCAAGTGCAGTGTATATTTATGTGTTGCTAGAACTAGGGTGAAGAGAGAAGTATCAGAAAGCACAGGTGGTACTTTGAAATTAAAAATATTCCTTGGTTTTACCACTTTAGAACAAAATCTTCAATATGGTACTGATAAGCCTTTGAAAGAACTTGCCTTTAAACCTTCCTAACCAGTGTTCATCACTTCACAGCCTTGGTACTCTGGGTTTGCCATTTCAATTATGAAAGTCAAATGTAAATCTCTATTATAGCTTTGTAAACATGAAGGACTCATCCAGTACTCTACCAGTAGCTGCACTTTTAAGGAAGTTGGGCTATATTCATTATAACTTATTGGTCATAATGGCATAAATACTGTCCCTCATTCAAAGTCAATACAGATGCAAAATGCTACGTAGCTTAATTGCTTGAACCCTGGCTCCTCTTCCATACAAATTAAGTCTGGCTCCTGCCTTGAGGCAAGAGGAAAATGGTCACTTCTTTGAACTGTTCCACTTCTCCCCGGGGACATTGCTGCCAACTGTGATCCATGAGTAGTAAATCCAGGTGGGACACCCCTCCTGCTCAAGATATGACATTTCCGGGACCACCTCCTGCCCCCTTTCTCCATTCTCCACCCAGCGCCAACAGAAATGGGCAAGCTGGGGCAGTAAACATGTTTAAGAGAAAGGATTGAAATTTACAGTTGATCCTAAAAAGGGAACACATTTAATGCCAACTTTCTTTTTATGCACTGCCAGTTCCAAATTAACTTGAGCAGACACAAAATTCTTGTATAGCTATGCTGGGATTACACTGAGGCAGGTAGAAATGGGATCTGAAAGTTGAATGACTAGGCTGCGACTTGAGATGAAGTGAGATTTTATCATCAGAGCATTGGTGGATTATCCTTAAAACCTAGCCTGGTTTACAGAAAGGCAAAAAGTGCTCAATGTCCAAGAGAGTCTTTATGAGGAGTCGAAGAGTGGAGACAGTTGCAGTAAAAAAACAAAAAAACACACAAACCTGCATTAAGGTGGTGTGGAGCCCTTACAACATGAAAGAGCTGGTATTGATTTGACATTTGGACAGCATTATTGCTCCCCACATTGGTGGGAAAGTGAGCAAGGATAAAACCCACACCAATTAATTTAGTGCCATTAATTTGTTAGGGAGCACGGATGTGCTCTGGAAATTAGAAGCATTAGCCACTGAGATGGACACCCCATGTTAGCAAAAAACACAATCGGTGATTTAAGGTGATAAGCATTGGAAATTCTTTAGCTGACTGCACAAAAAGTTTGGAGGGGACGGGAGAGGGAAGATAGCAGAGGCACACAAACTGCTGAACTGAAATTGTATTTTTCCACAAGTTAAAATGTCTGTTAAAATTCATAAGAAAGCAGTTTACATTTGCTTCCCCCTAGGAAATAGAAATTTTAGAAGACATTAAATGCAAACTTTTATTTTCTCAGAATGAGAAAGCATCAGCTTCCTTGTGTTTAGTGTGTAAATTAGTATTCAAGTGATCAAATAACCTTTGTGTGGCTGTTAGCCCTATTCCAGGTGTTTTCTATGGAACAATCTAGCATCTTAGGGAAACTTGCTGTGAAAGCTGAATCTAATAATTATAAAGCCACTCTGATTTCACTCTTTCAAAAAATCCGCCCCCCCCCCCCCCCACAGTATTTTTTAAAGAAATTAGAAGGAAAAAAAAACCCATGACCTGATCTAACAGAGATTGAAATAGGTAGACATATAGCAAGCCATAGTCAAGGCTACTGCCCTGATTTGGTGACCCTCATGATGTCACATTTACAACTTTCCAATGTTCATTCCTTATGTCATCCAACCATTTCCTCTCCATTGCCAGGATTCATTCCCATTTTAGTAATTCTCACAGTTTCCTCTTTATTCTCCAACTCCTGTGTGGTTTCTTTCAACCATACTTATCCCGCTTCCCACCAATTGGAGTGCGTCTCTATCGATTTCACCTGGACCTTTGGCATGCGAGATTCTCTGAAAGCAGGTCTAAGCCTCTTGAGACCAGAATGCATTTTTGGATGCTGAATTTATCTGGATAACTCTTTTAGGCATCCCAATACCATACTTTCCTTTGTAATAGCACATTGTATTGCTGATTCCTAATCCGTTTTTGTTCCCTTTGTATTCCTGATCCTTATCTCTCGTACTCCTGCCTAGCCAGGAATCCTGGGGTTTGTTTTTCCTCCCTAAACGTACTTCCCTGCCCATAGCCCAGATGAACTCTATTCCATTAGCTCCTGATCATTTCTCCAAGTTATCAAGGTCATTTTGAATTCTATTCCTCTCCTCCAAGGGGTTGGCCTGCTTATTCCCCAACTTCATGCCATATAAAAATGAAGTGCTCATTAATCTCTCTTCTAAAACCCAGATAGGACCCCCTAAATGGCCCTACTTTTGGATGTTGACACTCTGTTTGGGGGCAAAAATCCACTTCATACGTACTGGTCAAGCTAGGAGAGTTATGAAAATTTGAGATTCCAGCTCCTAGATATAGATGAGAATTAGGGACATACATTGACGCGAAAACAGAAACTGCTTAATTTAGCTCATCAAGAACAGTGTAGGACCCACAGAATTAACTGCACATGTACCTATGTAGTTGCTTTTGAGGGGTTGTGTATCATTTTCTCATTTAAATCAGTATGACGTGAGTTGTTAAAGCCATTTCTTTGCCATTTTATCAACCAACATTTAAGTCAGATTTATACTCCTTTCCTGGGAAGTTTGACTGACAAGCCATATGATGAATGTGGCAGCAAAGGGGAATGTAAAAGTAATTTATTATTATTAGTCTTTCATTCCACCCTAAAATCTTTGAAAAGATGAATCCTAAGATCCCCGGATGGACATTGTGCCCCAACTAGCTGTTAATTCAACAGGACCCCTCCATCTAGCTTGTTGTGGGCAGAGAATCTGTTTGCTGTTGTTTTGGACTCTCCCAAGCATTTAGTACAGTGCTTGGCACACAGTAAGTGCCCAGTAAATATGATCGAATGAATCTTTATTAAAATTAACACTTGCAGAAAGACCAAATCACCTAATGTCTAAGATATCATGAAATACCACAATAATACTTGGTTTTCTAAATACAAGGTATTCACTAAGAATAACATCTTGGTCATTCTTTTGCTGTAGTTTTTATTGTAATCTAAAGTTTATCTACCCCAATAATAGATAAAAATATTTTGTGAGCATGGATCGTGTCTACCAACTCTATCGTACTCTTCCAAGTGCTCTTTCAAGTACCGTGCTCTGCACACAGTAAGTGCTCAAATGCCATTGATTGATTCCAGCTATCAGATTATTCTATTTTCTAACTAAATGAATTGGCAATTGATCGTTACTATTCACCAAGGAAATTTAAAGAGTGGGTAGAAGATAAGAATGACACTTCCAAGGCAAATGGTGGTGACAAATAGGTGGGCATCATCTAATCCCCGATGCAGCTCAATAACATTGTGAATGAATAGCTATCTCAGTGCATCTTCTTAGGAAAGATATTGTATTATTGATTTTTCTGTTCTTGACAAATCCAAATAATCTCTGGCCCATGAGATGTTACAAACTATCCCAGAAGCGATATTACTGGTATAGTATTAAATTTTCGCTCCCATATTTTCTCACAGAGAGTTACCATTTTATGGTAACCATAGACTTTCATTTACTTCACCTATCATTACCGCTGTTCATGTATTATCCTAGGCCAGTACCGCACTCAAAGAATGATCCAGATTGTAATTCTAGAGGAAAAAAACCCACATTTTTCTGCAATTATCTGTAGGTTTCAAGCAAATGTTTTTTTGTCCCTGTCAAAAGGAAATATGGGATATGAATATGCAGAACTGTCAGCCATTAACTGGAGACAGGTATTAAATTGGGCCAATCAAGAGCCTGCCACCTTAAGTAGACACATCCAAAAATCAGGTTGATCCTTAGAACAAGGAAGGAGGCGATTAACCAATGGTTCCTCCTCTCTTGGGGCCATTTTGTCTTTTGGGGTTTTCTGTAGGAGATCCCTATAGACCCTCTAGACTGTGAGCTCATAATGGGCAGGGATTGTACTTTCCCAAGCGCTTAGTACAGTGCTCTGCACAGAGTAAGCGCTCAATAAATATAATTGAATGCATGAGTGAATTAATCCCATGACCCTCTCTGCTCTTGGGCGTGGAGTAGGAGGAGTGGGGAGGGAAGAGGGTGGGAGACACATCTTTTAGCCATCATTCTTTTTTCCCAGAATTTGTGCCTAACGTTACACATGGATTTGTGTGCCGACTTCCTTCAGTACTCGCTTCAGTTCATTTTAATTCTCCAGGATCATCTTGATTTTACGAAAGAGTTACCATTCTAAATCAGAAGCTTAAATGGGCCCCAGATGAGGTCATCTGTACCACCTTGCCATTTAGGACAGAGAGGTGGGAGAGAAAGTGATCCCAGCGTGAACACGTAGTGGTTCCCATGTGCATATCTGTCCCTGTGGACTAAAAGTTCCAGCAGTCCATAATAGAGAGTGGACGTACATCAGTGCAGCCCTGGTTGGACTCCTTTGAGACCAGGAACAAGCCAGGACCCCACAGTATCGTGGCTCATCTAGGATAGATTAAAACCATACTGAACTGGGCTTAGTCAAAAATTCTGGTCTAAGAGAGACACAGTCACAAAAGTAAGAGTGATAAAGCTACTTTCTTCCCCCTTGGTTATATTTACTGGAGTCATTTGCAGTAAAGGGGAGGTTGAAGGAAACAGTTCAAACACTGGGCAGGAGACATCATAGGGCTGCAAAATAGAAATTGAGACATTGACCCAAGCAAAGTCTTTTGCCCTGAAGCTACACAAAATAAATGAAGCGATTGGCTAATCAGTCTGAAGCTCGACAGAGTGCCATTTTGTAAAGGATCGTTTTAGGAATCAAAAGCTTCCGATATTCCTTTGCTCCTCTTTCTAAAAGAATGAAATAAATATAATCAGCCCTTCTGCATCCCCATGAGGCAACTGCACCGAAGTCCTGAGAAATTCTTGTGTTCTTTTTCGGGGAAGAATTGATCAATATTCACTAGATGGAAATATATTGTAGTCGTGCGTCAGTTTGTTCTCTGTGAAAGTGAATGTGTACATAGTTTGAAAATGATATTTATTTGTACATAAACCATTTGAAGTAATATATAGTTCTGTCTCTGTGCCCACCACTCTTAATATAGGATGTTTCTCTATGTTTGTGTTACACTTTCAAATTCGATGTATCAGGAACCTCTGAACCAGCCATTTCCTCATCTGCAGTCACTTGATGTAACTAAATCTATTAAGTGTGAACAATAAAAAGCAATATAAAATGGGTGATTGTCCTTGGTGTGTTTGTTATAATAGGAGTTCAACAAGCTTTTTCAGTCCAGAAGGCTGTGTTCCATATCTCCACGGGGCAGCTGCCTCTATCTTCCTTCTCCAGATCTGGCACTGGTCAGAGATTCACTGGTCAGAGGCTATTTTTTTTTTTAAAGCCAAAACTGTAAAACTGTAAATTCTACATCCTTCATTCTATTGCAACTTTGTTAGGGAATATTTCTTTACCCTCAGCGACATCCTCTGTCACTGTCAGCACAGCCTAATGACTGAACATTGAAGAAGGGAGAAAGCCCACTGCAGTTTGAATCTTGGCTCTGCCACTCCTTTGAAATATGCCCTTGAAGTCACTTCACCTCTCAATTTCTCCTCCTCTAAAGTGGAAATAATTCAACTTACCCACCTCACCTAGAATGCTGTGGGGCTGAATCGGGGCCAGGCAAGCTCTTTGAAATGAGAATTCTTTATTGCCGAGTGGTCCCTGGTGATCACATGAATTACATATTCTTTGTAAATCTAGTCGGCTGTATTGTACATTTATTGAATGTATCACAGTAGTTGAAGAAATCAAGCACTCTACACAAAAAAAAAAATCCCTTGCATAGAAGGAAACTGTGAACAAGAGTTTATCAGATGAATCAAACTTAACATGGACAGCAAGCAATAACACTACTATAGTTTGATTGTGGGTCTTAACAGAGCATCTATTATGCATTGAACTGTGCTATTAACTCCTATCAAGGGATCAGCTTCTCTCATCCCATTTTGTAGCTAGAAGTACAAGAATTAAGGGTCTGCCAACTTTGATTTGTTAGGACAGCCCCTCCCCCCACCCTCATTAATTTAAACAAAATTCACACCACCTGGAGGAGTTGTTAGGCTCTGTGGACCTTGACTTCCTGAGAGAACACTGTGCTGCATGGGAGAGAGAATGTCTCAGCCATTCTCAGGAAATTCTGGGGCTGCAGCAAAGGGGACCTTTTCTCTCCTTAAGGGCCTGCTGTATGTACTTTCAACCAAGACAAAATGGATTTTGTGAGGTGGTGAGAGTTTTGGCTACTGTATCCTTCCAAGTGTTTAGTACAGTGCTTCTCATGCAGTGAGTGTGCAATTAATACTAGTGATGATTTGCTTTTTCGATCTGCTTCTTGGATTGGCTTAAAATTGAAATCTGAGACCAGAAGCTCCTGCTAATATCCATTCATCTGCCTGCCAAAACGCGCCTCTGCCGAATTTGGCCCCAGCATGGGTTAAATCTAGGTAGCGTCTTGCCCACACTAAGATTGTCTTTTGTCGTGTTATGTTTGTTGTTTTCATTTTTTCCTCAATCAGTTAATCTATCGGGTGTATTTACTGAGCACCTAGTGAATGCCAAGCACTGTAATATTCTTTGGAAGAAACAACAGAAGCAAGAGGCACGTTCCCTGCCCACGAGGACTTTATAATTTAAGAATCCCTTATGTAGTAGAATAAATATATCAAGATGAAATATTGGAAAAAAGATTAGTAAATAATTGTAGGTAAATTTAAAATACATTTAACCATTAGGGTGAGAATGGATGTGAATACATAAGTGCGAGGTGTGGCCGTAGGACTGAAACAACTTGGAGTGTTGGGCCTTAGAATAGGTTTACTGAAAGATGTGGGATTTTCAGAGAGCTTTGAGGAAGGGGAGGGCTGAGGTCTCGAAGATTAGGTGCAGGGAGGAAGCTCCCAGCCAGGGGAACAGAATGACCATGGGATCAGAGGTGAGAGAGTCGGGGGTAGGATACAGTTTGAAGTTGAGCTTGGAGGAGTGAAAAGTATGAACTGAAGTCGAGCAGATGAAGCTTCAGCTCAAAGAGAGCAACTCTGTACTTGCTTAGTGCCAGATTTATCTGGGGGAAAATAGCTCTCAGCCATGGTCTAGAGGACAGATTACCGAGCTGGGAATTGGGATACTGGGGTTCAAATTTGAGCTCTGCCACCTTGCTGTTGAGGGTTTTTGTACAAGTCCATTTTCCTCCCTGGGCCTCAGTTTCTTCACCTTTAATTAAAGATATCTGTCCTTCCCTACCTCACAGGGCACTGTAATGTCAAACAAGACAATTGGTGTGAGAATGCTTTGGAAGATGAAATCATGGCCCAAATTTAAGATACTATTTTGCAGTTATTTCTTATATATAGAAATACATGTACCTATATCTCTATGTATCTCGTGTGTGTGTGCATTGTGTTGAGTCTAGTGGTAACAACTGGGTTTCGTAGGTGAAGACAAGCGAGTGTTTGCCTACTCACATACAGTGGAAACTAGAGACTGTTTATAGGAAAGCTTGTCATCTGGAAGGTCATTAGCAGATGCTAAGCATTAAGGTTGTTGAAGAAAGAAAAGAAAGTGGTGCCATCTCCAGGGGTCAATAATGAAAATGCTTTCTTATAATTGTGTCAGGGACAAAGCTGGATCTTGCAAAGAGCAACCAAGAAGAAATACAAAATGTTCAATCTTCCCTGCTGCTATCAACAGCTAGAAGCCTGGGTCACTGAAATGAAAGCTGATCAAGGAGGATTGTGAACATTTTCTATTTAACCCATCACCCCACTGTGGTTCTTCTCCAATAGCCAGCCATCTCAGTTGCAATTCATCCTTGACCAACCATGATGAACAAAAAGCCCCTTCAGAGAAAAGTTTTCTTTCCTTCCTAAAATTCCCAAGGAACCAAATGGGTGTGGACAGACTTGGAATTTTTAATTCAATTTCATAGTCTTGTTCTCAAAAGTCTAAAGATCTAGAAACAGGATGGCCTAGGGGAAAGGCCTGGGAGCCAGCGAACCTGGGTTCTAATCCCAGGCCCATCACTTGGCTGCTATGTGACCTTGGGAAAGTCATTTCACTTTTCTGGGTCTCGATTTCCTTGTGGGGATTCGATGCCTGTTCTCCCTCCTATTTAGACTGTGAGCCCCATATGAGGCAGGGACTGTACCCAACCTGATCATCTTGCATCTCTCCCCAGTATGGTGCTTGGTCCTCAATTAGTGCTTAACAATGTCATCATTATTTTTATTACAAGTTATCAGTTTCCAAAGGCAAAAATAATTTTTAAAAAATTATTGCCCAGATGCTCCTGAAATGTACATATAGCAGGCACACAGCTAGGGCCATCTTTGAGACACCGCAATGAAAACAACCTTTCTGCTTTAAGAGCGGGCATTCTTTATCGCAGTTACCAGAGAGGAAAATAAATGATTACCTTCATTTGGACTGCCTTGATATCTGCCATAGTTTGGCAAGAGCTAATCTAATGACAGAGAACCTGGCCCAGGCTCTCTCTGTGAAGAGACTTTTTGGGAAGCAAAATCAAGAGAGAATTGGAGATCACAGCCATCTGACGCAAGCTGGACGCAAGCAGGCACTTAAACACGCTGAGCCCTTCGAGAGGGTCAGCATCAGCAGCTATCAAGCGAGTGGAGCTCTCCGGCTCCAGCAAGTCCTTTTTCACGTATGACTCTCTTGAGCTGGCAGGCTCCTCAGGGAAAAGATTTGGCACCGATTTGGCCGCCGCTGCTGCTCTTGGTCTTGGGCTAGCGTCAGTAGAGAAGTACTAGACATCAGAGGCCATTGGAAATGTGTACAAGACCGTTGCCTAACGGAATAATAATAAGGATGAGGCGATGGGGTTTGGGAAGTAGAGTCTGGTGACAAACTTGGAAGTGTTGTCTTAGGTAAGGGCCAGATTAATTCTCCTAGGCTTTGGAGACTATTAAATTTGAGGTGTTGGTGTGGTGGTGGGGGGTGAGAGGGAGAGGGGGACCGGCGAGGGAGCCCGGGACTATATCGTGCAGCCCTGGGCTGCAACATCTAAAGCCCTCGAATGAAACCACTCTGCCTGTTCCTGGAACCTTCTCAGTGTTAGCGCAGGAAACCCCCAGCCCCCAGCCTGGAGGAGATTTCCTAGCATTTCCAAAGTGATTGCCTCGAAACCTAAACTCCAGTGGGCAGGAAGAACAAGCCCCCTATCTCAGACACTTATCCCCAATTCTACAGCATACAGAGATGGCCCCTTTAGAGTAAGACTGGGGAAACCTTCATTCAATCATATTTATTAAGCATTTACTGTGTGCAGAGCACTGTACTATGCTTGGGAAAATACAATACAGCAATAAACAGTGACAATACCCGCCCGCAATGAGCTCACAGTCTAGGTGGGGGAGACAGACATCAATACAAATAAATAAAATGACAGATAGATACATAAGTGCCATGGGGCTGCGAGGGCCGGGGGGAGAGCAAAGGGAGCAAGTCAGGGTAATGCAGAAGGGAGTGGGAGACGAGGAAAACTGTGGATCGGTCTGGGAAGGTCTCTTGGAGGAGAGGTACCTTCAATAAGCCTTTGAAGGGGGGAGAGTAATTGTCTGGCGGATTTGAGGAGGCAGGACGTGGGCGGGGTTGGCGGAGACACAGGCGAGATGGAGGCACAGTGAGAAGGTTAGTACCAGAGGAGCGAAGTGTGCGGACTGGGTTGCAGAAGGAGGGAAGCGAGGTGAGGTAGGAGGGAGCAAGGTGATGGGAGGGAGGGAGGTGAGGGATGGGAGGGAGAAGGTGATGGTGATGGAGAAGCAGCGTGGCTCAGTGGAAAGAGCATGGGCTTTGGAGTCAGGGCTCATGAGTTCGAATCCCGGCTCTGCCACTTGTCGGCTGTGTGACTGTGGGCAAGTCACTTAACTTCTCTGTGCCTCAGTTCCCTCATCTGTAAAATGGGGATTAAGACTGTGAGCCCCACGTGGGACAACCTGATTCCCCTATGTCTACCCCAGCGCTTAGAACAGTGCTCGGCACATAGTAAGCGCATTATTATTATTATTATTATGGAGGGCTTTAAAGCCAATGGTGAGTAGTTTTTGTTTGATACGGAGGTAGATAGGCAACTACTGGAGATTTTTTTGCGGGGGTGGGGGGGCGGGGAGAGGAGGGGGCATGGGACAGTGACTTGTTCTGAATGTTTCTGTAGAAAGATGATCCGGGCAGCAGAGTGAAGTATGGACTGGAGTGGGGAGAGGCAGGTGGTTGGGAGCTTGGGAAACACTACAAGGGGAAGCTCGGGGTGAGTCTCGGCTGGGGCCCACTCACCCTAAAATGGGGAAAAGTGAAACAAGAATCTTTCCTGAGAAAACACCATCAGCCCCCAAGGAGATCTCTGCTTGCTGCTTCCCTTCCGGGCCACTTTCTCACCCTTTCTACAGCCTAGTTGAGGTGGCAGCAGGTGGGTAGGAGTGAGAACTCAGAGCTGGCCTCCCAGAATAATAGTATTAATAACAGTGGTATTTGTTAAGCACTTACTTTGTGCCAGGCACTGTTCTAAGTGCTGGGGTGAATACACGCAAATTGGGTTGGACATAGTCCCTGTCCCACATGGGGCTCACAGTCTCCATCCTCATTTTCCAGATGAGATAACTGAGACACAAAGAAATGAAGTGACTTCTCTCCATTCTGCCTTGGCCAGCTTGAGAACTGGTAGGTACAAGGGGTTCTCTGAGCACCAATCTTAGAAGGTAGAAAACCCCTGATCCCCAACCCATCCCCTTCCCCGAGAGAGAGGAACCTTTTCACTGGAGAAGCAGCACGGCATAGTGGATAGAGCCTGGGCCCGGAAGTCAGAAGGTCACAGGTTCTAATCCTGGCTCCACCACTTGTCTGCTGTATGAGCTTGGACAAGTCACTTTACTTCTCTGGACCTCGTTTACCTCATCTGTAAAATGAGGATTGAGACTGTGAGCCCCACATGGAACAGGGACTGTGTCTAACTTGACTGGCTTGTATCCCCTCCAGCGCTGTGTACAGTTCCTGGCACATAATAAGCGCTTAACAAATACCATCATTATTATTATTACATCTGGGCCTCAACCATAGCGACTCCACGCCCGCCAGGCTGACTCCGTTCCTTCCTGCTTCCATGCTGCTGTGTGCTTCCTCCTTCCAATGGAGCCCCAAACAGAGTACTCTTGTGGTATATAATTATGGATTTCTTTTTGCCGCCCCCTCCCCACCCTGACACTTGTCCTGATGTCCTGGGACACAGCCCCTAAAACCCCTGCATTAATCCAGCCCAGACTCAGTGACTCCCTATTTTGGAAAAGGGGCAGCCTAGCACTAGCGATCGCTGAAGAGGATGATTCTCTTCGGTGGCTCCTCTTCAGCTGTCCCGACAGATACTCTAATAATAATAATTGTGGTATTTATCAAGCCATGCACTATAGTAAGCCCTGGAGTAGACACAAAATAATCAGGTCTAAGTAGGAGGGAGAACAAGTATTGGATTCCCATTTTGCAAATGAGGGAACTGAGGCCCAGAGAAGTTACGTGACATACCCAGGGTCACACAGCAATCACTCTTCCCCCCTTCCAAGTCCTACTGAAGGCACACCTCCTCCAAGAGGCCTTCCCGGACTAAGCCCACTCTTCCTCAGCTCCCCCTCCCTTCTGCATTACCACAACTTGCTCCCTTTGCTCTTCCCCCCTCTCCCTGCCCCACAGCACTTATATATAATTATATTTATTTATATTGATGCCTATTTACTTGTACTGATGTCTGTCTCCCCCCCTCTAAACTGTGAGCCCATTATGGGCAGGAATTGTCTCTCTTTATTGGTGTATTGTACTTTCCAAGCACTTAGTACAGTGTTGTGCACACAGTAAGCACTCAATAAATACGAATGAATGAATGAATTAATTAATTAATTAATTAATGAAGTGGCGGAGCCGAAATGAGAACCCAGTCCTCTGATTCCCAGGCCTGAGAAGCAGTGTGGCCTAGTGGATAGAGCACAGGCCTGATAGGTCATGGGTTCTAATCCCTGCTCCACCACTTGTCTATTGTGTGACCTTGGGTAAGTCACTTAACTTCTCTGTGCCTCAGTTACCTCATCTGTAAAATGGGGATTAAGACTGTGAGCCCCATGTGGGACAGGGACCATGTCCAACCCGATTTTCTTGTATCCACCCCAGCACTTAGGAGAGTGCCTGGCACATAGTAAGGGCTTAACAAATACCATCATCATTATTATTATTTCCACTAGGCCTTGCTGCTTCTCAGTGTTACCAGTGCCGACTGTTCATCCCTTCTCATGATCAGCAGCACTTGAGTTGTCCTTCAGTTCAAATAAAACACTACTGATGGTGAGATTCCCCTCTCAGGGTCGCACCCGGAGAGTTTCCAGTCCTCTACCAGTCTCGGCTATGGGAGGGAGAGTCAAGCAGAGTCCTACCCGTTCCACTGCTAGCTTGGGCAGCGGCTAGTGAATGGAAGGCAATCAGCTATAAATCAAAACTCACCTGTACTGGGCAGCAGCCACATGGGAGAGAGTTGAGGGTGGAGACTCAAGTTTACAGCATGGAAGGAGGCACTGGTAATCCACTTCCGTATTTTCATCAAGAAAAGCTCTATGGATACGCTACCAGAACGATTGCAGATGGAAGTGAAGCGTTCTGGGAGAGACGTGTCCACGGCGTCGCTACAGATGGGAAATGACTCGACAGCATAAGACAAGATGGTGAGATCTCATCCATGGGTGTGAGGATTTTTGAGAGAATCTCTTGTACATCTTGCCCGTGAAAATACCGAAGTGTACACCTTTTCTGGTCCCCTTTCATTCAGATGAGCACTGCTCAGACACCAGTGATTCAGAGACAGTTCACTCTGAGTCAACCACACTCTCTCACCTGGTACCCCTGGGCCCAGAACATACATTTTCAGGTGGTCAAGAGGGTTAGCGAACGCAGTCTGGTCAGGGAACGGACCATATCAACAACCACGACAGCCGCAGACATCCCTGTGCCCTTATCCATTTAGTAAGTCATCACTGAGTATGATACTCCAGAGTGTGTCAGTAAGGATTGGGGTCCGGGGAAGGTGGGGGGGAGGCAGTGGGATCTTTTCCACTTTATTTCAAAAACCAAGGGGAAAACGAAAGCAAACATAAAACCACAAAGAAGAACAACAGCAACAATAAAAAATATACAGTTGTCCTTTGCATAACTAGTTACCAGATCAAGGAATATGTAGGCAAGGTAGGTCATACAAGTCTTCTGCTTCTGGGTAGGTTCGAGAGCCCCATCCCAGCAACTCTGACTATGAAACCACCCCCTTGTCAGCTACCGACTGAAAGCAGTCTCTGAAACAAGATGCACCCAGATCTTGCTTCCATGAGCATCCTGTCATCTTCGTCCTGTCAGAGTCTCGCTTTAGTGGCAACTCCACACTTGACCAGTGCATAATCGTAATAACTGTGGTATTCGTTAAGCACTTACTATGGTACAAGCATGGTACTAAATGCTGGGGTGGACACCAGCAAATCGGGTCGGACGCAGTCTCGTGTCCCACGTGGGGCTCACAGTCTCTATCCCCATTTTACAGATGAGGTAACTGAGGCACAGAGGAAGTGAAGTGACTTGCCTGAGGTCAAACGGCAGACAAGTGGTAGAGTTGGGATTAGAACCCATGACCTTCTGACTCTCAGGCCTGTGTTCTACCCACTACGCTGTGCTGCTTCTCTAATGTGTGAATAATGCCAAACCTACTGGACAATGAATTCTCATTGTTACACAATGCCTTGGAGAGAGGGGCCACCAAATGGAAACGACATTTGTAGATAATTGAAGGAGCAGGATGGAAAACGTTAAAAGCCCACACTCAGCACAGCCCAAGGCATGATCGGAGGGACCGTGATTCCCTAGAAATTCCCTTTTGGGGGACAGACTACTGGAAGGTCATAAAAAGAGACGTGGTTTACTATTCTCCATTTGCCTAGATCCAGTTTGTACAGTGAACACCTGTTGTGTGCAGAACACTGTACTAAATGCCTGGTCTAGTAAAATACAAGTACAGATATGGTCCCTCAAGGAAGTTACAATCTTTCCAACTTGAATATTACATAGTATAATAATGATCTATTAAGCCCTTTCTATGTGTCAAATCGCTTTGCTAAGTGCTGTGGTAGATTTGATGTAATCAGTGAAAACTTCTCTGCCAAGGGCGCCGAGGCCTAATGGATAGAGCACAGGTCTGGGAGCCAGGAGGACCTGGGTTCTAATCCTAGCTCTTCCACTTGCCTGCTGTGTGACTTGTATGCAAGTCACATAACCTCTCTGTGCCTCAGTTACCTCATCTGTAAGAGGGGGATTAAGACTGTGAGCCCCAGGTGGGACAGGGACTGTGGCCAGCCCAATTTTCTTGTATCATCCCAGCACTTAGAACAGTGCCTGGCACATAGAACTTAACAAATACCACAGTTATTTCTATTATTATTATTATTATAATCCTTTCCAGCTCCCACTCTGCTATCTGGTACAGGGGTGGGGACGTGAGTAAAAGGATGATAGTTTTCCAAACCCTCAGACTAAATCGCACCCAAATGCATTAGATTCCCCCAAAATAGCTGGATGGACTTTTCTCTTCTCTTTGCAAAAGAGCAGTTAGTGAGCATATCCCCCCAAAATTTGGGGCAGGAAAGATGATGGTGAATGTCCCACCTCACACCTCAAAAAGTTCCACAGGATTCCAACAGTCCAGCCTCCGGGTCAGCCCCTATTTGCACTACAAGAACTCCAGCCCTTTCCCAGCACCCCTGCCTGTAGATGCCATCTTGCTTCCTCCTCAAATTCATTTCCAAACCCTAGGGCGGAGCAGACAGGCTATGCCATCCTTCCTGTCCCCAAATCTGTGGGGGAAAAGTCAATGGCATCACCCTCACAGTGCTAATCCCCCAGGGGTCGCCGAGTGGGTACATAGGTGCCTTGCTGATTTTCCTCCCTCCACTTCCAAATAAGCAACAAGGAGGTAGATTCACAAAACCGTCAATCTATCAGTGGTATTGATTGAGGGTTTACTTTGTGCAGAGCTCTCTACTAAGAGCTCGGAAGAGTACAATACAGTTGGTAAACACAATCCCAGCTCTCGAGGGAGGGACAGACAGAAAAATAAATTAAAGGCAAGGGAAGCAACTGAGTAGAAGGACATGCACCTAAGTTAAGTGCTGAGGCTGATGGGGATAGGTGTGTGTGGAGGGGGGTACCTAAGTTCTTAAAGGGTGGGAATAAGTGCATGGGAGGGGCAGTAAGGAGGGAAAATCAAGGGCTGGAGGGGAGGGAAGTCTTCCTGGAAAAGATGTGATTTTAACAGGGCTTTGAAGATAGGGAGAGTGTCCAATATGTAGGGGGAGAGAGTTCCAGGCAGGTAGGAAGACTTGAACAAGCGGTCAATGGTGAGAGAAACAAGATCGAGATTGAGCTGGCATTAGAGGACTAAAGTGTGAAAGCTGGGTTGTAGTGGGAGAGGAGAGAGAAGTAAAGAGATGGGAGCTGATAGTGGGCCTTGAATCCAATGGGTGAGGAGTTTCTGCTCGAGACAGAGATGGATAGGCAATCACTGGAGGCATTCGAGGAGTGGCGAGACATGCGTAGAATGATTTTTGAGAAAGCTGATGGAGGAATCGGAGTGAAGTATGGACTGACGAAGGGAGAGGTCGGCTCTTCTCTCTCACCCTCTTATGATCATGAATGGATCACGATCCACTGTGCATCCACAATTCACCCTGTCATGTCTGGCCATCCAGGGTAATCCAGAGCTAGCCCACTTGGTAGAGAATGTGACTGTTCCTTCAATGAATACAACGATTTCTGATCAGAACTACAGGACCTCAGGATAACCCTAGGCAAGTCACTTTCCACAGTTTCTAGCTGAGCAGCAGGGGGATGAAATGTGTGTTTATGACTCTGAGGAACCGCCCCTCCCCACCCCTACCCCTTTTTATGTCTATTAACATCAGTCTCCCCTTCTAGACCGTAAGCTCACTGTGGGCAGGGAATGTATCTGGTCTATTGTTATATTGGACTCTTCCAAGAGCTTTGTACAGTCATCTGCACACAGTGAGCTCTCAAGTGACTGATTGACACACACCTAATCAATGACCTTCTTGCTGCATATGATCATCTTTCTCACACCAATAGGTTTGAAAGCACCATGACTCAACCAGTCAAGCCCCACACTTACTACACACCCATCAGAGATGTGCTCACGGACACCTTGGCGACAGAAACTGGTAGAGGGGATTGGGCAGTTCCATTCGGTTCTGAAGCGTCACTAAATGCATGCCCGTAGAGCAAAATTCTGACCCCTGGAAAAGCGTGTCTAAAATATGGTGAAAACATATCATACAAGGATGATTTATTGGATGATTTAATTTTGTCCATAATGGAAATACTGACAGATTTTTAATAATGGTCCCTGAGCAGTGTAATTAATCAGAAAACTTCATATCCCCAACATGTAGACTTCCCAATTGAAAGGGATATTAACCTTTCCTTTCTCTGACAGAACTGAGATACTCAACTCCTCCTTCTCTCCCTGCCACGTGCTAATGGACCGAAAGAGGGAAGTCAAGGTGAACTTGACCATTGCAGTAGCTAACTCTTTCCTTACTTGTCAACACTTGTGGACATCTCATCATTATAGGCTGACCCGTGGTTCTCCTAAAAGGTGTTCCTTTAAATGTTACGGAGGCACCCTCAAAAGGTTGAACTGTTAATTTAGTTAAGAGACCTGTGAGTCTTCACTACGCAGTACTAAGAGTGATCTGAAAATCATTCAGAGTTGGACAGAGAATACAGCCGAGATGGAAAGACATAAGAACATTGCTGAAGGCCACGCGTATGGAAACAACAATTAGAAGAATTGAGCGCTCAGAAATGAGAAGCAGAGGCACTTCCTAACTGATTGACCGTTAGAGAAGCCTTTTTCTGCTGATCTCTGTGTTTCGTGACTGTCGTTAATTCTGAATATGCTCAGAAGAATGAATTTCCCACCTTGGGTGACTGAATGGATCATGATCCACTGTGCATCTGCGATTCACCCTGTCGTGTCTGGCCATCCAGAGTAATCCAGAGTTAGCCCACTTGGTAGAGAATGTGACTGTTCCTTCAATGAATACAACCATTTCTGATCAGAACTACAGGACCTCGTCACTGGTCTTTATACATGTTATGAACCGTGAGGTCCTAGCCACAGGAGTGGATGTGGCTGGAAAAGAACAATATGTGACTGACGTTTTCTTCTGCATTGGGTGTTAATGATAATAATAATGTTGGTATTTGTTAAGCGCTTACTATGTGCAGAGCACTGTTCTAAGCGCTGGGGTAGACAGAGGGGAATCAGATTGTCCCACGTGGGGCTCACAGTCTTAATCTCCATTTTACAGATGAGGTAACTGAGGCACAGTTACAGAGAAGTTAAGTGACTTGCCCACAGTCACACAGCTGACAAGTGGCAGAGCTGGGTGTTCTTAGAGATGGATCCTGTGCTGTGGTTGTCCCAGGCAAGACCTGTATGTTTTGGACCCTGCCTGTTCTTCGCAAAATTTTTGCTGGCGGAGAGCACGCCCCCTCCCAGTTGCTGCCAATAAAGCTGGTCTGGTTGCTGCAGTGGTCTCCCCGTAGCTCACTGCTACACTACATTGTTTGAAGTTGCGCTCCGCTACATCTTTACATAGCTTAGATTGCTCGCCCCGATCTATTTATGGAGTTTCAGGCCCGGGGGCGGCCCACAGTTCAGTGGCTGGGACACTACAGTTCCCGGAGTCCCGGAAGTAACTACTGGAAGTAACTTCCAGTTTGGCTTAGGCTCATTTCATTCCCTCATTCAGTCATATTTATTGAGCGCTTACTGTACGCAGAGCACTGTACTGAACAGGAGAGTATGATACAACAATAAAGAGATACATTCCCTGCCCACAACGAGGTTACAGTCTAGAGGCTGTAACCATGCAGAGGCCCAAACCAAGCCTCAGATGATCAGACCTCAAATTTCCAGTCCATTCAGTATTCTATTTCCAGCACAGTCCATAGCTCATATTATGTCTTTACTTAGCTTAAATTTAGGAAGTATCAAAGACAAACACAGCCAAGCTAGTAAGTATTGGCCAAACCAGCTATATTGCAACGATGTAATGGCAATCAAAACTTTAAGGTTAAAATCAAAATTTCCTTCCTCCTCACCATGGCAACCAGCCTAGTTCCCTCACACTCCCCTCAATTAAATATGCCCTCTGCTCCCCAGCTTTTCTCCTGCAGACTTTTGGTGAGTTGTGTACTCTCCCAAGCACTTAATGCAGTGCTCTGCCCACTGTAAATGCTCAGTAAATACAATTGCTTGATGGATTGATTGACTGATAAGAGCAAAGCGGCCAACATCGAAAGGTTTGCTTGCTGCTGCTTGAAGGACTCTGTGGAATTTAAACCCTAAAATCTGGAAAAGCTTGGGTGTTTTTAAGTGATCACATTTTAAAGATAGGAAATTGTCTAATTCATCTCAAGATCAATTCTGCAGTTCTTCTCACAGAATAGTCTATAAATTGAATCATCTTCCTTCAGAATCGCCTGAGAGCCTGTGCTCCCTGGAATGAAAAAAAAAAACCCCGCCATCCTGTAAAAAGCAATATCAAGGTATTCCACCAAACCTCAGAAATGGATCTGTTCCTACCAAAAAAAAAAAAAAAAAGGAAGGGAAAGAACAGAAGAGCACAGGGAAGAGGAGAGGGCTGTCAGATTAATTTCCTGCCTCACTCTCCCCTTCCTCCCTGACGGCGTACAAACGTTTCCCAGCAGCAATGAAATGGACTCTCATGAGCCTCAAAAGGACTTAAGGAGCTTGGAAAACAGGAAAGTGCCTTTCACAGGCAAGAAAAAGTGCAAGGGATACAGGGAAAGAGGGAGGGTGGGGGGACGGGAAGGAAGTAGGATGGAGAAGATGGGAGGGAGGAAGGAAAGAGGGTTGAGCATTCAGCATTTGACAGAAGAGTTGCATGTAACTCACAAAACAAACTGGTGCTTTGCTAGAGGTGGGATTTCCTGAAACATACGCTTACACTGAGTCCTTTGAAATATCTGGGGGAGTTGTGAAACTTCATTATACTCAAGTGGTATATGCTGTCAGAGCAGTTTACCACCGAGCACTAACCCTTTCCCTGAAATTCCTTCCCACTGGCTCTTTTCTCTCAAGCCCCATTTCCAGTTCAACTCCCTCTTTATGAAACCTCAGCACCATTCCTGCTTTCCTACAGTTCTCCTTTCCATTACCCCATTTCAATAGCTTATCCCTACTGGGCCGCAGATTCACAGGCCCGTCGGCAGCTGTCACGCACGGTAAGGGGCTCGGTAAGAGTGTTAAGACACCAGAAATCTCATGGCCCCAACGTTCTGCACGTCATGGCTTCGTCTGTCCGTCATGAATTCACCGAGCCGTTCATTTCGGTGCCGGGGGGCTCTGATTAGGCGCAAAGCACTGGGCCGGTACACGATAATAGGATCTTTCGATCTATCGGTCAGTGGCAATTATTGAGCACTCACTATGTGCAGAGCACTGTACTAAACGCTTGGGAGAGGACAATAATAAGGGTGAGTAGACAAATTCCCTACCCACAACAAGCGTACAGCTCAGTGCCTGACCCCCCCCCAACCGGGCCTCACGTTCCAAGAGGGAGAAGCAGCATGGCCTAGTGGATAAAGAATGACTCTGGGAGTCAGAAGGATGTGGATTTTATTGCCGGCTCCGCCTCTTGTCTGCTGTGTGATCTTGGGCGTCACTCCACTTTTCTATGCCTCAGTTACCTCATCTGTAAAATGGGGATTAAGACTGTGAGCCCCACGTGGGAGAGGGACTGTGTCCAACCTGATACAGGAGCAGCGTGGCTTAGTGGAAAGAGCCCGGGCTTGGAAGTCAGAGGACACGGGTTCTAATCGCCGCTCCGCCACTTGTCTGCTGTATGAGCTTGAGCAAGCCACTTAACTTCTCTGTGCCTCGGTTATCTCACCTGTAAAATGGGGAGTGAGACTGTGAGCCCCACATGAGACAACCTCATCACCTCATATCTACCCCAGCGCTTAGACCAGTGCTTGGCAGATAGTAAGCGCTTAACAAATACCATAATTATTATTATTATTATTGTTAGCAAGCTGAAGCTCTCAGGGGAGTGCTCTCAGGAGGCCACTGTGGAGGTTTCTAGAATCCAAATCACCCTAATTGGCGAGAACGTGAAACTGCAGGGCAAGGGACACGTCTGTTAAACTTGCTCTGAAGCGTCACGAGGAGCCGTTACAACATTTCATGATGAAAATGGTGTTCTCTCGCTCTGTCTCTCAGCTAGTCTGTTCCACACAAAGTTGAAATAGAAAGGCAAATTATCTCTACAAGTGCTGAGGTCATGAAACAAGGCGGCATTATTCCATATTAGTGTTCGGTCGGTTGGCTGTGTCACCCCAGCTGTCTGCGGGTAAAACCAGGGTTCCGGGGAAAGAGGACCTGGCTTTTCTGCAGGACCATGAGATCAAGTGGGTCGCCTTGCTTCTTCTTGGAAGATCTGGGCTTCTAGAATTAAAGTAATTAAGCCTGACAGTCACTTACATACCTTTCGCTTTCCGTCGATAATGGGCCTCCTCCTTTCTCCTCAAGTTTCAGCCTAATACTGAGACTCAGTCATTCGGCGTGTTATTCTCAAAACACTGCAACCTAATGGCAGTGGCCGTGGAAAACCTTCCCCTTAGTTTATGCCTCCTCTTATATATCAAGCTTTTTATTTGCGATACGATTCTCCTCCCTCCCTATCTTTCCCCATACCCCCAACCAGACCCTTCCAGAGAAATTTACAGCCATTATCCTGCTTTTTATCTCAACTGGCTTCACATCATAAGTCCCTTCAACGAACAAGATTATATTATGATCTGAAGAACAAGATAGCAGAATGGTCACAAACAATCTGTGATTTAGCTCTAAGTACATTTCTTTCCGGTGCAACCTATTATAAAACAAGACGTTTCTCCATTTTGTTAAAATTGGAAACATTTTAGAGCTTGGCCTTTTTGACTGCCATTAATGCCTGTGCTATTAAGTGGCAGATGATATGTTTTGTACCTCCCGCTTTGAAGTTCGATCGCATGTTCAAAATTCTCTAAAGCCACCCAGACCATTAAATTCTTTTTGAAGTTAAACTCTCTGGTAATTCATTGCTCTCAGCTGCCTCACTGACCAAGACAGAGTAATCAAAATGGAAGTCTATCATTTGCTTGCTTCTATAGCATCACCAGAGGCACCTACCTGGAAAAATACATACGAGAGTTGGGAATAAGGGTAAGTGTTCCCCCGACATTCATGGTTTTACTGTGCTTCGCACTCTACTATTTCTCGAATGCCTACTGAATGCAGCGTATTGTACTAAAGAGTTGGGCAGTACATCAGAAGCACAAGACTGGTTTCCTGCCCAGAAGGAGTTTACACTCTAATGGGGAAGGCAGACATAGAAATATTCACAAGGGGTTGAATGAGAATAAGTAGAATTGAATGTTTAATTGAATATGTGTATTATACAAATGCTGAGGAGGCACAAACTAAATAAATACACACATGCAAGAAGTAGCTGAAGGGTTGAGAAGATCTGGATACCGATAATTAGACAGGGAAGGCTTGTTGGAGGAGGTGGGGTCCGAGGAGAGCTTCGAAGGTGGGGAAGGTTTCTCTCTGACAGATGTCAGGGGAAGGGAGATCCAGGCCACGGCAATACCATGAACGAGGAGTTGGAATTGGCAAGACACGAGTGGGAAACAGCTAAGTAGGTGGGCTTAGAAAGAGGGAAGCAAGTGATCAGAGGAGTACTTATGTATATATCTGTAATTTTATCTGTTTGTATTGATGTCTGTCTCTCCCCCTCTAGACTGTGAGCTCATCTGTGGGCTGGGATTGTCACTGTTTATTGTTGCATTGTATTTTCCCAATCACTTAGTACAGTGCTCTGCACACAGTAAGCATTTAATAAATACGATTGAATGAATTAATGAGTAAACTGGTGGAGATCTTTGAAGTCAATGATAAGGAATCTTTGCTACATGAGGAGGGAGATGGGTAGCTGGGGAGGTTTTTGACAGGGGAGAAGCTGGAGGCTGGGACACGGGCAAGGAGGCCAGATACACTAGTCCAGTGGCCAAACTGCAGTCAGTGAGCCACACACACATGGGTCTTTTTCACTTGCTATTATTGTTATTTCTCCATAGTGGCTTGGGGTTCTTCATTTCACAAGGCTTGGCCATCTCTACAATAGTCCAATCATGATGTGATGAGAGCCAGAAGCAGGGTAGCGGCTGTATGGGTGAAGAGGAAGAGGTGGATTTGCAACAGGCTTGAGAGAAAAAAACAGCAGGTCCTACAGAAGACTAGACGTGAGAGAGGAATGACAGTGAGGAGTCAAGGACAATTCCAAGTTCCAAGCTTGGACCGCCAGGAAGATGATGGGACTTCCGGTGGAGATGGGCAAGTTGGAAGGAGGGAATGGTTTGGGAAGGAAGATAAAGAGTTCAGTTTTGGTAATGTTGTGTTTGCTGTTCTAGTGGCCCATCCGAGTGGAGATGATTTGGAGGCATATGGGATTGGATATCTGGGAAAAGGTCAGGGCTAGAGAGGTAGACAAGGTACCCGAAGTCATGTGAGTCGATGAGTTCCCCAAGAGAGTGAATGTAGGGGGAGAAGAGCAGAGGACCCAAAATGGAGCCTTGCGGGACACCCAAGGTAAGGGGATGAGAAGTGGAAGAGGGTCCAACAAAGGAAAATGAGAAGGAGCGACTGGAGAGATAGGAAGAGAACCAGGAGAATACTTTGGCAGTAAAACCAAAATCAGAAAATCAGGTCATTGCTGTTCAAACTGGCTGAAAGGGCGAGGAGGATTAAGAAAGAGTAGAATCCACTGTACTTGGCTATGAAGAGCTCATCAGTGACTTTAAAGAGTGCAGTCTCAGTGGAGAGGAGGCCAAAACCTGACCATAAGTGGATCTGTTTCCCCCATTCGACTGTAAGCTCCTTGAGGACTGGGTCTATGTCTGTTAGGTTCTAGTCTCTTCTATTGCATTTTCCCATGGGTTTAGTACAGTGTTTTGCACACAGTAGGCACTCGATACTGTTTATTAGTAACGATGATGATGATGACGAAGATGAAGTAAAAGGAGAAGAAGCTTAACTCTGTCGCAAAACTGCTATTATAGTAGGGTTTAATATGAGAAAATAAACATTGCCATCCTGGGTCAGATCAGTGCTCCATCCAGTCCAGTATGCATCCTCTCCTCTAACAATAAAGATGTTTAAAGGAACCACGTGATGGTTTCCCCCCTTTAATATACATCCTCAGCATGAAGGATCGCTCATCTAAAACCCCTAACTTCTCCCTCTAACAATTCTTAATGAACTTTTTAAAAAATTTTATCTGTTAAGGATTTGCTATGTGCTAGGCACTCTACTAAGCACTAGAGTAGATACATGCTAATTAGGTTAATAATAATCATAATAATTATGGCACTCACTAAGGGCTGACTATGTGCTAAGCACTGTTCTGAGCCCTGGGATAGAAACAAGGTAATCAGGTTGGACACAGTCCCTGTCCCGCATGGGGCTCACACTCTTAATCCTCATTTTCCAGATGAGGTAACTGAGGCCCAGAGAAGCGACTCGCCAAAGGTCACACAGCAGACAAGTGGCAGAGCCAAGATTAGAACCCAGGTCCTTCTGACTCCCAGGCCTGTGCACTATCCGCTAGGCCACGCTGTTTCTCAGGTCCATGAATTTAGCTAAACTCCTCTTGAACCCTTTGATATTTTCTGTCTGCCCAACTTCCTTTTGGAACTGAATTCTATTTTGCTTGCCCCCAGCTGTGTGAGAAAAACAATTCATTCTGTGAGACTTGAATTTGTGACTTGAAATTCCAATGGGTGGCCACTCATCCTGGTGCTGTGGGATTTAGTGAATAACCAATTCCATGTTTACATCTAAACTCCTAAGAGTCTGATCTGTTCAGCCTGTCTTTGAATTAAAAGGTGCTCTACACATTTTAGTTGCCCTTCTTGGCCATCTTTTTTTAGCCATCATGATTTCCAATAATTTCTCCATATAGGAGAAATTCAGGACTACAGTTACAATGCAAACTACAAGTGACCCAAATGAATTTAGGCCCGCAGGCTACTTGGAGTTCAGGGAAGACTTTCGAAACAAGGCTACCTCGTAGAGTTCAGTGTTGCTAAGTTGAATGGGGGGAGCTCTATATCCCTAAACTAAGACACACTTCGTTCTTGGGCATCCCTGGGAAAGTTGTGTGGAAAACAGACTTGCAAATGAGCGATCTGATTAATCGACGAATCACAGGTATTTATCGAGCACTTTCTGTGTGCAGAGCACAGTACTAAGTGCTTGGGAAAATATAATACAACTGAGTCGGCAGACACGATCCTCGTCCTCAAGGAGTTTACAGCCTAGATGAGGAGACAGATGCTGAAATAAATACAGATTGGGGAAATGGCAAGAAATAAGGATATGTACATAAATGCTGTGGAGCTGAGGGTGGGGGTGAATATCAAATGCTTAAAGAGTACAGATCCAAGCGCATAGACGAGGCAGAAGGGAGAGAGACTAGGGAAAATAAGGGTTCATTTGGGGAAGGTCCCTTGGAGGAGATCTGATTTAGGATGGCTTTGACAGTAGGAAGAAATCCTTCCTCTCCAAGCCTGAACTTTCCTTTCCAAGATTTCCAAGCACTCTTTTCTACCTTGCTCTTCACACTTGGTGAGGTTGTTGAAAAATGTCCCACATTTGATTTTCCATCTAAAATAATCCTGTTCTTTTGCATTTAGCAGCTCATGTGGACCAAGTTGCTCACATGATTGTAACGTGGCAAACAGTGCTCAATGGAAATCTTATTTTCTTTTAGTCCATCAAGCAGTCAGTGGTACTTGTTGAAAGTACAGTACAGTAGAGTTGATAGACATGACCCTTGTCCTCAAGGAGCTGGCTGTTTATAGGAAGGAACACATAATAAAATAAATTACAGATAGGGGAATGGCAGGTTAGAAGGATATGTACATAACTGCTGTGAGACTGAGGATGGGGTGCTATCACATGCTTAGGGGGCATGGCATGGCCTACTGGAAAGAGCGTGGGCCTGCGACTCAGAGGACTTGGATTGTAATTCTGACTCTGCCACTTGTCTGCTGTGTGACCTTGGGCATTCACTTAACTTCTCTGTGCTTTAATCTCTTCATCTGCAAAAAGGGAATTAAATCCTATGCCCTCCTACGTAGACCTTGAGCCCCATGTGGGACAGGGACTGTGTCCACCCTGAATATCTTGTATCTACCCCAGTGCTTGATACAGTGTTTCGCATGAAGTAAGTGCTTAACAACATAATTCTCATTATACTTATTATTAATAATAATTAGTAAGTCCTTAACAGATAACATAATTATCATTGTAGTTATCATTATCAATAATTATTATTACACAACCAAGAACATAGGCAATTCAGAAGGGAGAAGGAGTAGGGAAAATGAGGGGGGTTAGTTGGGGAAGGCCTCTTGGAGGAGATGTGATTTTAATAAGGTTCTGAAGGTGAGGAGAGCAATTGTCTCTAAGATACGGAGGGGGAGAGAGTTCCAGGCCAGAGGGAAAACCTGGGCGAGGGGTCAGCAGTGAGATAGACAAGATCGAAATAGAGTGAGTCAGTTGGCATTAGAGGAGCGAAGTGCATGGACTGATTTGTAGAAGGAAATTAGTGAGGTAAGAAAAGCGGGGAAAAGGTGAGTGAGTGCTTTCAAGTTAATGGTAAGGAGTTTCTGATTGATGCGGAGGTGGATGGGCAACCGCTGAGGTTCTTGAGGAGCGGGTGGTATGGACTGAACTTTTTTTTTTAAGAAAAACGATCCGGGCAGCAGAGTAAAGTATGAACTGGAAAGGGGAGAGACAGGAGGGAGGGAGGTGAGTTACGGGGCTGCTGCAGTAGTCGAGGCAGGATTCGTTTCAGGCAGTTTACCCCTCTAGAAGCTCCTGACTCTACTCTTAATAGTCTGAGATTTTTACCGTTGACATAAGAAATTTAGAAGGAGAATGAGGCAATGACACTATGTGTTTAAATAGCCGTTTTGGCTCAGAACCTAAAAGGGACTTGGCACATGTGACCTCATTACACACACCAGGTCGGTGGGAGAGGAGACAGATGGGAGTGTGAAAAAACTGAGGCCCCAAGGAGGTGAGATAACTTACCCTCTTGTAGTCAGGGGGTGAAACTATAATTACATCACTAATCTCCAGGGTCTGCTCCAACGGATCAATTGTTTTCACCTTGAATGTGCCCAGCTTCCAGTGTACACCTCTCCTCGGTCTCAGCTAAATTCTGCTTCCCATCTCCCTCCCCAAATTAAACTTCAAGTAATATTTTGTGCCCGGCCACGGTGAAAGGCAGCTCCAACACACCCATTGGTTACCCTGGTAAAACCTATTCAAATGGGTGTCAGTCAGTCTTCCCTGTCAGAATTGAGGCACTTTAAAATATGAAGCGATTTACTCCTCGCAGAAACTAGTCATGATGATGAGAGTCACTTTAGATTCCACTGCAGTTTATCCAGCAGAGCTAATAGAAAGGAAATGCTCCGAATGCGATCTGGATTATGGATGAAACTTCTTCCAGCTTGATTTGCTTGAATCTTGGTGATCTCTTTTGTGCAAAACCCTGTTGATTGTGTATGATTTGCAGCAGTGAAAGGAAACTTTCTGAAGAAGCAAACTAATCTGAGTCAGAACAGCGCAAAAAAATCCCAATCTTCCCCAGGCTCTCAGCAAAGGGCCACCCACCCTGGTCCCTGATCTGCCAGGTGGTCATCTTGCTTTTCTTTCTCTTTGGGGCCTCTCTCAGGGACAGTGCTCAGATTCGGATCAAATGTCCGGAGCACACCCTCTGAAAGAAGAAAATGGTGTCCCCTAAAACTACCCTTGTCTCTTGGAAATCGCTCTGAGCCATCTGAGAAGAGATCCTGCATAAAACCCTGTTCTTAAAGGCCAAGCACCAGACCTTTTCCTTGTCCTTTCCTTAACTAAGTGGGTAGAAAGAAGAAAGAAGAAGGATTGATAAATGTCAACCCATGTTGTAGGGCTTTCACTGTTCCTTTGACTCTGGGTTTTTGCAGGTATTTTTTTTTTCTTTTGAGATGTCCACTCTACTCCCAAATGTGCCATCCCCCAACCCCTTATTTAAGCACTTAATGGTAGCGATATCACGCCCTAAAAATAGCCCTGGAAGCTTCCGGAGCCGGTGTTCACTCCAGGAAGGAACTGAAAGGAAAGGGAAACTCCCTCCTAGAGGTGACAGCAGTTTCTGGAAGCAGTCAGAGTGGGGTGGCAGGGGGTCCCTCATTGAGGAGAGCAGTTAGAAAAGCACCTATGTTTAAGTAAAAGAAATGGTATAAGCCAATGCTTCGTGAACCTAGCGTTACTTTAATATTGCTTCTGTTGCATCCCTTTTTTCATACTCTCCTCCCTCTAGCCTTTCCTTATCTCTCTCTCTCTAGTAATAATAAAAATAGCATTTGTTAAGCACTTACTATGTGCCAGGCACTGGGGTGGATACAAACAAATCGAGTTGAACACAGTCCCTGTCCCATGTGGGGCTCACAGTCTCAACCCCTATTTTACAGGTGAGGTGACTGAGGCACAGAGAAGTGAAGCGACTTGCCCAAGATCACACAGCAGACAAGGGGCAGAGCTGATTTTAGAACTCATGACCTCCTGACTCCCAGGCCTGAGCTCGATCCACTAGGCCATGCGGCTTCTCTTTCTATCTCCAACTCTCTCTGTCTCGGAAAAGTCATCTATAGCTTCCAATTTTTGTTACAGGAGACATAGAAATAAGGCAAGCCGTTTAAAAAGGATGAGGGGATTTTTAACAATCACAAAATCCCCTGAGGAGTTAGGCAATTTCTCTGTGGCTTTAGTTCCTCGTCACCCACCAGCGGGTCTACAGATTACCCAAGGTTTGCTCACCAGCTCCATCACTCAGGCAGAGCCAGAGCAAGAGACTTTTGTGGTACAGCAATGGATGAAACTGTTAACAGTTGTCATAGATTTGTACGAGGGGAATAATGAAATTCTACATGTGCAAAATTATTCTTATTTAGCTCACAGAGTGGAAAAAATAGAATAATTAAATAAATTTTGTGCTTTTAAACCTCAATTATCTCTGCAGTTAGTCAAATTGAAATGTTTTGAACAAAATGCATAAGCGTAAAATCATCACAAGGCAAAGTTCCTTCCAGTTCTCCCAGTTAACACAGCCTAGTGAACTGGGGAGCAGGTCTGAATTTGAGATGCAGATTTGGGATAGGTCCTCTACCTGGAAGAAATCAAGTTTATGGATAGATGTTTATTCAACTGCATGTTCAATTATTTCTTTTAAGTACTCTGGAAATATTTTCATGTCTGTCTCTCCCAGTAGAGTGTAAGCTCCTTATGGGCAGAGAAAAGTGTCACTTGGTTGTTTTGACCTGCTCAAATGCTTAGCGCAGTGCTTTACACCCAGTATGAATGTGTGCATAAACGTTATTACTATTAATACTTGCTATAGTTCCATATCAGTACTAATAGTACTCATCAATCCCCATGAATTCAACCCAATGCAGACTCGAGTCCAAAACAGATATTTCCGTCAGAAAAATAATCTCAAAACATGCACTTGCTCTATGCAGACTCATCTGTTAAATTGTTAATTCAGTTCAGTCAGCTCTAGAAGGAAACAGTAGGTTTGGTAATGATCATCAGCATGGCCTTAGAGAAAACACTTGCTTAAAGTTATTAAACTATCTACTCCTCGGGGGATTTCGTGAGTTTAAAAAATCCCCTCATGCTTTTTTAATGGCTTGTCTTGCTTGTATGTCTCTTGTAACGAAAATTGGAAGCCATAGATGACTCTTCCTTGAGAGAGAGAGAGAGAGAGAGAGAGAGAGATGGAGATAGAGAGAAAGAGAAACCGCATGGCCTAGTGGATCGAGCTCAGGCCTGGGAGTCCGAAGGTCATCCTCACTTGGTATTAGTTAAAACCCCTCTCTTTAGAATGGGCCAGATGATAATGTTTAGCATCTTGTGAAGCGCAGGAGAATGAAGAGCACCCTGGAAGGGCAGAGTATCATTGAGATGTCCAATCTTTCGAAAGGGATCACTTCACTTTTTCATGTAGCTCTGGCAGAGATGGGAAGCAGTTGCTCAACAAAACCCCACACCGTTAACACCACAGAGAGGTTTCCGATAGAGAGTGAAGGAGAAAAACCATTATTCATTGAAGTTGCCAGGGTAGAATGCAGGAACTTCGACTGTGAGCCCCTTATTGGGTGGGGATTTTCTCTATCTGTTGCTGAATTGTACATTCCAAGCGCTTAGTACAGTGTTCTGCACATAGTAAGCGCTCAATAAATACTACTGAATGAATGAAGGAGTTAGCATGGATAGCTAAGTGGCCACCCTGACAGTTTGGAGAGCAATTTTAATGAATCTTCAATTACCATAGAGGGCAGGGCAGAGGGCACTTCAGATTGTCAAGGAATTTACAAGATGGCACTATTTTGATCCCTGCTCTCAATGGAAGGTTTTGTTAAGCACTTACTACACGCCAAGCACTCTTCTAAGCGCTGTGGGGTAGATACGAGGTAATTAGATTGTCCCACTGGGGCTCACAGTCTTAATCCCCATCTTACAGATGAGATAACTGAGGCACAGAGAAGTTAAGTGGCTTGCCCAGGGTCACACAGCAGACTAGTGGTGGAGGCGGGATTAGAACCCATGCCTTCTGACTCCCAAGCCCGTGCTCTTTCCACTTAGTCATGTTCTTTCTCTTTCTTAGGGCTAGGTTTGGATGGGAGAATGGGGAGCAAGATTAGAGATTTCTGACCATTTGCTGCTCAAATGGATAGAGCAATCGGGCAGCCAATAGTGAGGAAGATCGACTACTTAATGTTAACTTGAAATTCGAAAGGGAAAACTTTAGTGCTGCAACGGGGATGAAAATATTATATCTGCTGACCTCAGGGTTGTGAGGCAAACAAGCATAAAGAACACAATAAAATGTGGCCTTGGGAACTCACTTAACCTTTCTGGGCCTCAGTTACCTCATCTGTCAAATTGGGTTTAAGACTGTGAGCCTCACGTGGGACGTGGACTGTGTCCAACCTGATTAGCTCGTATCTACCCCAGCACTTAATACAGGGCTCTGCACATAGAAAGCGCTCAATAAATACGATGGAATGAATGAATGGATAGCAGGAGCTTAAAAAAGAATATTTCATTTCAAGGACGTCATAAGTTTCAAAAATGTATCAAAAATAATCACTGCGATTGCTATCTACTACAGTATTAAGAAGAAGAATTTATAGGGCAGAGTTAAAGCAGGCAAGGATGAATGGAGAAGGCCAAGGTCGGTCTGATATCGGGATTTCCTCCAGCAACACCCCACAACTGGTGCACGTGAATGAAGGAAGCATACCAGGGAGGTGATCCAGGGCCGTGGACTAGTGGTTCCAGGGGAACGTTGGAGGAGGAACCGAGAGGGATGATCCGGTCAACTTCCTGCTCAACTGCCAGCGAGAAGTCACGGATTCCTAGTGACAGCATGGGGATGGTTCGCGCCAGTGGGATTATCTTCGGGAGGGCCAAGGAGAGCTGATGGGGTTAGCTCGGAGGGGGCTTCTGCGAGTGGATGGGTGTGTTAAACCCCTGTGCGTGCCAGCATGTGAGCACGGAGTTGGTAGACTTGCACAGAGATGGTAGATGAGCATGGCATAGTGGATTAGACCATGGGCCTGGGAGTCTGAAGGTGGTGGGTTCTAATCCCACCTCTGCCACTTGTCTTTGACCTCGGGCAAATCACTTCACTTCTCTGTGCCTCAGTTACCACATAATAAAAATAATGGCATTTGTTAAGCACTTACTATGTGCAAAGCCCTGTTCTAAGCGCTGGGGAGGATACAAGCTGATCAGGTTGTGGGGCTCCCAGTCTTAATCCCCATTTTCCAGATGAGGGAACTAAGGCCCAGAGAAGTTTAGTGACTTGCCCAAAATCACACAGTTGACAAGCGGCGGAGCCGGGATGTGAACCCATGACCTCTGACTCCCATGTGTAGAGATCCTAGTGCTGGCCCCCAAACTAACTTTTCCTCTACTTGATGGGGCATATAAGATCATGTCCACTGGGCCTCTCCGGGGTCCAAAGCCAAATTGTCATTCAGCGAACGTTCAGTCTGCAATATTCATTAGGAGCAGATAGAGAAGGATCCCAGCCAGGATCTTGCTGGCAATGGAGATTAATGAGATGTCCCGGTAATTGCCACAATCGATCGATTAATAGTATTTATTAAACGTGGGAAAATCTGGAAGGTAAGGCCGGAGGGGACAAGGTGATTGAGTGCTTTAAAGCCAATGGAAAGGAGTTTCTGTTTGATGCCATGTGGTTGGGCAATCACATTATGATCTTGTGTCTTCGTGACAACAGTAATGTGTTCCACCTGTGAAGGATGAGCTTGGGATAAGAGCCTAAGCATGGCGTCCCCTCCATGCTCCTAAGTCTCAGCATGTCTGTCATCAGGTCCAGGTGCTTTTCCTTCTCTTTAGGACTCTGACTTGCCCCCTCCTACCTCGCCTCCCTTCTCTCTTTCTACTGCCCACCCCGTACACTCCGCTCCTCTGCCGCTCACCTCCTCACGGTCCCCCATTCGCACCTGTCCCGCCGTCGACCCCTGGCCCACATCCTACCGCTGTTCCAGAATGCCCTCCCTCCTCACATCCGCCAAACTGACTCACTTCCCCTCTTCAAAGCCTTATTGAGACCTCACCTCCTCCAGGAGGCCTTCCCAGACTGAGCCCCTCCTTTCCCTCTGCTTCCCCTTCCCCCACCCTCTGTTCTTCCCCCTTCCCCTCCTCTCCGCACTATGCTCATTTGTATATATTATTTATTACACTATTTATTTTGTTAATGAGGTGTATATCTCTTGGATTCCATTTATCTTGATGATGTTGTCTTGTTTTCATTTTGTTCTTTTTTGCTTTGCTGTCTCCCCCATTTAGATTGTGAGCCCATCATTGGGCAGGGATTGTCTCTATCTGTTGCCAAATTGTACATTCCAAGCACTTAGTACAGTGCTCTGCACATAGTAAACGCTCCACAAATACTATTGAATGAATGAATGAATGAATGAATGAACGATAAAACACTGTATCTTTGCATGTTGGAAGGTCCGGTGTGTTTCGCTGGGCCTCGTCTTCAGTATTAGAAGATGTGTTTGGGAGAACATTGAAATGTTCTTGCCATCTTCTCAGGAGTCCCTCCTTGCCTGTGATGGGACTGAAGCCATATAGAATATCTTTAATGATGTGTGGAGGTTTTTGGTTTCCACAAAATCTGTGTAGCCTAGATCTCTTGTTCTTTGGCATCCCACCACCTTCTGTGCGTGTTCCCTGATTTGATTTGAATGTCACGACACAGGATTCTGAAAGCCTCACTCCTGACTGAGTTCAGCATCATCATCAATGCAATTTATCGAGCGCTTACTATTTGCAGAGCACTTGGGAGAGTACAGTACAGCAGAGTTGGCAGACATATTCCCTGCCCACAAGAACCTTACAGTCTAGATTCCACAGCCTGAATTCTCAGGTCCCATGGGAATTAGCAAGGTAGGGTAGGCGGGGGCAAGCTGACTGAGTGCTTTAAAGCTGTTGGGAAGAAGTTTCAGCTCGATGTGTAGGTGGGTGGGCAACGACTGGAGGTTCCTGAGGAGTGGGGAGAAATGGACTGAACAGTTTTCTATGAAAATGAGCCAGGCAGCAGAATGAAGTAAGGACTGGAGTGGGGAGAGGCAGGAGGCGGGGAGATCAGCAAGAAGACTGGCGTGTAGTCAAGGTAGAATAGGATATGTGCTTGGATCAGCACAGTAGCAGTTTGGTTAAAGAGGAAAGGTCAGATTTTTTCACCCCACCTTCAGGCCCACAACGCTTACGTAGATACGCTCAATTTCTTTTAATGTCTGTCTCCCCCTGTAGACCCTAAGCTCCTGTGGACAGGGAAGGTGTTCACGAACTCTGTCATATTGTACTCTCCCAAGTGCTTAGTACAGCACTCTCTGAACACCGTAAGTGCTCAGTAAATATCACTGATAGATTGACTGAGGCCCCTTTTTGATGCAGTAGTTCTAAGGACAGCGTGAGCTGGGAGTGGAAGAGATGATGTGCCACCCAACATTCTACTCTATGAATGGCTGCTATAATTCATAAATCCTTACAGTCCCTCTGCCACACTATGATGAAATCAATAAGATGCCACTGTTTAGGTTGTGAAAGCATCCAAGACGTTTCCACTTTGCTTGGCAGATGAGGGATTCCGTTTCAACCTGGAGGGGTAAATCTAGCAGCCGCCCGCCGGTACCGCCCCGGGACCTGTCCTGTTCAATACCTTTATTGTCGATCTGGACGAAGGAATCGAGAGCATACTCATCAAATTTTTATATGGCCCTAAACTGGTTGGGGTTCTCAACAATTCAGAAGACAAGAATAAAACTGAGAGACCTAGACAGATTGGAAAAATGATCCTACAGACCAGTATGAAATTCAGTAAGTTCAGCGATACATGTACAGGACAGGAAAAGATTGGCTCAGAGTATGTGCAGCAGAAAAAGCTTTGGTGGGGGTTGGGGGATCAGAGTTGACCAGAATTTGAAAGAGTCAGTAATGTGATGCTGTTATGAAGAGAGTCAACCTTATTCTAGTATGCATCAACAAGAAATACAACATGCAGGAGTCCGGAAGTAATCTTTGCACTACAGCCTATTGGCCACCCCTTTATTGAAGTCCTGTTAGAGATTTAATCAATTAAGAGTATTTACTGAGCACCACCTGTGTGCAGAGCACTGTACTAAGCACTTTGGGGAGTAGACTATAATTAGTA
This sequence comes from Ornithorhynchus anatinus, assembly GCF_004115215.2. Taxonomy (NCBI): domain Eukaryota; kingdom Metazoa; phylum Chordata; class Mammalia; order Monotremata; family Ornithorhynchidae; genus Ornithorhynchus; species Ornithorhynchus anatinus. Next base: position 22,904,383 of record NC_041751.1, read on the forward strand.
GACACGATCCCTGTCCTCAAGGAGCTGACCATTCCAACTTTTTAACAATTCTAATTAAACTCAATACTTGTTCTCCCTCCTATTTTGAATGTGAACCCCACGTGAGATCTGCTGATCACGTATCTACCCCGGCGCTTAGTACAGTACTTGGCCCATAGTAAATGCTTAACAAATACCACAGTTATTATTATCAGTATTAGTAGTAGTATTATTATTATTACCTCATCAAGAATTGAAACCTCTTGAAGCTTGGGTTTTGAATTGGAGACTGAGACTCGAAGTTTGCTTGTTACCCTCAGGGCCGATGAGATTTTGCCTTTGAGACAAAACAGCTGTTTAAAGGGAGAACAGAAAGCTTTTAGGGTATCTTCCAGAAACCTTGCTGCTACTGTTAAGCATTTATTTGCCAAGTGCTTACCCTTAGTTCCTTTTACCACCTGAATACCTGGGAGGCAGGGCAGGCTTACTGTAATTATTGCAAGGAGACGACCCCTGAAGTGAGGGTAGCTGGAGCCAGGCCTATTTCTCTGACAGCTGGCTGAGGAAATGGGAGTGATCAAAATGGGTTTGTTTGGCTAATCTTTTTTTTTTTTTTATGGCATCTGTTAAGCGCTTACTATGTGCCAGACACTACTAAGCACTGGGGTAGATACAAGCTAATCAGGTCGGACACAGTCCGTGTCCCACGTGGGGCTCACAGTCTTACTCCCCGTTTTGCAGATAAGGAAATGTAGGTACAGAGAAGTGTACCAAGGTCGCACAGCAGACAAGTGGCGGAGCCGGGATTAAAACCCAGGTCCTCTGACTCCCAGGCCTATTTTCTATCCACTCAGAGAAGCAGCGTGGCTCAGTGGAAAGAGCACGGGCTTGGGAGTCAGAGGTCATGGGTTCAAATCCCGACTCTGCCACTTGTCGGCTGTGTGACTGTGGGCAAGTCACTTAACTTCTCTGTGCCTCAGTTACCTCATCTGTAAAATGGGGATTAAGATTGTGAGCCTCATGTGGGACAACCTGATGACTCTGTATCTACCCCAGCGCTTAGAACAGTGCTCTGCACATAGTAAGCGCTTAACAAATACCAACATTATTATTGCTTCCCTACGTTCACCAACTCTGCCCATTTCTTTCCCGGTGCCTGGAACCTGCCGTCTGTATTTTCTTAATGCTATAAACAGCGCTGTTGTTGGTCCAGGGGAAAGAGTCTTCCTCTGGGAATCAGAAGACCTGGGTTTTAGTCCTGGTTATGCCTGTAGTGGATGCCCCAAACTGAGCCAGGCTACCTACCATCTCAAGGTCAAACGCTACCTCGTGACTGCCCGAGCCAGCAAAGTGGAACTTGGAAGAGGATTCCTCCCAGATGGGAAGCATTCGTGGGCGGGAACTAAACGTATCGCCAGGCACGAATAACGCATAAGTATATTCCTCCCGACAGGGAAGCTCCGGTATAATTAAATAATCATATTCCGCCCAAAAGGGAAGTTCAGTTCACCACGTCCAAATTAAATAATTATCTCCGTCCTTAAAGGGAAGTTCAGTTCGCCAAGCAGAATAAAGATTTTATAAACTCAGCCTTTCCATCCCCCATCTCTCACTCTCGCCCCAACCCGTCCCCGGGTGACTGACGACAGCAGGTTAACGTGGATGGAGGCCACCCAGGCACCTCCGCCTATCTACGTACCTGTTCCGCTCCGCGCCCCAATGGGAACACGACGGGCCGAGATGAGAGAACGCAGCTGCACCGTGCAAGCCACCGGCACTAGAATCAATTCCTCTGCATGAGTTCTTGGTTCTGGACTCTCAGAAATTTAGGCTCGTCAGTCATTTATGAGAGGAGAGTCTATCACAATGATATAAGCAGAACTCAGAGCAGATACATTAGGGTTTCGGTGAGACTTCCACTCAACTTCCTCCAATTTTTTTCCTTCTCTCTCTCAGGAAATAGCCTTGCAATTAGGAAAGTGACACAGTGTATGGACACGCGAGTATGAGTGTATTACTCCCCTTTTGTAGGATGCCTCATAGTTCCTGATGATAGTTGTTTGGGCTTTGTTGAAGGATGGATAAGACTGATTCTCCCTTCCCCCGATTCTCTCTTTATTTCTCCCTCTCCCCCTCTCTTTCCTCTTCTCTCTCCCCTTCTCTCCCTCTCTCTGTTTCTCCAGTTCCATCTCTCTCCTTCTCTCTCCCTTTCCCCCCTCTCTCACTTCTCTCTCACTTCTCACTTCCCCTCTCCCCTTCTCTCTCTACCTTTCCTTTCTCCATGGCAAAGCGATGTTCCAATTCCTCTGCCTGCTGTTTCTTTACTGAACTGAATAATGACTCCCTGTAGCAGAGACCTGCCTCAAATTTCTTTCTTCATGGTTCACACCTTATCAGGATCAGGATATCTTCCCCTGCCAGTCTTAAGAAATAAATAAATTGCTTTCTTTCGAAGGCAGTGAGTTCTCTGAGAACCAACACCTGATTATGGTTTATTAATAGGGCGGTGCGGGCCCAAGAAAAAAGAACTGACACAAACTTGTCATTTAACTGGTTTCACTCCAGATGTCACTTACCATATCAGTTCCTGCAGAACATGAGTAATGCATTCAGGCTCCGTTTGGTGCTGAAGGTTAAGACAAGGAGTTCTTTGCGTTTTAACTTGGGGTCCTCTGAATAAAACTGACTTTTTCCATAATGCCTCAGAGCTAAAATATGTTGGGATTTTTTTTTTACTTTTTAGAAGTCTTTATTGACTTCTAAATTGAGGCCAAGTGTGCCTAATGGAAAGAGCGCAGGCTTGGCGGTCGGGCCTTCTGGGTTCTAACCTTGGGAAAGTGACTAAGCTTCACTGAGCCTCAGTTTCCTCACCTCTAAAATAATAATAATAATGGCATTCGTTAAGCGCTTCCTACGTGCCGAGCACTGTTCTGAGCCCTGGGGTAGATACAAGGTCATCAGATTGTCCCACGTGGGGCTCGCAGTCTTCATCCTCGTTTTACAGATGAGGTAACTGAGGCACAGAGAAGTTAAGTGGCTTGCCCAGGGTCACACAGCAGACAAGAGGCGGAGCCGGGATTTGAACCTACATCCTCTGACTCCCAAGCCCAGGCTCTTTCCACTAAGCCATGCCGCTATCCCAGAAGCAAAGGTATGGGGAGAGGGAGTTTTGATACCCAGAAATTATTTACACTGTTGTCGGATTGTTTACTAACTGTATTATCTATGAAAAATTGGTTAAGAAAACTCACCTTGTTGTTTGAGATGAGCAAAGAGGCTATAACAATAATAATAATCATAGCGGTATTTGTTAAATAGTAATAATGACAGTATTTGTTAAGTGCTTACTATGTGCCAAGCACTGTTCTAAACCATGGGGTAGATATCAGGTAATCAGGTTGGACCCAGTCCCCATCCCACATGGGGCTCACAGTCTTAATCCCCATTTTACAGATGAGGTAACTGAGGCACAGAGAAGTGAAGTGATTTGCCCAAGGTCACACAGCAGACATGTGGCAGAGCCAGGATTAGAACCCACAACCTCTGACTCCCAGGCCGCTTGCCAGCTGTGTGACTGTGGGCAAGTCCCTTAACTTCTCTGTGCCTCAGTTACCTCATCTGTAAAACGGGGATGAAGACTGCAAGCCCCACGTGGGACGATCTGTTTTGTCTTTTTGTTTTTTTAATGAAAGTTTTCTCATCTACGATCTATTCCCAAAATCAGCACAAAGGTCACCAGAGGGAGTTGACATTTCAACTCGGCAGGACCAGCCCAGTATCCTGATCACCTTGTGTCCCCCCCCACCAAGCACTTAGAACGGTGCTTTGCACATAGTAAGTGCTTAACAAATACCACCATTATTATTATTATTATTATGAATAAAGAGAGCAGGTTTAGGTGATGCAGAAGGGAGTGGGAGAAGAGGAAAAGAGGGCTTAATCAGGGAAGGCCTCTTGGAGGAGATGGGCCTTGAATGGGGATTAACTGTGAGCCTCACGTGGGACAACCTGATGACCCTGTATCTCCCCCAGCGCTTAGAACAGTGCTCTGCACATAGTAAGGGCTTAACAAATACCAACATTATTATTATTATTATATTATTAATAAGACTTTGAAGGCAGCATGGCCTAGAGGATAGAGCACGGGCCTGGGAGTCAGAAGATCATGGGTTCTAACCCCAGCTCCGCCGCAGGTCAGCTGTGTGACCTTGAACAAGTCACTTGACTACTCTGAGCCTCAGTTACCTCATCTGTAAAATGGGGATTGAGACTGTGAGCCCCACGTGGGACAACCCGCTCACCTTGTATCCCCCCCAGAGCTTAGAACAGTGCTTGGCACATAGTAGCCACTTAACAAATACCATCATCATCAAGGCGAGTAATTGTCGGGTAGGAAGAGGGAGGACATTCGAGGCCAGAGGCATTATACATCCGCAGATGTTTAGCATGCAACTCCTAGGGATAGGGCATTCTAAGAGTATAATTTGTCTTTTGGAGGATAGATTTTTGTCATTTTCTGTGAAAGCTGCCTCTGGCAAACCCATCTCGTCGAAGCCAGTGCAGCGGCCAGATAACGAGCATAATGGCAGAGGCTTCTGATTTCTGGTACATGGAATAGGCAATTTTATAGCATTTAAAGAAGGCTCGAGGTTTGTTTGTTTTTAATGAAAGTTTTCTCATCTACGATCTATTCCCAAAATCAGCACGAAGGTCACCGGAGGGAGTTGACATTTCAACTCGGCAGGACTAGCCCAGTAACATTTCACACCCTTCTCCCCACCCTTCTCTTATCGAATCGATGGAAATTTAGGCTAATTCGATTTAACGTGTAGCCCAGGATTTACAAATGGAAGAGGTTTACAAGGTCAACTGTTCGTCTCCGAGAAGGGAAGGGCAGAACGCGTCCACTCCGCTGCACTTTCTAGTGTTTTATAAAGACTAAAAAGAGCGGTTTCCTTCTCCCATCTGCATGTAGGTAATGCAAACTGCAGAGGACAGATCATCAACAGGGAGGCGTGGAGTCCGCCTCCTGTTAAACGGGACTCCTTTTTAAATGAGCTGCCGTTTCCGTTAAATGGCTTGAGTATGCAAATTGATGTCCTATGGAAAAGTTGAAAGACCAGAAGGACTCAAACCCAAGGCCGGAAGGACTCAAACGGCAGCAGGGTAATCCCTTACACTAGACCGACGAGGTCTACCAGGCAGGAGAGAAGCTGCTAAACCCTCCCCGCCCCTCCGTGTCATCAGGACCCCCACTGGCCCCGGCTCTAGCCCAGGGAGTACTCAAGCACCCGCAGCCTGCTTTCTCCGATTTTTTGAATGTTTAGCCCGTGTTCTCCCACTCTTCAGAGACCTCTAGCAGTTGGCCGACCACCTCCCCGTCAAAGAGAAACTCCTTACCGTCGGCTTTAAGGCACTCAATCGGCTCTCTCCCTCCTACTAACACCTAATCCGCACACTTCGCTCCTCTACCGCTAACCTGCTCTCTCTACCACGATCCCATCTATCTCTCCATCAGCTCCTTGCCCGCATCCCCTCTCTGGCCTGCATCTTCCTCCCCCTTCATAGCTGACAGACCACCACTCTCTCCATCTTCAAACTATCCGAAAATCTCCAAAAACTCCTCCCCAACTATTGACCTATTCACTCTCCCTTCTGCGTCTCCCACACACTGGACAGTGTACTCCTGAAGCACTCCCTATTCACCCCAACCCCACAGCACTTATGTATTTCTTCCTATAACCTGTCATTTCCCTGATCTATAATTTATTCAAACGTCTGTCTCCCTCTGTGGGCTGTAAGCTCCTTGTGGGCAGGGAATGTGCCTAACCAATCTACCGTATCGTACTCTCTCACACACTTAATAAAGTGCTCTGCACAGAATAGGTGCTCAATAAATACCTTTGATTGACCGGGAGGGCCATGGGTGTGACTTGTGTGACTGAGTCAGAAACCCACCTGTACAAGGCACAGCGCCCTACTGTTTGCGTTGCGTTTATCTCTCATACCCATTTCTTTTATTTTCAAGTTTTCTTCTTTCCTTATGTGCCTGTTACCAACTGCCCTTCTTCACTCTTAGACCGTGAGCTCCTCGGGTGCCAGGTCTAATTCTCATCCACGTACTTTTTTTCCCTGGGCATAGTACGGGGCTTTGAACACAGTAGGGACTTAAATACTATTAGTATTACTGGAGAAAAGGAAAAACCAAGGGAAAAAAAGCTGAGAACTACTGAAATACATCGCCAGATAAACAGCTCTGAAAACGGTGACTCAGATTCTAACCTCAAAAAGCAACGGGTGACTAAAATCGATTTCAACCTGGGAGTTTTTTCACTGTATTAAGGGAGGTGTGACCAAATTTCAGTCTTCCCTGTGACGGGCCCAAGGCCTGGACTCCATCTTGTTTGGCCAAGCCGCCATTCGCTCAAGGCTAGTGCACCACGAACACCACAGGCCTTGCCCGTTATCGGTGCGTTGCGATACTTCCGCTGCCGCTGCTCTGGAGCAGAGAGTCGCTGGAAGCAGGCAGATACCGTCTGGATACTCCCGGCCACAGCTGCTGACCGGGGGCTAGATAAGGATGTGGTGATCGCCCCCACCCCTGAGCTACGGTGGAGAATAAGGCAGGGCCGAGGAACTACCGCAAGCGGAAAACAAATGGGCTGGTCCAGATCCCCACCTCCCCCCCCCCCCCCCCCACCCCCCCGATGCGTCGGCCCTGAGGAACTGCCTTTTGCAGAGAAACGAGATCACTGTCAGCTGGCCTGACGCTCACCTCTACCCAGGTTGTGAGATGCCCGCTCTGCAATAGCACCACAAGGAAGGAAGGGCGCCAGGTTGGTTGTCATTTGTAGAAGCAGCTTGACTTAATGGAAAGAGCACGGGCTGGGGAATTAGAGGTCGTGGGTTCTAATCCCGGCTCTGCCACGTGTCTGCTGTGTGACCTTGGGCAAGTCACTTCACTTCTCTGTGCCTCAGTTACCTCATCTGTAAAACGGGGATTAAAAGTGTGAGCTCCACGTGGGGCAACCTGATTACCCTGTACCTACTCCAGCGCTTAGAACAGTGCTTGGCACATAGTAAGTGTTTAACAAATACCATAGTGATTATTATTATTATTATTATAAAATGGGGGTGAAGACTGTGAGCCCCACGTGGGACAACCTGATTCCCCTGTGTCTACCCTAGTGCTTAGAACAGTGCTCTGCACATAGTAAGCGCTTAACAAATACCAACATTATTATTATTATTATCTACCCCAGCACTTAGAACAGTGCTTGGCTTGTAGTAAGCGCTTCACAAATACCATCATCATTGTTATTATTATTATTCTTCTTTGTAAGTAGACCCCCCCCTTTGACCCGAGGATCCAAGTAGCCACAGACTGTATTCCCGCCAGAGTGCGCTGAACCTAGGTGAGCCTGGTGACTTGGACCAGTGTGTAGTAACTTCCGCGATTAGCTCGGTTAGACCTAGGTGAGCCCGGTGGTTCGGGCCAGTTGGTCATAACCTCTATGCTGAATGCTAGCGTACTAGATAACTACTTGAGCCTGACCATTAGGCTGTGTTGTAGTGATTTCCCTTAGTGTATTAGACAATCTTGGGGAGCCCAACCTGTTTGGGCCCTGGTTTTTTGCTCTGCCTTTTCATTTTTTGGCTTTTGCACGCGGGCGAATGGAGCCACGTAAACAAATGAAGATACTTATTTCAAAATGCATCTCGGCCGGTTCTCTCTAGCCCCCAGCTCAAACCAGCGGGCATAAGTGGGTTTCTGAAACCAAGGTCTAAGCAACCACTGACATTCCCAAGCGCTTAGTACAGTGCTCTGCACTCAGTAAGCGCTTAGTAAATACGACTGAATGAATTCCCTGAGAACCAAACCAAAAAACTGCATATGAGGATCGGAAAGCGAGAGGAATTAAAAAAATCAACAAATACCACTTTAGAGGCACATAAGATCGGTTTAACCAGAAGTCACACGAAATGTTTTTTCTTTTCAAAGCATGAAGTCTTTCCCCAGATGTATAGTACTGGTAAACATCTCTAGGCAATTTTAAAGCAAGGGAGCAAATGCTCAAAGTACCGGGGTAATTTTACCGCAAAAAAATTCTAAGAAAATGATGTCTACACATTTCTGAACATCTTATCCTTCTTAAGGATAGGATTAGTTTACCTTTCCAACACTTTGAAACGCCAAGTTAGTTAAATAACTATCCCTCCGCATTTCAATGACTTTTTGGAGTCGATTGGCTCCGCGGAAAGGTTGGAGTTTGGCTTTATTTCAGGGGAACATTGCCATCTTGTGGCTGCTAAGACCGTCCAGGGTCATTTTTCCACAGTTAAAATGCGAAACTTGTACCCTTCCTTCCTTGCTGGTCACGAATATCTTCCCCCTGAGAAACGAGCCTTGGATTTCGGATGCTATAACGCAGAGGGTGCTTTTAATAAATACGTCTTAATCCAATGAAACCTACCCAGGTAGACCTTAAAAAGAATATAGCCTTTCGGGTCATCGGCCTCTGACGGCCCTCCCTCCTGCCTGGAACTCCCTCCCGCTTCACAGTCGAAAGACCACCACCACTCTCCCCATTATCAAATCCCAGCTGAAATCATATCCCATCTTCCCCAGGAAACCTTACGGAACTAGTCTCTCATTCCCCCCCTCTATTATTTTTCCTCCTTACTGCCTCGTCCGACCCCTAGGCACTTGGGTACTCCCCCTAACCTCACCCCCACAACGCATGTTGACATAACCCTATACGTCGTCGCTTCCCTTACCTGTAACGTACTCTAATGTCTGTCTGCCCCGTTGGATCGTAACCTCCCTGAGGGCAGGGATCATGTCTGTCAATCGTACTGCACGCCCTCCGAGCGCTTAGGACAGTCTTCTGCACAAAGTAAGAGCTCAATAAACACCAGCGATCGATTGATAGGAAGAATTCTAGGCTCGACGGCGACTTTCCCCTCCGATCCATCAATTGATCGTATTCGTTGAGCACTTACTGTATGCAGAGCGCTGTACTGTTTGGGAAAGCACGATATAATAGAGGAGGTAGTCACGTTCCCCGCCCAGGAGGTTTTTGCCTCCCCTCTCTTGTCCCCTCCCCTCTGCTCTCTTTTCTACCCCCTACCCTCCAAAAAAGGCCCTGACTCTAGTTTCTAGATTCTTGAATGTAAGGCCCCAAGTAGAATAAAGTCTGAAGCACACGGAAGAGTACAGATTTCACTCCTGGCATTTCGACAGTTTTCATCACCCCCTTCAGAGGATGCCAACTACGCTTTAAATGACGGTTGCCAGCGACACTAATGCCACAGGGACAGGGGAAATAATGCCACTGCTATTTCCAAAAAGGTTGCTGAAAGTCAACGAAGCACTAGGTGCTAAATAGGCTTAACGTCAATTCTCTAGTTCGATTCTTCCATCTGGAACGGGGATATCACTCTTTCTAGTACCTCTTGGGCCATATCGTGAGGGTGAGCGTTATCAACTGGAGAGGGTTTTATCATCCACTGTGGAAAGAACAGGGTTGGTCTAGTCTAATCTCTGTAGCTCCGTCACCCAATATTATAAATGGTGCAATCCTGCTGTGGGTCCAATACCACTCTGGGAATCAGGACACCTGGGTTTTAGGCCCAGCTCCGTAAGTAGGGGAGGGCCTGAGGGCACTATCCCATCAACGGTGAAGGTTTCTGACCGATGAAACCATTCTGCGGCATCCTGAACATTCAGTAGTATTTATTGAGCGCTTACTATGTGCAGAACACTGTACTAAGCACTTGGAATGTACAGTTCGGCAAACAGATAGAGACAATCCCTGCCCGTTGACGGGCTTCAGTCTACTCGAAAAACAGCTAACATGAGCGGAGAAGACGCCACCTGCTGAGGTCGGCACCAGCTGCCCGGCGTAGCGGATAGAGCACGGACCTGGGAGTCAGAAGGTCGTGGGTTCTAATCCCGGCCCCGCCACCTGTCTGCTGTGTGGGCAAGTCACTTTACTTCTCTGTACCTCAGTTACCTCATCTGGAAAACGAGGATTGGGATCGTGAGCCCCACGTGGGACGGGGACTGTGTCCAACCTGATTTGTTTGTATCACCCAGCGCTTAGTACAGGGCCTGGCACATAGTAAGCGCTTAACCCAAACCACAGTTATTATTATCATAGAAGCAGCGTGGCTTAGTGGCGAGAGCCCGGACTTGGGAGTCAGAGGTCGTGGGTTCTAATCCCGGCTCCGCCGCTTGTCAGCTGTGTGACCTAGGGCAAGTCACTTAATTTCTCTGTGCCTCAGTTAGCTCATCTGTAAAACGGGGATGAAGACTGTGGGACAACCTGATCACCTTATATCTACCCCAACGCTTAGAACAGTGCTTGGCTCATAGTAAGCGCTTAACAAATACCACCATCATTATTATTATTATTATGTAAAAAGCCTTCACTTCTCAACATGCTGCATCCCTCTCTTCTTATTCACTTATTGCACTCCCCAACCCAGCGGGAATTTGACTGGCAAAGAGTGTGAGTGGCTCTGAGCAGATCACTAGTACAAATCCATCGATCGGTTAATGGTATTTATTGAGTGCTTACCGTGTGCACAGCGCTGGACTAAGATAGAGTTAGTAATCCTTGCCCTCAAGGAGTTTACAATCTATTAGGGGAAACAGCCATTAAAATCAATTACAGGTAAATTAAATCAATGAATAAATAAATTACAGGTAATTAATCAATTAGAAGCAGCAGAGTACCAGGATATGTGAGAAAGTGATTGCGGAGCTGGGGTGCCTTGAATATCAAAGCGCTTAAAGGAGAAGAGACCCAAACACAGAGCGGACGCAGAAGGGAGGGTGAATAGGCCGGGGCAATGAAAGGTTAGTCGGAGAGGCGTTCTTGGAGGAAATATGATTTCAGGAGGGCTTTGAAGACGGGGAGAGTGGAGGTTCTGTCAGCTATGAAGGAGAAGGGAGTTCCGGGCTGAAGGGAGGACACGAGCAAGAGGTCAACAACAAGAGACGAGATCGAGGTACATTCATAAATTCGATCGTATTTATTGAGCGCTTACCATGTGCAGAACACTGTGCTAAGATACAGTGAGTAAGGTTAGCATTGAAGAAGTGAAGCGTGTGGGCTGGGTCACAGTGAGAGATAAGCAAGGTTAGCTAGGAGGGAGAGAGCTGATCTAGGGCCTTAAAGCTGATGGCCAGGAGTCTCTCTTCGATGCAGGGGTGGATGGGCAACCCCTGGAAGTGCTTGGGGAGTGGGGAGACGTGGACTGGGTTTTCAGAAAACTGATCCAGGAAGCCGAGTGCAGTAGGGAGGGGCGGGGGGAAAGCCAGGAGGGTAGGGAGGTCAGCGAGGAGGTTGGCACGCTAGTCGAGCTGGGATAGGGTAAGCGGATCAGCCCGGTAACGGTTTGGCTGGAGAGACTGATTTAGGGTCGTGATCTGTGGGTTTCATGAGAGAGACGAGTGCCAAGGTTACAGGCTTATGAGACAGGGAGGAATTCCGCACTCTGGGCGGGGTAAAAAGCTGGTGCCCTGCCTCTCGGTACCCTCTTCACCTCCAGCCCAGCGAAACATCTGATAATTATAATAATGATAATAACGATAATGGCATTTGTTAAGCACTCACTGTGTGCCCAGCACTGTTCTAAGCGCTGGATTGCAACTCCCCCCTCCCTCTACCATGGCCGAGGAACTCTCTGGTAGACCCTCCAGCCGCTGCCATGCCTTCTCGGCCCCCCTTCACATCCGGAGCCGAAGGAAACATCTGGTGTTTGCGGCCTCAGCTCCCTACACGCTCTCAGTCCCCCTCGCCATGGCCGAGAGAACCGCCTATCCCCCCCCCCCCCCCCCCCCCCCCCCCCCCCCCCCGCTCCCCAGGGCCGGCACCGGCTGCCCTCCGCACCGTCTAGGAGACCCCACCCCATCCTGCTTTCCACCGCCCTGGCGGGAATGACGACAGCACCTGCCGCAAGAGGCCTGTCACCGGTCGCGTGGGGACAGGTTCGAGGATCGGCACGGGGAGAGTGAGAGACCGGAGTCGGAAAGGCTGAGCCATGCAAAATTTATTCCAGGTGGCGAACTGAACTTCCCTTTCGGGAGGTTTACACTTATTTAGTTATTCACAGGCAGCTAAGTGAACTTCCCTCTCGGAAGGAATACACTTACTTTTAGTTCATTCATTCCTTCATTCAATCGTATTTATTGAGCGCTTACAGTGTGCCGAGCACTGTACTAAGCATTTGAGAGAGTACAATCCAACAATAATCAGACACATTCCCTGCCCACAATAAAAACAGTCCAGAGGCAGGCAGACGGACATTAATAAAGTTAATAAATTCCAGATATGTACCTAAGTTCTGTGGGGCTGAGAGGGGGTGATGAAAAAGGGGAGCAAGTCAGGGCGACGTAGAAGGGAGTGGGAGAAAAAGGGGGGCTTACTCAGGGAAGCACTTCTTGGAGGTGATGTAACTTCAATAAGGCTTCGAGGGACCGCCCTCTCGAAGGTCACCGATGATCTCCTTGCCAAACCAACGGCATTTATTGTACTGACAAAACGCAGAAGAAATGACACCCACAATCAAGCATGCACTTTGCCTCCGTCATGGTCTATTTGCAAAATACTGTGCTCTCCAAAATCCTACCCAGCTTGGGAATGATGATGATGAGGATGACGGTATTTGTTAAGCGCTTACTAAGCGCTGGGGTAGATACCAACTCCTGCAAAGAGAGACAACAGCAGAACTGATCTGGATGGGCACGGTGCTGCTTCACTGGCCACGGAGTCCCACCAGGCATCCCTGGCATGTCAGGAATCGCCCCGGGGCAATCGGGGGACCGTCTGATGGGCTGGAACAACAACAAGCCCTTCCCAGTGAGCGGAGATGTTACCCAGTGCTTAGAACAGTGCTTGGCACATAGTAAACGCATAACAAATATCATTATTATTATTATTATTATAACCAATGTCCCTCTCAGGGTTGCACCCGGGGGGTTTCCAGTACTCTACCAGTCTTGGCTGTGGGAGGGAGAGTCAAGCAGAGGCCTACCCATTCCATTCCTAGCTTGGGCAGTGGTTAGCGAGTGGAAGGCCATCTGCTACGAGTCAAAACTCACCCGTGCTGGGCAGCAGCGGCATGGGAGAGAGTCGAGGGTGGAGACTCAAGTTTACGGCACTCCACGTCCACATTTTTACCAAGAAAACTGTACGGATCCGCTACAGAACGATTGCAGCAGGAGGTGGGGGCGTTCTGGGAGAGATGTGTCCACGGCGTCGCTAGGGGTCGGAGATGACTCGACGGCACAAAACAAAACACGACAAGCAACCGATGACAGGGGCTGGTTGATCGCCATCCTCCAATCCTCCTCTGCTGTGATCGGGCTGCAGCTGGCATCCATCTGTGCGGCCTATCCAAATGTGTGAGCCTGAGGGATCACAGGCAACGGACAGTGGGTGTAGCGCAGACAGACACTCCAGCATTTCCCTGACTCTCCCATACACCTAATTTCTTCCACATTTTCCCTAGGGCCCTGAAGTGGCGGGTTCGGCCAAAGTGGAGCCGCTCAGGTCTCACGTGACGCTCGGGAGGGATACGCTTATGTGGTTACAGGTACTTGGAAAAGCACTGCCCAGGCCCTCGAGTGCACAGCTGGACACTCACCTGTCTCGCAGTCCCTCCCGGCACCGGTCCCAGAGTCAGAGCAGGTGTCCCACACGCCGGGCAGGGACGACACGCAGCCAGCTGCCACGGGCCTCGATCTGTTGCCCACAGTGTCGGAGACGGCAGGCCATCTCTCACCTGCCCTTCTGGGCCGTTGGGGCTTCCGGATTCCGCTCGTCCAATCTCCGTCCTCCCCACCCCGCCCGCCCCGCTCCGCCATACCCTATTTGGTTGGCACAGGAGCGAGGGACCCCCCTCTTGGCATTCCTGGCCTGAGGTGTCCAGCCCGTGCTCTCTCTCCACTAGCTCACACTGCCGGGTCACGTCTTTAATTTGTACTGTATGTTGCCGAGCTCTGCGCAGTCAGTAAATACTATCGAATGGATGAATGAACGAATAGATAATGAATGACTAGACTACATCTGCAAGATTCAGATCACGTTTTCTTATCCTCCGATCAACCGAACGATGATATTTATCGAGGGCTAGTGAGCACTGTACTAAGCACTTAGGCGCGTATATCAGATCTGATGCTTATTCTTCTTCCTCCGTTATCTTATTTACACTCCTGTGAACTCATTTATACCCTGTTTAGCACTTCTATGGGTACTCAGCTTTTTATTTCGACCACTTCAGTGGTAAATAATATTCTTCTATTTTTCTCCCCCTTTCATTCATTCATTCGATCGTATTTATGAGCTCCTAGTGGGAGGGAAATGGGTCACTTCTTTATTTTATACCTCCCTAGTACAGTGCACCACCCCAATTGGGTGCTCAATAAATCCTACTCCTGTTCCCACCACCATTATGATTTTCCCGTAAAGTGTGTCTCTGCTTCATTATTTGGAAATAATCCTATTGAGGAAGCAGGGAACACTCTTCTGGCGATGCACGTCAGTCTGGGTAAACTACAGTGTGGTATCGGAATCAATCAATAATATTACTTGAGCGCTTGCTGTGTGCAGAGCACTGTATTAAGTGCTTGGGAGAGTACGGTACAGCAGAACTGATAAGACACCTGCCCTGCCCACGAGGAGCTTGCAGTTCGGAGCGGAAGATGGACATTAATATAAATGAATAACAGATACGTACGCAAGTGCTCCGGGGCTGAGGGTGGGGTGAATACCAAGCACCCGAAGGGTACGAGAACCAAGGGGATTGATGACACAGAAGGGAGAGGGAAGCAGGGGAAACGGATTAATTGTGGAGGGCCTCCTGGAGAAGCGACCCTAATAAGGCTTTTAAGATGGGGAGAGCAGCGGTCTGGCATATACGGAGAGGGAGTGAGTTCCGGGCCAGAGGGAGGATCTACGAAAGGGGCCAGCGGCGATAGAGAGGAGATGGAGGCACGGTGAGCAAGCGGGCGCTAGAGGAGTGAAGCAGGCCGACTGGATAGTAGTAGATCGTCAGCGAGGTAAAGTAAGAAGGGGTGAGGGGACCGAGCGCCTCAAAGTCGACGGCGAGAGGTTTCCGTTGGATGCGGAGGTGGACGGGTAACCGCTGGAGGTTTATGAGGAGTGGGTACACCTGGATCCAAACTCGTTTTTAGGAAAACGAGCCGGGCGGCAGAATGAAGGCTGATGCGGCAGTCGAGGCGGGAGAGGACAAGTGCTTTGGATTAACGTGATAGCAGTTGGGATGGAGAGGGAGGGACAGATTTTTAGCCACGCGGTGAAGGTAGAACCGTCGGGATTTGGTGACAGATCGAGTGGGAAAGACGAGTGGAGGAAGAAAGAGTTGGAAGAAACCACTGTGTCACGGTGTGACCGCCGCCCGGGGGAAAGAGCACTTCCCTAGGAATCAGGAGTCCTGGGTTCTAATTCTGCTTCTGCCTGCCGGGTTTATGCCATCCCGAATTGTACTTTCCAAGCGTACAGTGTACAGTGTTCTGCGCAGGGTAAGCGCTCAATAAATCCGAGTGAATGAATGAATCAGGAGTGAAGGCTTCTGATCAGAAGACTACCTAAAGCATTCCGTGAGGTGGACCCGCTACCTATTTCACATTCCTCTTGAGGTCTTGATTGGTTCGATGATGATGATGGCATTTGTTAAGTGCTCACTATGCGCAAAGCACTGTTCTAGGCGCTGGGGAGGATACGGGGTGATCGGGTTGTCCCCCGTGGGGCTCACGGTCTTCATCCCCATTTTACAGATGAGGTAACTGAGGCACGGAGAAGTTAAACGACTTGCCCAAAGTCACACAGCTGACAAGCGGCTGACCGGGGGATTTGAACCCATGACCTCTGACTCCCAAGCCCGTGCTGTTTCCACTGAGCCAGGCATTTATTACAGAAATCTTGGAAAAAGTCGCCTTATCGTGTACCTGATTTCAAACTATGTTATCTTCTCTCCCGTTTAATGAATGGCAGGTAAATTTACTTCATCCTGTTGGACTAGTTTTAAGCCAACTGCTCGCTGGCTTAGAAAATACTGATAATCACCGGAAGATAAACCAAATGAAGAGATAAACATACAGCCGTCATTATGAAAGTCATTTAATATTGAGAAGTGCACACATCTTCTTTCCACACCAATTAGATAAAACCCCAAATCGATGAACTCTTTCCTGCATTTTCCAGTGACAGGTTATATTCACATAGTATAATAGTACATAAAGGTTAAGAAAATAAACTGTATATAGACTCTTCATGTTAAAAATAGTCATCTCAAAAGATGTCTAGCTGTATTAGTTTCACATCTCTAGACATTACTCTACCCTAACTGTTCCACTGTGCTGGTTAAATATTAATTTAAATAAAATATGAACGACGCTTTGATGTTCATTAAACTCGTTTTCACGGTAGGAATCGCAGAAATCACGACGGAAAAACACCCACACGCACACCCACACACAAACGCACACGCTCAATCTCATTTGCGGCTTTAACATTAAAAAAGAATGGCAGGTTCAGTTCATATAAAGAGCATATAAAGTGCAACAAGCTCCAATTTTTTAAAAATATCAACACCCAAACAGGTGATGCAAGTTTGCTACTACGGAGGAGGCCACCCTTCCTTACGGAGTACATTCTCTCTCTCTAAAATATTTAAATATCCGAGACCTCACAATTACATTCTGCAGCTCCAAAAATGCAGCTGATTGCACAGGTACGAGAAGGAGCGTCGCCTAGTGGATAGAGCCCGGGCCTGGGAGCCGGAAGGGCCTGAGTTCGAACCCCGGCTCCGCCACTTGTCTGCCGTGTGACCTTGGGCAAGTCGCTTCGCTTCTCTGTGCCTCAGTTCCCTTCTCTGCGAAATGGGAATTGAGACCGGGAGCCCCATGTGGGACGTGGACTGCATCCAACCTGGTTAGCTTGATTCTACCCCAGCGCTTAGGACAGTGCCTGGCGCAGAGTAAGCACTCACCAAATACCATTAAAAAAATACTAATCCAACTAATACCTTGTCAAATACTCAACCACATGTCAGTTGGCCTTTTCACGTACAAACCGAAGTGGAGATGTAGCAATCGTCTGATTTACCGAACTGGATTTCTCAGGCTCCACGACCCCGTCACCAGAGCTTTCGGTCACACGAACCGACTCAACAGGGAACTTGGCTGGAACTCACTGTTCCGAGTAAACTTTCCAAGTCCAGGGGGTTGACCCAATCTCTGTTCTCCCACCGGTGAAGAAACGGGATGCATGCTACGCTAGATACAGCCTCGGTGAGACACTGGGCTTTTTTGCCTGCCGTCAGCGGGGAAGAGTGTTATTTATAAAAGCAACTGTAGTGTGGCAAGACGTGTCCAGATAAAGCCCTTACGTGAAAGGTCAAAGGTTGTTTGGGAAAGAACCTTTTCTGGATGGTTCTGTCGCAGAGCTCTTTCAGCCGCCACAGTCCCACGAGCGAAATAATTGATTACATGATGTCAGTTAGCGTATTGAAGAATAGCTTAACTCCACCTGGCGATGCCATCCAAAAATAGCACAATAATTTGGGTTCAAGCAAGCAGATACCTTTGGAGGGTTGTAATACCTAAGAAGTCCAGTAAACTGAATTCTTAGCCACACTCTGAAGAGGAAAAGAAAGAAGAGCAGGTGAGCGGGTACCCTTTAATACTTCGGAGACTAGATTTCATAAAACTGCCATTTAAACGATGTTTGGCCTCGTCAAATCTTTTCCTCCAAAAGAAGGTTCCAGTCGTTTGACATCTCAGTGTTTCAGACTATCAGCAGATTTCAGGCCGGCTTGGCTCCTTCATCAAAATACGACCTAACCTTGGGGGCTTAAGGTTATTCTTAAGAATAATACCTGTGCCTTCACCCTTACGGCCCGGTTTTCTCTTTCTGTATCTTTGTAGCATTAGACACCCCCGAACCTAAATGAAGAAGTACTTAATTCAGAAATAATAACAAGGTGAAGGGGAGGAAGACCCTTCAGTACTTAACAGCAGCAACTGAACCCGAAAAGTTAGACACGGGACTGAAATCAGACTGAATTTTTAACCCTCCTCATCCTAAATCCAGTATTTGCAGCTCTCCCTGCTTTTGACCCTTGACAAATTCCAACCGGGAATAAACCGTACTAGTCCCATAGAGTAACTACCGTGACCTAGCTATAAAAAGACGGAATATGAACTTTTCAATTGAAGTGAAACGATTTTGCATACTCTCTGAAGAAGCATAGTTCTTCCTTATCAGAATCAGAGTCAAACATCTACAGGACCCTCTAAAGTCAAGTATGACGTGGCCTCCAAATGATGAGGCCAACAGAAAGAAGCGAGCATCTGAAGGCAGGATTCAGCTCGTCTGTTCTTTGGTTCGGTTTTGGCCAGAATCGCAAAAAAAGAACACGCCAAACAATACGTCTCGAATTCGGTCATAGGCACTGAAGAATGTAGATGCACAGGATGTCCACTTTGCAAGTTAGTTTACCTAAGGGCCATGTGACTGGGATGCCTTGTCAAGTCAGCGATTCTCCCTTCCTCTCCGCACGAAGCAAAAACGGCTGGTGTCAGAGCACTCCGTCAGCAATCACTCCCCTACTCATCTTTGCTGCTCTCCCACTTGGCCCCAGCTCGAACGGTTCGTTCCTCCCTGGCCACCCTCCTCGCTGTGCCTTGCCCTCCTCTCTCCGCCGCCGCTGACCTCTTGCTCACGGCCTCCCCCCTCCTGGCACTCCCTCCCACGTCACATCCAACAGACCGCAGCTCTTCCCATCTTCAAAGCCCTTCCGCGATCACATTTCCTCCGTGAGGTCTTCCCTGGCTACTTTCTAATCGCTCCTATGCCGTAGTAGATTTTAGGTGAGTTCTTTGGGTCCGTTTTCCTTTTCCTTCGAGGACCCGTTTTCTGCGACTCACTAGAGTAGAGCGTGCTGAGAGGGGGACCCGCTTCTGCCAAAGAAAAGTTCAGGAAGCTAAATTTTCCTCCTTTCCAGAAACCTCCCCCCCCCCGCCCGATGTTGCAAATCCAGTAAAACTAGAGTCAGCTTCCAGTTTTGTGTTCTGCTCTATATCCGGGAGCCCTGCACGAGACGCAGTTTCATGGCGTGTTCCATCTATGCCCAGGACAGGCACAGACCTGACCTAGTCCTTAGCCACTGGAAAAAAAATTAACCCATGGAAAGCCAAGCAGCCAAGGCTCCTTTCAATTGCCATCCTGTGGCTTGCTCGTGGGCTCCTTCCCATTGCAGCAGACGTGTCCTTCCCCCACTGTTCCAGCCTTGGCCAGTGGTGGACTGAACCTGCGCCTCTCTCTCCCTCCCCTTTCCCCCACCTCCACGGAATGCCTGCCCACCACCTCAAGGTGATGGCGGCATTGGGCGGACGGTGCGCGGGAAGCGTTGGGGGATGCGCAGGCAGGTTGCCGGTGCGGAAGGGGCCGGATCATCCCCGTGGATCCTGGGGAAGGAGGCAGGGGTAGGCCCCGTGCCGATGCACTGATGAGGGAAGAAGGCGAGCAGAACGCTGGTAAGGAGAAACCCGTCCACTCTCTGGCCCCGCTGCCCAGGGATGGATGGTGCTCGTGGCAGACACTGAAAACACCTGGGTGTTCCGCTAAGAAAAAACGGTCCATTTCCACCCCTGCGCTGCCGCGGTGAGGAAAGAGCCTGACTGATGGGCAAAACGAAGGAAGGTTCTCCTGGCCAAGAGTGACCATTGAAAGATTTCCCTTTAAGCCCCTCCCGGGCCCGCCCCCCCCGGCAGAGGAGCCGGGAGGAAAGCCAGGTCTCTCTCGCTCTACCACCCTGCCTGGTGCCGTGCTTTTCTTAGCTCGGCTTACGGCTCACGGGGGTTTGGGATCCGCAGGTGGATGGTATGCACTCTGCTCGGCCCCTATCCACGCATAAAACTCACCATTCCTATGGCGTAATTGGTATGACCCAGCCCCGAAAGAAGAAAGGCTAACGCATCACATAAAACCAAAACAGCTATGCGCATCACTTGAGGAGGTGAAGTCATTCATCAGCTTCCTCCCGCCATTAACTTGGCACCTCTGATCATCTGTGAAGATCGGCCCTTGAAATACTAATTAACCTAGTGGCAAATGACAACTTCTTCCAAACAGCGGCCCTCGCATCTTGTTACAATTCCATGAGAAGGAAGGGTAGGGTTTAAAAAGAAAAAGTCACATTTACTCTCCGAGGGCAGTCCCCACATCTCTCTTTGGCGTAGTACACCTTCGGCAGAATAGGAAATCTAAAGTGCAGCAACGACAGCCAGTCTACCAAAAAGAGACGGTCTAAAACTTCGGCCCGTAAAGTGAAGAATCCCTTCGCCTCGGTGGTTGCCGACGGGTCAACATCAAAGTTTCCTTTGCAATTTTAGAGAGAACGCACACAGGTCCTTCCCTTCCTCCTTCACATCCTCTCTCCCTCAAGGTAAAAAGTGGTCCAGATTAAGAAAAAATATCCCTGAGATTGGCAGTCTGCACCACAAACACTGCCGACAGTGACAATTCCCCAACTTGGCCCATTTAAAACTAGAGGAATTGTACCACAACCTATTTTTCTGGGTGTATATATTACCCACCTATATGAGTCACATTCTGTTTCGTTTAGGTTCCTATTGAGTGGCTCAACAGACTTTTAAACACGTCCCTTTTAGGCCGGTGAGAACCGATAGTGTTACATTAAAAGAACGGGAAGCTTGCCGAACTGCATTCGAATTCGGGATGCGCCAGCCTCTAAAGACGGGCTTTCCAAAGCCGCTTCTTAAGCTCCCTTCCAGGGCATTTGAGCACTCAGAGGAGAAGATTGACCGAAAAAGCATTACCTCACTTGAAAATTTCCCGCTTAGCGTTGTTGCTGGGGAGAAAGCAAGGTTAGATCAAAGGATCCTTGCATCTCTTAAGAGTTTTCAAGAGTTTCGCCCAGATGACGAATCTCAATCTAGATTTCTCTGCATGGGTGGTGAAATGAAGTCATACTTCATTTTAAAACAGTTCAGTGACAAATTTCCCCTTCCTCTAATCATTTCAGCCATTTATGTTGTGATTATTGGTTTTGGGGAGGAGGGAGAGAGGAAAGAAAAGAGGACTTGGATTTCTTGTGCTTTTTTTTCTTTTCTGTCCATTTTTCCAACTGTCAGCTGTCTTTCAAAATGGGATCTTTGGCATCTCAGAAGGTAGATTCACTTGTTCACTCTCATAGAAACAGTTTAGGAAAACACGTGTGGGGAAGCAACATCGATAAATAGATTCGGAGTTCCGATTCAGTCTGTCGTTTGGTCTGACGGGGACACCCGGTTATCCCCATTTTTTAAAGATAATTTATAGCCAAACAAGCTGCCGCATCTAAAAATAAAGCTCATGAAAGAAAGAAAGAAAAAAAAAAAACCAAGGGCATTCTAGATTTCTCTATTACAAAGAGTTTCAGTCCCCTCTCCAGAAGAGAAGAGAGGAAATACATTTTTTTCTGCCATAATCGCACCCTTGTGGATTCCACGTTCAGATGGGGTAGAAACAAAAAAAAGTCAAATAGAGCCAGACTCCGCATCCCCTGACCTTACCATTAATTAAACCCAGTGAGTGAGAAAAATAAATAGGGAGTCCATCTGCTCTACTTGGCATCAGGTGATCTTGACCGGAGACTTCTTGTGGGCGCAGAGGAGGGAGACGTAAGGAACTCCTATAAACGCCCATTTTTCGCTGGGCCAGAACTTGATGACAGGGCCCTGTTCCGGTATCTCCGAGGCGGCGTCGAAGTACGCAAAGCAGACGCAACCCAGATAGGCAGCGAGGCAAATGAGAATATGCCTGCAACAGATAAAATGGGAAAATCCTCGTCAGCGTTCAGCCGCCTACAGATTCCGCGGTGAAGGGCTCTCCTGCCCCTTCTTGCCTTTCTTCCCACGGCTGTAATTACATTCCTCTTGCCTTTTAATTAGGAGGAGGCGTCATTGCAACCTGCGGTGCTCACTGCCGAGTCGGAGAATGGTATCCCCCGACCCACTCCCAGCCAACTGCTGGGACCCGGTGCTCTGAAGATCGGCCTTAATTCCCGTGCCCAGGGAACCTCCCCTCAGTCTGCCGGAATCTGCAAGGGTACACGAAAGCGTGCCAGCTGATCGGTCAATCGGTGGTGTTGATCGAGCGCTTCCTGAATGCGCGGAGCTCGGACGAAGCCCTTGGGAGGGTTCAGTGCCATAGGCGGGCTAGATGCGGTAGGCCTGCCCACGAGGCGCCGTAGTCTGCAACGTGGGCAAGAGGCAGGGCTTGAATGGCACCTTTCCCCGGGGAGAGCTCCAGGGCGGTTACGCCCGATCAATACCGTGCCACTTCTGGGCACTTGTGACTGAGCTGAAACAGAGCTCTCAGGACGCAGTATATCCACGCTCAGCGGGGAAGTGATGGGGCGGAGACGTGAGAGGAAGAGTTGAGCGCACGGCGGAACGTTTTTCCAAACTTCAACTGAGAAGCGTCTTACCTGAGCTCAGCTCTCCCATAACCCACCTCCGTGCCACCCCCTCCCCGGCCCCCGACTCTCCCCCACCCCACCATCACCATCGTGGCTCGGTGGAAAAAGCGCGGGCTTGGGAGTCAGAGGTCATGGGTTCGAATCCCAGCTCCGCCACTTGTCAGCTGTGGGACTGTGGGCAAGTCACTTCACTTCTCTGGGCCTCAGTTACCTCATTTGTAAAATGGGGATGAAGACTGTGAGCCCCGTGTGGGACAACCTGATTACCCTGTATCTACCCCAGTGCTTAGAACAGTGGTCTGCACATAGTAAGCACTTAACAAATACCAACATTATTATTACTATTATTATTATCACCACCATCATCTCAGCAGCCGGTACCATGCCTGTCGCCAGGTGGATCCTCAGTGAATACTCCTGATTGATTGATTTAAATGCTGGCTATGGGGCCTAGACCTCGAGTTTCCAGTTGGCCAGTCGGTTGCTTTATCGCCCTCCTGGCTCTTTATAGTATTTCTTGATTCTATTTATTGCGATTGTTTTTGTCCGTCCGTCTTCCCCGATTAGACTGTGAGCCCGTCAATGGGCAGGGATCGTCTCTATCTGTTGCCGAACTGTCCATTCCAAGCGCTTAGTACAGTGCTCTGCACATAGTAAGCGCTCAATAACTACTATTGAATGAATGAATGAATTTCTCAACGTTATTGAAACCGCTTCAGCGTGAGTTTTGAAAAAGAGATCATCCATTCGTTTCACCCTCATTTGCGAGGGTTTCTTAACTTCCAACTTGAGCCGGATCTCAATTCCTTCTGCGGCATAGGTGACGCTCCTGCCCTCAGAGCTCCCTCATTCGGTCGTTCATTCGATCGTATCCTTGGAGCGCTTACTGTGTGCAGAGCCCTTGGAAAGTACAATTCGGCAACAGATAGAGACGATCCCTACCCAACAACGGGCTCACGGTCTGGGGGGGGGGGGGGGGAACAGCTAACAGAACAAGCAGACGGGCATCGAAATAAATAAATAGAATTATTGATGCACATCATTAATAAAACAGAATAATGAATACGTACAAATATACACAAGTGTCGTGGGGCGGGGAGAGGGGCAGAGCAGAGGGAGGGAGTCGGGGCGATGGGGAGGGGAGGAGGAGCAGAGGAAAAGGGGGCGGCTCAGCCTGGGAAGGCCTCCCGGAGGAGGTGAGCTCGCGGTACCCTCCACTCTAATAGAGAGGAGGACGAAGAGGTTCTCAGCTTAGCACCGCACACTGGCCGACTCCATTACACAGGGGACTTACCATACGCAGTGCAAGTAGGGGAAGTTGAAGGAAGACCACATTTCACAGAACACTCTGTCACTGATCCAGCAGAAGAGAGCCAGGGTCCACCAGAGACCGGAAAAAAGGCCCAGCTTGTAGACCCGCACGTTATCACACCTGGAGACAAAATCAACACGACAGAGCGTTTTCGATCATCTCGAGGTCCGGTGGGGCCTTCCCGGCTCCACGACAACCCTCGGATGCCGTTTCTTTCTGGGTACTGATTTTCATCACCCAGAAAACTCGTTCAGTTGGGACACGGCCTCGAGCCCGTTGGGGATGGTGGCTGAGCAATTTTCTAGGGATGGCCGGAATTAGGCCGGTCTGCTCTCGAAGAAGGGGGAAGGTAGGGTAGAGAAAGAAAGAGAGAGAGATTCTTTTTCACTCTACAGCTCAGAAAATCAGGCTGTCGCCTTTCGGAAGAGCCTCTGGGGAAGATTTCGGCTCAGTGTGGAATACTAGAGCTTTCCTTCCTGAGAAGTCAATGTGCTTCCACCCTATATATTAACCCCATTTATCCTCACAGCATTCTTATGAAGTAGAATCCAGCGATCATTCTGGCAAATGAAAAGTCGCGCTGATCGAACATATCCTTTACCAGTCTTTCCACAGTGCCTTCCCCGGTAAAGGATACTCTCAATCGCCGCAACTTTTTATTTACCAGAATGATTGCCAGATTCCACCTGACAGGAAGGTTGGGAAAAATGGGAAAGGCATAGCCACACAAAAGAGATGCAGAAATATTCACTTCTCCTTTTATCCAACAGTTCTAATCTCCTCCCTGATCAAAGCTTTCACATCAATCCTTATCATGGCAAAATTCGCCGATTTTTTTCCCTTCCCCCGCCCACGACTACCTCTGGTAGTCAACGGCACATCGTTTGTGTGAAATGCAAGGCCACCGAAAACATTACGCTGGGTCTCTCGCTGGCTCTCCCGCCAGTTCCCCGACCAAGCTCCGTTGGGCAGGTTCACTCGAGAAAAGAAAAGAAGTCTTTTCTTACATCTGTCACAAAAGCATTTCGGTTTGGAGATGTGTGCACGCACGTAAATTCAAGCGAGGGCTCTCACACCCGACAAGCCGAGTCCAGTTTAAGCTCTGCAGCTCAAGCAACGTGAGACGGAAAAAAAAAAATGAACGATGGTATTTGTTAAGCGCTATGTGCCAGGTACTGTGTTAAGCACTGGGGTGGATGCGCAAGCATACAGTTCCCATTCCACGTGGGGCTCAGGGTCTCGATCCTCATTTTACAGATGAGGAAACTGAGGCCCAGAGAAGTGAAGTGACTGGCCCAGGGTCACACAGGGTCACACAGCAGACAAGCGGAGGAGCCGGGATTAGAACCCATGACCCTCTGACTCCCGCGCCCGGGCTCTATTCGCTACGCCGTACTGCTCCTCGACTTGAAGAGAATTTAAAGAGGGTCGTGAAGTGAAGGAACCAAATTATTGACAGGCAAACAGGATTTATGAAGAAAGGCTAAAGAAAGGGAGCTCATCAAGCCGAGAGAAAGAGAGACGGAACAAGGGATTCAAAAGTCTCTGAGCACGTGAAGCCATTTGGTAGACGGAGGGGTTAGAGAAGCGGCCTGGCCTCTCGGTAAGAGCACGGGCTCGGGAGTCAGAGGACGTGGGTTCGAATCCCAGCTCCGCCGCTTTTTGGGCAAGTCACTTAACTTCTCTGTGCCTCGGTTACCTCATCTGTAAAATGGGGATTAAAACTGTGAGCCCCGCGTGGGACGGCCTGATCACCTTGTATCCCCCAGCGCTTAGAACAGTGCTTGGCACATAGTGAGCGCTTAACAAATACCACCATTTATTTTATTTTCACTTGTCTGCTGGGTGACCTTGGGCAAGTCACTTAACTTCTCCTTGCCTCAGTTACCGCATCTGTAAAATGGAGATTGAGACCGTGAGTCCCACGTGGGACGACCTGATTACCTTGTGTCGACCCCGGTGCTTGGAAGAGTGCTTGGCGCATAGTAAGCGCTTAACAAATACCACCAGCATTATTAATATTACGATCATTTCACACGGGTTGTCAGGAGTTATTCTGGTCACAAAATAAGCATAGGACAAGGCGGACGGGGGGGGAGAACAAACTGCAGGAGAAGCCATTTAAACTGGGCATCGGGAATTATTCTCTGACTGGAAGTGTTGTGAAATTCTAAAACAAACAAGTCGCCAAGGGATGTTACATAATCTCCTTCCCCGTCTGGCAGCCAGCGGATCTGTACGGTTCTGTCTGGGAGACAGCTGTGGCGGAGGTCGAGCGGATGGGGAAATGCCGAGTTCCATTAAGGAAAGGTGCTGAGAAATATTTGCAAACGATTATACCGAACGAAAGGACCAGATTGTCGTCAGCACATCTCTCACGGGAAAAAAACATCACGATACGTAGGCGCCGCCCTCCAGAAGGACGGCGGTCACTGCCTCCAAGGGTGTTGAGTTTTGGGGGTGGGGGGGCGGGTCATTGTTCTCCCCACCCCTCCTACCCCCCGTAGCTTTTGGGGCTGGACTCTAAGGCACACTCACCCCAGACCCGAGAACTTCCAGGCCGACTGAAAAACACTTAAAATCCAGCCTTTCTGGCCCGAGAGCTCACTGAAGGCTGCCCGTCTGCCATTTCTGCCTACCCCGCTTTCCCTTGCCCCTCACCTATTTCTATCGGCTTTCCTGCCCTGAGTCCAAACTCGGCTCTCTCCTCCCGTGGCCCCGGTGCCCCGCACCCACCGCACGGAAAGGCGTTTTTTTCTTTGAATTTCAGTCGCCGCAGGTAAGTCGATTCCCTCACTACCCTCTCCTCCCCTCACCCTGCTCCCTTCCCAGTTTTCCCTTCCCCGGGTGGTTTGATGTTACCGAGGTCTCAGCTGGGACCCTCCGTTTGGTCGGACACCCGCCCCCTCACCCGAGGTTGGGTGACAGGTTTTGACTCTCTTCCCCGTCCCCTCTTGCGCCTCCCTCCTTTGCTTCTTGGCAGAGCCCGGCGGTCTCGCCATCTCTTCCTCTGGCAGAGCGGCCAATCCCGTCGTCATGAAGACCGTCAGCGGTCCGCGCCTCGGGGAGCAAACGAGCTCGGAGCCGTGGACGGTGGCCCGCGGGGAACCTCCGCGAGGCAGGGAGGGGAAAGACGGGGGTCTTTGGGATGTCAAAGACACTGCGTTCCTAGGGGACCTGGGACCGGAGGTAGATCCGGAGGCCCAAGCGGAGCTCCGGAGGGGGAGCCGGAGAGACGACAGTGCCCGGACACAACGCCGGGCGAAAAAAGTCAAAGCCGGTCCGAGAGGGAGGCGACGGCAACGTTCACTCAATCGTTTGATCGTATTTACCGTGCAGAGCACTGCACTAAGCGCTCGGGAGAGTACAACGTAACCATAAACGGACACATCCCCTACCCGCAACGAGCTCAACAACAAACCAAGCCGGCTCTCCCTCGCTTAGGGCAAGGAAACGGGGCCGGGTTCTCGACAGCCAGCCATCGGAAGAGTCCCAGCCGGAATCCCAGGAGCATTTTTCCTGCCTCCCACCCGCATCCCGAAATCGGCCCCTTCCGCTCTAGCAGCAGCTTTCTTCTTTTTGGCCCTTTCCCTTCCCGTTCCCAGTTCGCTATCGACAGCCGGGGCAGAGAGGGGAGACGAGAGAGGGCAGGGCCGAGTCGCGCATGCTGTGTGGGGGGTGAAAACCGCTCGGAATGGAGGAGAGCGGGAAGGGAGGAGGGGGAAGGGAGGAGGGGGAAGGGAGGAGGGGGAAGGGAGGAGGGGATGGATTCACCCGCAGTAACTAGAATGAATCGTCCGTGGCAGGGTTTACGGATCCCGGAGTAAAGTCGGCGACCACCGCGAGACGCAGCTCCAGGTTGCGTCTCCCGTGGGGGTGGATGTACCCAGGGGCCCGTCTGTATTTGAGACATCGGGATTCGGGAAAAGCGACATTCAGCATCCTTCCGAAGCGCTGAGCCATCACACTGAGGTCACCGTAATAAATAATAATAATAATGTTGGTATTTGTTAAGCGCTTACTATGTGCAGAGCACTGTTCTAAGCGCTGGGGTAGATACAGGGTAATCAGGTCGTCCCACGTGAGGCTCACAGTTACCTCCCAGTTTACAGATGAGGTAACTGAGGCACCGAGAAGTTAAGTGACTCGCCCACAGTCACACAGCTGACAAGTGGCAGAGCTGGGAGTCGAACCCATGACCTCGGACTCCAAAGCCCAGGCTCTTTCCACTGAGCCACGCTGCTTCCCCTGCTTCACGCTGCTTCACCGTAGATGGCGGCGACATCTGCGGAAGAGCTGGAACGGTCCTTACGGTCGCTAGACTGGCAGCTCGTTACGGGTAGGGAAGGGCTCCGCTAGTTCCGTCGCACTGTCCTCTCCGGAGCACTCGGCACAGTGCTCTGCGCATAGTAAGCGCTCAATAAATGCGATCGATTCCTTTCTAACGCAGCGACTGGATATCCAAGAGCTACTGCAAGCCGCTCAGATCTCTCGACCTCTCAGACTCAGGTCAGGGCACCATATTCCCCGAAGTCTCAAGGCGAAGCTCTTCATTTTTAAGGAAAATAAAACTGGAGCGATATCACCGATATAGATTGGATTTTGCAAATCGACGGGCCCGGGGTTTAGTTCAGCCTTGCCGACAGACCGGCACAGGGCAAACATTAGAACACGACAGGGGCTGCTCGGATAGATCGGGAGCCCTGGTCTCCGGAGCAGCTGTTCCCAACTGGAAACGGCACCCGGTTCGAAGGATCTCTTCCCCGGAAGTAATAATAATAATGACGGTATTTGTTAAGCGCTCACTATGTGCAAAGCACTGTTCTAAGCGCTGGGGGGAATACAAGGTTGTCCCATACGGGGCTCCCAGTTTTTAATCCCCATTTGACAGATGAGGTCACTGAGGCACCGAGAAGCGAAGTGACTTGCCGGCAGTCACACGGCTGGCAGGCGGCGGGGCTGGGATTCGAACCCATAATAATGATAACAATGTCGGTATCTGTTAAGCACTTCCTATGTGCCGAGCACCGTTCTAAGAGCCGGGGTAGAAACGGGGTCATCGGGTTGTCCCACGTGAGGCTCACAGTCTTCATCCCCATTTGACAGACGAGGTCACTGAGGCACCGAGAAGCTAAGTGACTCGCCCAAAGTCACACGGCTGGCAGGCGGAGGAGCCGGGATTCGAACCCATGACCCCGACCCCCAACCCCGGGCTCTTTCCGCTTAGTCACGCTGCCTCAGGCGTTGGAGGCCCTCGCGTGGTCCCACATTTCATTCTCTGGCCAGGCCACCAGAGGGGACTGGACTGTGAGACCGTCATGGGACGGGGATCGTGTCTAACTCCCACCCGCGACTTCTCTCCCAGCCCTTAGCGCAGGGTGCTCTCTAAATGGGGAAGCGGCCCGGCGGAGTGGAAAGAGCAGGGGCCCGGGAGGGAGAAGGTCATGAGTTCTAACCCCGGCTCCACCCCTGCGTGGCCTTGGGCAAGTCACTTCACCTCTATGTGCCTCAGTCTCCTCATCTGTAAAATGGGGATGAAGACTGGGAGCCCCAAGGGGGACAAGGGCTGTGCCCAACCCTCTTTGCCCGTAGCACCCCAGCGCTTAATACGGTGCTCGCCACGTGGTGAGCGCTTAACGAACACCATGATTACTATCATTATTATCATGAATGAATACTACT
The DNA here is from genome assembly GCF_004115215.2 of Ornithorhynchus anatinus. Taxonomy (NCBI): domain Eukaryota; kingdom Metazoa; phylum Chordata; class Mammalia; order Monotremata; family Ornithorhynchidae; genus Ornithorhynchus; species Ornithorhynchus anatinus. The sequence continues at coordinate 22,933,874 of NC_041751.1, forward strand.
CCTACTGCGATATCCTAAGAGAAGCGGCGTGGCTCAGTGGCTAGAGCCCGGGCTTGGGAGTCAGAGGTCATGGGTTCCAATCCCGGCTCCGCCGCCTATCAGCTGGGTGACTGTGGGCGAGTCACTTTGCTTCTCGGCACCTCAGTCACCTCATCTGGAAAAAGGGGATGAAGACCGTGAGCCTCACGTGGGACAACCCGATGACCCCGTATCTGCCCCGGCACTTAGAACGGTGCTCGGCACATAGTAAGCGCTTAACAAATACCGACATTATTAGTATTTTAAGTGATAAAGATACCACTGATTGCGGGAAATGGGTCTGCCAACTCTGTTATATGGCACTCTCCAGAGTGCTTAGTACGGTGCTCTGCACCCAGTTAGTGCTCAATAAATACAATCGATTGATTGACCGATGGCTGGATTACATGAGCATTCGCTCCGGATTTCTTCTGCCTTTCCACTTAGTGTCCTGGCTGACCCAAATCCATCGATGGTATTTGTCGAGCACGTACTGGGTGCAGAGCTCCGGACTAAGCACCTGCTCGATACGGAGCTGGATGAGCAAACCCTGGCCGTTCGGGGAGACGGGGACCGAATGTTTTGTTTTGTTTTTTCCGACGATTCAGGCAGCGGAGTGAAGTAAGGACTGGACTGGGGAAAGACAAGAGGGAGGGAGGTCAGCGAGGAGGCCGCTGCAGTAGTCAGAGCGGCATAGACAGCAAAGACTCTTGAATAAACGGAGCAGCTGCAATCTCTCTCTCGTTACATCGTTTTGAGAGTACCTTCAAAATATAAGCGTCAGACTTTAAATAGATTCCGCTAAGAACACCTCATGCGGAGACTCCGTAGACGAGATGGAGCGTGACTCCAGTTCACTGCTTATTGCTGGCTGATCTGTATTAAAGAGTCCCCAGAAAACACTTAGGGGAAAGATCGGTTGCAAATGTACGGTTCCCATTTAGAGCGAAGCTCTCGCGAAATGAATAGGCCGGTGCCAAGTTTGAAACTCAGACTCCTGGAGTAGCTCTTACACTCCTCCTGACCAGAGTCAGCATCCAGGTCTGCGGACTCGCAAACCCGGCGCTCAGAGGTCTAGAAGGCAGAAAGCAAGGAGAGAAGGATTCCGGCTTGGTTCCTCCATAACGTGTTTCGGTCCGCGTAAGCATCGCTTGTTTGTTTTGAGTTCCCTGAGACCGGGAGACTGAGATGAACTTTTTTAATAAAGCTGTCAGGCTGAAATGAATAACACCTTGACAGCTGCAGAAGTACTTCACCCCGGTCCTCCCACGCCCCCCAATTGCCAAGACGCGAGGCCAGGGATCCGCGTCACCCCCCGGCCCGCCGCCAAATGTCATCCCAGGGCTCTGCTCCCAACCTGCCTTGCCAGGGCACGGCAGGAAAGGTCCACGGCAGCGGCGGAATCACCTCCAGAGCAACTGGGGGCTGGGAAGATTTTACCTCTGATGACTGGGACTGTCCCCCCTCTCGGGGTCAGACCTGGAGAATTTCCATTCATTCAATAGCATTTATTGAGCGCTTACTTTGTGCAGAGAACTGTACTAAGCGCTTGGAGTGTACAATCCGGCAACAGACTGAGACAGTCCCTGCCCAATTAATTAATTAATTCATTCATTCATTCATTCAATAGTATTTATTGAGCGCTTACTATGTGCAGAGCACTGTACTAAGCGCTTGGAATGAACAAGTCGGCAACAGATAGAGACGGTCCCTGCCGTTTGACGGGCTTACAGTCTAATCGGGGGAGACGGACAGATGAGAACGATGGCAATAAATAGAGTCGAGGGGAAGAACGTCTCGTAAAAACAATGGCGACTAAATAGAATCGAGGCGATGTACATTTCATTAACAAAATAAATAGGGTAATGAAAATATATACAGTTGAGCGGACGAGTACAGTGCCGAGGGGATGGGAAGGGAGAGGGGGAGGAGCGGAGGGAAATGGGGGGAAAAGAGGGTTAAGCTGCGGAGAGGTGAAGGGGGGGTGGTAGAGGGAGTAGAAGGAGAAGAGGAGCTCAGTCGGGGAAGGCCTCTAGGAGGAGGTGAGTTTTAAGTAGGGTTTTGAAGAGGGGAAGAGAATCAGTTTGGCGGAGGTGAGGAGGGAGGGCGTTCCGGGACCGTGGGAGGACGTGGCCCGGGGGTCAACGGCGGGATAGGCGAGACCGAGGGACGGCGAGGAGGTGGGCGGCGGAGGAGCAGAGCGTGCGGGGTGGGCGGTAGAAAGAGAGAAGGGAGGAGAGGTAGGAAGGGGCAAGGTGATGTAGAGCCTCGAAGCCTAGAGTGAGGAGTTTTTGTTTGGAGCGGAGGTCGATAGGCAACCACTGGAGTTGTTTAAGAAGGGGAGTGACATGCCCAGATCATTTCTGCAGGAAGATGAGCCAGGCAGCAGAGTGAAGAATAGACTGGAGCGGGGTGAGAGAGGAGGAAGGGAGGTCAGAGAGAAGGCTGACACAGTAGTGTAGCCGGGATATAACGAGAGCCCGTAGCAGTATGGTAGCCGTTTGGGTGGAGAGGAAAGGGCGGATCTTGGCAATATTGTAAAGGTGAAACCGGCAGGTCTCGGTAACGGATAAGATGCGTGGGGTGAACGAGAGAGACGAATCAAGGATGACACCGAGATCGCGGGCCCGAGAGACGGGAAGGATGGTCGTGCCATCCACGGTGATAGGGAAGTCCGGGAGAGGACCGGGTTCGGGAGGGAAGATGAGGAGCTCGGTCTTGCTCATGTTGAGTTTTAGGTGGCGGGCCGACATCCAGGTGGAGACGTCCCGGAGGCGGGAGGAGATGCGAGCCTGAAGGGAGGGGGAGAGGACAGGGGCGGAGATGTAGATCTGCATGTCATCTGCGTAGAGTTGGTAGTCAAAGCCGTGAGAGCGAATGAGTTCACTGAGGGAGTGAGTGTAGATGGAGAACAGAAGAGGGCCAAGAACTGACCCTTGAGGAACTCCAACAGTTAAAGGATGGGAGGGGGAGGAGGCGCCAGCGAAGGAGACCGAGAATGACCGGCCAGAGAGGTGAGAGGAGAACCGGGAGAGGACGGAGTCCGTGAAGCCAAGGCGAGATAAGGTATGGAGGAGGAGGGGATGGTCGACGGTGTCAAAGGCAGCAGAGAGGTCAAGGAGGATCAGAATGGAGTAGGAGCCATCGGATCTGGCAAGGAGGAGGTCACGGGTGACCTTAGAGAGAGCAGTCTCGGTAGAGCGGAGGGGACGGAAGCCAGATCGGAGGGGGTCTAGGAGAGAATGGGAGTTAAGGAATTCTAAGCATCGATTGTAGACGACTCGTAGGATTTTGGAAAGGAAGGGTAGGAGGGAGATAGGGTGATAACTGGAGGGGGAAGTGGGGTCGAGAACGGGTTTTTTTAGGATGGGGAGAAGTGTGCATATTTGAAGGCGGAGGGAAAGGAGCCATTGGAGAGTGAGCGGTTAAAGATAGAAGTTAAGGAAGGGAGGAGGGCAGGGGCGACGGTTTTAATAAGGTGAGAGGGAATGGGGTCCGAGGCACAGGTGGAGGGGGTGGCGCTTGCGAGGAGGGAGGAGATCTCCTCTGAGGATACTGCGGGGAAGGATGGGAAAGTAGGGGAGAGGGTCGGTGGGTGGGAGGGGAGAGGCGGAGGGGTGACTTTGGGGAGCTCAGACCCGATCGTGTTGATTTTCGTGAGGAAATAGGTGGCCGGATCATCGGGGGTGAGAGATGGGGGAGGGGGAGGAACAGGGGGCCTAAGGAGAGAGTTAAAAGTCCGGAACAATTGGCGGGGGTGACGGGCATGGGTGTCGATGAGGGAGGAGAAGAAGTTTTGCCTGGCGGAGGAGAGGGCAGAGTTAAGGCAGGAAAGGATAAATTTGAAGTGCGTGAGGTCGGCTTGGTGCTTGGACTTTCGCCAGCGGCGCTCGGCAGCTCGAGCGTAGGAGCGTAGGAGGTGGACGGAGGAGGCGATCCGGGGCCGCGGGTCAGTGGAGCGAGAGCGGCGGAGGGAAAGGGGGGCGAGAGAGTCGAGATGAGTAGAGAGGGTGGAGTCGAGAGCGGAGACCCGATCGTCGAGAGTGGGAAGTGGGGACAGGGCGGCGAGGTGAGGAGAGATGCTTTTGGAAAGACGGATGGGATCGAGAGAGCGGAGGTCTCCGTGGGGCAGTAGCGAAGGTTTGCGGGGGGAGGGAGCGTGAGAGATGAGGCAGGTGAGAAGGTCATGGTCGGAGAGAGGGATTTCAGAGTGGGTGAGGGAGGGGATAGTGCAGCGGTAGGAGATGACGAGATCGAGGGTGTGACCGAGTCGGTGAGTGGGCGCGATACGGTGGAGGAGAAGGTCGGCAGACTCGAGGAGGGATAGCAGGCGAGCGGCAGACGAGTCGTCGGGTACGTCCATATGGATGTTGAAGTCTCTGAGGATCAGAGTGGGCAGAGAGAAGGAGAGAAGGAAGGTGAGAAAGGGGTCAAGGTGGTCGAAGAAGTCGGAGGTGGGACCGGGAGGGCGGCAGATGACGGCGACGAGTATCTGGAGGGGGTGGTAGAGGCGAACGATATGGGCTTCGAAGGAGGGGAAGGAGGGGGGGGGGGGAGGGATAGTGCGGAAGCAGCAACGGGGCGAGAGGAGGAAGCCGACGCCTCCTCCCTTACCGGTGAGTCTGGGGGAGTGGGAGAAGGAGAGGCCCCCGCCGGAGAGGGCGGCGGCGGAGACCGTGTCTTCGGGAGAGAGCCACGTTTCCGAAAGGGCGAGGAGGAGGGGAGAGCGGGAGAGGAAAAGGTCGTGGACGAAAGGTAGCTCAGCTGTAACAGAGCGGGGGTTCCAGAGGCCACACTTGAAAGTAGCTGTGGGTGCAAGGGGGGGAGGGGGGGAAGGGGAGGGGAAGGGGAGTTTCGGATGGGAAGGAGGTGGCGGGGCCCTGGACGGGGAGAGGGGGATGAGGGGTAGCGGTGGGACGGGAGGACCGGGATGGGGCGTGGGTGGGGAAGAGAGAAGGGGGGAGGGGGTGAGGAAGGGGTTTGGTGGGGGGAAGAGTAGGGGGAGGGGGAAGAGGGGTGGCGCTGGTAAAGTGGGGTTCTAGGGCAGGGGAGGGGAGGGGAGGGGGGGAGAAGCCAGAGGAGAGAGCGGGAAAGAGCTGAGCGAGAGAGGGGAAGGGGAAGGGGAGGATAGGAAGGGGCAGGAGGGGAGGGGGGAGAGGAGGGACATGGCGAGGCCAGAGAGGTGGGTGGCAGCACTGACAACAATAAACAGTAACAAACGAAATCGGTAATATAGCAACATGATACAGTATGATACAATACAGTAGTGTTAATATAGCAACATGACGGGCTCACAGTCTAAACGGGGGAGACGGATGGCAAAGCAAAAACAGAACAGAACAAAAGAAACAGTCTTCATTAACAAAATAAATAGGGTAATGAATAATACATACAAATATGCACAGTGCTGAGGGGAGGGGAAGGGGGAAGAGCAGAGGGGGGAAAGGAGGGGAATGGGGAGGGGAGGAGGAGCAGAGAGAAAGGGATGTCTCAGTCCAGGAAGGCCCTCTGGAGGAGGAGAGCTCTCAGTAGGGCTTTGAAGAGGGGAAGAGAGTCAGTTTGGCAGAGGTGAGGAGGGAGGGCATTCCAGGATAGCGGGAGGACGTGGGCCAGGAGTCGACGGGGGGACGGGTGCAAACGGGGGACGGTGACGAGGAAAGCAGCAGAGGAGCGGAGCGAGTAGGGTGGGCGGTAGAAAGCGAGAAGGGAGGTGAGGTAGGAGGGGGTGAGGTGATGGAGAGCCTCGAAGCCCAGAGTGAGGAGTTTTTGTTTCGTGCGGAGGTTGATAGGCAACCACTGGAGGTTTTTGAGGAGGGGAGTGGCGTGCCCAGAGCCTTTCTGTAGGAAGATGATCCGGGCAACGGAATGAAGGATAGACTGGAGGGGGGAGAGACAACTGTACCAGTCACGACTACGGGAGGGAGAGTCCCAGCAGAGGCCTGGCCGTTCCGTTCCTAGCTTGGGCGGCGGCTAGCGAGCGGAAGGCCATCGCTACGGGTCAAAACTCACCCGTGCCGGGCAGCGGCGGCAAGGAGAGAGTCTCGGGCGGGGACTCGAGTTTACCGTGCGGAAGGAGGCGGTGGTAAACCGCTTCCGGATTTTGACCGAGAAAACTCTATGGATCCGCTACCGGAACGATCGCAGACGGAGGTGGGGCGTTCTGGGAGAGATGCGGCCATGGCGTCGCTACGGGTCGGAGACGACTCAACGGCGTGAGACCGTCGGACTCTGGACCGCCCTGCCTGCGCGATCGGGAGCCTGAAAAGCAGCTCCTTCGACCACAGGTTCTTGAGCAGTTGTTGTTTTTCTCGTGGTTCCGTCTTCTCAGGTTGTTTTGTCTTCATGTATTCGATTCTTCCCTGTCTGCCGGTCGCCCACCTCCCAGCCTCCCCTTTTAGTCTGTGAGTCCCTTGAGGGGAGGGACCAAGTCACAGTCATCCCTTGTCGTGCTCTTCCCCAGGGGTTCGTACAGCGCTCTGCGCACGGTAAGCGCTCAACGGATACCGTCGAATGAAGGACTATTCGGTGCAGAACCACTAGGTCGACTGGATGCGAATATGGTCAGTTGTCCACGGTGACAGCGACGGCGGCTAAGCGGCACGGCGCAGTGGAGCCGGGATTAGAACCCACGTCCTCTGACTCCCAAGCCCGTGCGCTTTCCACTATCGTCCCACTATCATCTTCCGCTCAGAAAGGTTGCTGACCCCTGGCTTAGATTCCTCCGTTCCTTCAATTCAGTCGCATTTATTGAGGGCAGAGCACTCCGCTGAGCACTCAGGAGAGCACAGTACAGTAACGGGCAAACTCATTCTAGCCTGGCTAGAAACTTAGCTGTGCTTAAAATAATAATAATAACTATGATACTTGTCAAGCGCTTACTAAGTGCCAGACGCTGTTCTAAACACCGGGGTAGACACAAGTCAATCAGGAAAATCAGACACCCCGTGGAGACGCTTCGTCTCGGCTCATGCCGTCGCGTCGTGTCCGACGCCATGGACGCGTCTCTCCCGGAACGCCCCCACCTCCGTCTGCGATCGATCCGGTGGTGGATCCAGAGAGTTTTCTCGGTCAAACTCCAGAGGCGGTTTGCCGTCGCCGTAAACCCGAGTCTCCGCCCTCGACCCTTTCCCGAACCGTTGCCAAAGGTAGGACTATACGCCAGTCGGGTTAGGAAACCGTCACCTCGCCGCCTGTCTGCACTGGCGGTCAAAGACGGGAGGCTCCAGGGAAGCTGTACGCGGCATGACTGGATCAGCCCTCTCCCTCCACAGCCCCGGTAAACTCTCCTCCCGCTGGGGCGGAGGGCTGCCCGCATCACATCAGCCGAGAACGCTCTTGCACCATCAGCTGAGGAGCAGCGGGGCCTAGCTGCAAGAGCACGGGTTCGGGAGTCAGGAGACGTGGGTTCTAATCCCGGCTCCGCCCCGAGTCCCTTCACTTCTCTGTGCCTCGGCTACCTCGTCTGTAAAATGGCGATGAAGACTGTGAGCCCCATGTGGGTCAACCTGATTACCCTGTACCTATCCCCGCATTTAGAACAGGGCTTGGCCCAGAGTAAGCGCTTAACAAATTCCATCATCATCATTATCATTATTAGCTGAGCTTCCCGGCTGGCAGAAGTGCGGGATAATACAGCTGCTTCTATACCGCTTTCCCAGCCTCACCTCCCTCTCTCCCTGAGCAGTAAGGGAACATCTACCGGGGCCTTCGGCAGCCTCTCTGCTCCCTTCCTCCCCCGGCAAGAGCGGTACGAGATAGTAACTCCTCTCCTCATTTAGAGTTCCAAGAAACTGAGACGTTATCATTTTCAAGACGGGCGTGACTTGCCCGATATAACAGAGCTGCACTCTATGAAGATCGATAAAGTCGACACGACAGGATTTCAAATAATAAATGACGTTGAATCCCCCCCACACAAACACACCAACACGACCCTCACGGGAGCTTCTGACGTAAAGAAGGGGTCGGGGGCGGGCCGAGATCCCCCGGAGGGTATCGGGACTGGACGCGGGCAAGGAATGAAACGCTCAGAGAGGGGTCTCATACGTAGCACCCACCTTTTCAGTTCTGCGATGAGCAGTGCCGTACAGGGAATGCCCAGGGTCATCAAAGATATGTTATTGATGGCAGGTTTAACAAAGGCGAGGCAAGTAGTGACTCCAGAAAGGATACAGACCATGACTTTAAACCTGCCCCTGAAGAACGAAAGACAACAAACAATAAATTCTCCAGTTAGTATGTCAGGATCCACGTGACCGAAGTACAGAACAGGAAGCCTATGGAGATCCAGAGAGATCTTCCAGCGGTACGACATCCTTAGCTTCCAGTGGTCTTCATGTTCCTTTCAACCCACCCTCCCCAGACTCGCTCTGACTCTCTCTACCCGATAGGAGCTCGACAGAAATCTTCGCCGAACTATTTGCCGACCTCGCTAATACTTTTACGCCGGGCTCGCCTCGTGGAATGTGCTTCGCGCTTCTGTTGAATTTTCCCAGACACTCGGTATAGGGTATTATGGCACCCGGTGGGCGTTCGATAAACAGAATCACTACCACCGCTGTTAGAAAACTGACGACTCGTCTTAGTACCACGGGGTTTTCCTGAAAACGCTTTTCCCTCTCAGGGAGTTTGTGGCCTTCCATTTTGCTTTGTTTCCCCCAGGATTTTTTTCAAGCTCTTACGCAGACATCACTGATGTTCCAGCCTGGTCACAGACCCCCGCTGCTCTGAACTCCGGAGCCAGTCAACGCTCCACAGATATACCGGACTTTCCGAAGGGTCAGTGACAGAGGAATCGTAGCCCTTCGGAGAGCAAGCAGAGGGGCTCTGCTGATCGCGTATCAGTGGGGTAACCAAACAATTTCACTAAAAGCCTCACCTTTTGGTGGTCAACCTTCAGTGGTTTACATCTGGCGACAAGAATTCAATTTTTCACGAAAAGGTAAACCTAACACCATAGCTTTTCCCTAGCCCAGCAGAGGAGCGGAGGAGATCCATAGAGCAGTCAGTCTAACGCTGACTCTTTCTGAACAGCATAAGGTCTTTACTAGATTTCTCCCGTGCTTCCTAATTCCAGGTTATCTAGATGAGGGCTAGCGGGCCTACCGCGGTCGGATTTCGGTCACTGCCCTTGGCAGAGAGAATACAGATTCTCTTACAACTGCAATTTCTGACGTAGTAGGAATTTTCCATCTCCATGCTGTATTTCTATTTGACCCCCCACGTGGGGAGTCAAAAACCAAGGGATGAGAGGCAACGAGGCATAAATGTTGCTCTGACAAATATTTTATTCAAGGGGGGCTGGTCTGCATTTCAGTGAGGAATGGGGCTGCGTATTTGGGTCAGGTAAAGGGAGCTTTGGGACTGAAACGCAAATTTCGTCCATTTAGGAAGGAGTCAAAGTGCACTTTGGTTTCAAATATGACTTCTGATGACTTAGAGGAAAACATTTCAGCAACGAGGCCCGGGATGTCACCGACCGAGCCCGCTGCAGGGCTGTTTCCGGTCCAGAATCGCAGCACAGATTCTAGACAGAGGGAAAAGTTCAAGAATGTAGGACCCTTACAGTCAGACGATGAACAGTCCGTAATTGCAAGCTGAGCCCTTTTTGCCCACCGCTGATTTATCCTGGGGATAAATTAGAGCCGTTTGAATACGGCATTACCACAGGAAGGTCCTGTTTTATGAAAACAGTTACTGCGACTTCCAAAGGTGTCTGATTGGAGGGGGCAGTTTCATCCGTGAGTCAGAATAATCAAAGAGGTATTCATTAAGGTAATGGGAATTCTTAGGCGAACGTCAGTTCCGCCCAAATGAAACCCGCCTTCTCTGAAGAAAATATCAGGAGCACTGCTCGTTCTCCTAGCAGTGACTGCATCAAATTCCCAGTTTAGTTTTTCCTCTGGAGCGTTTGGAGGGCGGTGGCTTGAGCTGAAACTTCAGATACTGGGACTTTCTGATTCAGCCCCGTTTTGCAACGGGAAGAAATCGGCCAGTTTGGCGATAGCGGGATCATCTCAAGTCAGCAGAGCGATCCAACGCACAAACGCCGAGGAAGCAGCGGGGCTGAGTGACCTAGTTCCAGGCCCAGCTCTGCCCCTGGCCTGCTGCGTGACCTTGGGCGAGTCATTTCACTTTTCTCATCTGTAAAATGGGGACCAGATCGTTCCCCCTCCAACTTAAGACTGTGAGCCCCATGTGGGACAGGGCCTGTGCCCAACCTGATTATCGCATATCTAGCCTGACGCTTAAAGGGTAACGTGCCTGGCCCGGAGTAAGGGCTTAACAATCACCATTTTTTTAAAAAAAGCTGTGGATCCAGGGCAGATGAGGGCTTTGTGTGTGTGTGTGTGTATGTGGACCGAGGTAGGGAGAGGCAGGAGGCTGGGAGGTCAGCAAGGAGGCTGACGCGGGAAGCCATTCGGCCGAGGAGGAGTGACCGTACTAACGTGGCAGAGCTTTGGATGGAGAGGAAAGGGCGGATCCTGGCGACGTTGCGAAGGTGAGACCGACGGGATTTGGTGACGGATTGGATGTGCGGGTTGAATGAGAGAGCGGAGTCAGAGATGACACCGAGGTTATGGGCTTGTGAGTGCCGGCCACGGTGACGGGAAAGTCGGGGAGAGGACAGGGTTTGGGAGGGAAGACAAGGACCGGGTCGAAACGGGACTAACGGTTACGCTGAACGAACTCGCCGGAGCACGAGAAATGGAGGTTTAAGTTTTCCAACAGTTAGCAGATTGCCTGCCGCCTTAATGACTTTTATGGTTACAGCCTAAAGTTATTCATGAACTCCCACCAGAATCTCTGACGTGCCAATTGAGCAAGTCTGCCTTTTCGGTACCCCTAGGCTCCCTCCCCGTGGAAACGTCCTCCCTTCTCTGTGCTCTTCCAGAAGGAGACCGACCCTCCTAAGAGTCAGAGAAATCCCGGCCACCGATAACACGGCAGCCCTGCCAAGACGAAGACCACCGAGGAATCCGCCCCATCTTCTCCCCCCCCGCCCCCTGGCTCCTTCTTCTCCCTATTATCAGGTTCCTCCTCCTCCCCGAGAAGGTGCCTCTATTCTCCTGCATTCGTCTTGCCCGTCTATCTCTAGCCGGGCACCGAGCAGGAACGGCCTCTAATTAGGTCACGCACACCCAGTGCCTTGACCACTGCTAACACGGCGGGGTGGGGAGGGGTGAGAGGATAATCAGATTACCTGTCATTTCGAAAAACCCTTGGCAGGTACCTTCTGGGAAACCACATGGCCAGAGCGCACATCAGGACCCAGAGGATAGCAAGTTCATCAAGCATCTGACCCAAGAAACTCAGCGTTGCATGGAAATACACCGATCCGATTCCTAGAATCAATTCAAAGTGACACACAGATTTCATCATTTCATCGCTCAAAGACAGGCGTCGTCGCTGGCCCCCGAACTCTCGGCGAATGGAACCCGAGAGGGAGAATCCCTTCGATTCCTCAAAACTGTCTCCTGAAAAGATGGCGGGATCCAACCGCTTCACCGTACAAGGTGTACTGCTCGGCCTGAAGTGGCTCGTAGCATATCCTGTTCAAGATTCTCCCTTGGGTTAAGGAGGGAGTAAACAATCTTGGGCGCCGCTGGCTTGGCAGAGCTCACGTAAAATGAAACATAAATACTTGCGACAGAGCGTGTTGGAACAATGAAGGATCAAATGCCTAAAATCTATTTTGCTTCATTTCTCTGGATTACCGGTTGCCCCAGGACGGAACAGGTCCACGTGACTCTCCCCTCAGAAGACGTTCCCAGAAAAATGAAGATCAGTCAGTAACAATGACCGTTACGTAAAGGAACTTTAAAGTCAAATTATGTAAGACACGGCCCCGACCAACCACCGCTGTTTTCTTTGATTTTCTTTGACTATGTGCCGACTCTGATGTCCGACGAGTTCAGGAAAACAGCTTGCTGGACGTCAGAGGCTCTTTGGTTTATACAACAGACTGTACGCGAGGGTCAGGAAGCATCCCGGAATCGATTTCCTGCCTTTCATTTTGTGCACGGCAGGACCCTAGCTAGGTCTCAACTTACCGACGACGACAAGGAGAGTCCATATTAAATATATTCCGCTGTTGAAGCACGTCGCGTACTGACGGAATAGGCACATGCATATCGGCGGCAGAATGAAGAATAAGACGTTGCTGATCTGGAAAATAAAACAAAGAAAGCAGCTTAATGACACGTTTAGGCCAGGGAGATCCTGTTCAAGAGCCGGGAAATCTCGCTGTCACGGAGAAATGATCGGGAAATGATAGCAGGGCTCCCCCCTCCCCATCCCCACCCCGCAGAGTCCTTCGATGGATTTCCAGCTGAAGAACTGAATGGGATTCTGGAGTCTCTGAACCAGGGTTCATAGGGTGGAACCCGGTGAAGGTGACAGAATCGATGTCCCTCGCTCCCTCCATGAAGTCTGAAGGAGAGCTGGTTTAATCGCCTGACCTGACTACAACTAGTCCAGCTGAATGAGGAGGGGTTGGCGTCGGGGAGGGGAAAGGGCAGGCGTCGCAGGCGGACAACGGAGCCGCTCTGGGGAAACGCAGAAGCGGAGGAGCCGGGGGAGGGTCGGCGGCAGAGCCCTCCTTTGGGAGACTGCGTCTTCTGGCCTCTCCCTGGCTCCTCGCGCAACTGGAGAGTATTCCAGGCATGGGGAGCTGGAGAGAGATTCCCAGCTCCCGCCCTGGCCTGGTCAGTTCCCAGCCCTTCTTTCATAACTTCCTCTGGGAAGTTACACAACGTACGGCGATGGATCGGAGAGTCTGGATACGTGCTTAGGTGTTGGCCAGTCATGACTTAAAACGCTCTTGCAAACTCCCCCCCCACTTCTCCTCCTCCTCCTTCTCCTCCTCCTCCTCCTCCTCCATCAGCGCCCCAGGATTAAACAAGGTGGTAACGCCCTCCTCTGCCATCGCAGCGGCGAAGCCCCATCGCACCAAAAGCGCAGTCGCGGCACAGGGTTGGCAACGGAGCCCAATGGAAAGAGGACCCGCGTTCTGATTCCCGCTCCGCCACTCACCAGCCGCGTGACCTCGAGCGGGTCGCTTCACTTCTCCGAGCCTCAGACTCCTCGTCCGCGAGCTCCCGCCTTCTCGGGCCGTGAGCCCCACGGGGGACCGGGACTGGATGCGACCCGATGATCTCGTGTCAGGCCCCAGTGCTTAGGTCAGTGCCCGGGGCTTAGTAAGCGCTTAACGAATATCCCAAGTACCACCCTGCTAGACCGAAGAGCTTGAGAGCTTCCTGTGCTAACAATATCCCGCAGTTCTTATACTTACTCCTGTCGACTTTGTCTGTTAACTATTGCTCTTGCTTTATTATTTCTTTCCTTGCGCTCTTCCCCTCCCGTCTGCTCCCTTTTGGACCGATCCTTAATTATGGTAACTAACACCCTCGCTCTGTCGGCACGACACACCGATTAGAGAAAAAGAAAGTGGTCAGAGCAGATAAAATACAAATGATTTACCTGCCTAAAACACATTTTTATGAGACTACCCTTCTTTCAGAGGGTATATAAACCAGGAACGTAAAGGAAATCACCAGGGTTGTGGTTTTTTTTGGCAACCGACCACATCGGAGTTTCAACCTTCTCCCCAACCAGGGCTTAATATCCGTGCTGCTAACCCAGAGGAAACAAAACAAAAATCTGCAGATTTGAGCTTCACCTCCTTCACCTCCCTTGGAATGTGTCACTAATTTGATTTTCCCGTTTGGAAGGGAAGCTGTGGGTTTCCAAGACACAGTCACCTCCCCGTACAGCATGCCTCGTCCTTGCAAAATAAGGAATAAGCGACCTCAGTGGCAAGTGGCTAGTTTCAGAACAGGATCGAGTGTTTCCGAGTTGAGTGCCAAGGTGGAGGCGGAGATGCAGCTGAACCGTAAGCTGGCAGGGGACCTCGGCGTTTAGGAGATCTGCCGTTTTCCTACGGTGCTATAAACGTCTCGTCTTAACCACGCCGAGGGGACAGGTGCCGCAGAGATAACTGCAAAACCCCCATAACCCTACACCCTCCCTGGTGTCGGTAGCCGGGGACAGTGTTTGGGACACAGAAGCGCAGGCTCTGGGCTTCCTGCCTGACATCGGAAGAGATCTGTTATGAAAGAATAATCGAGTTGGACTGAGGTATTCGGGAGATTTTAGCGTCTCACGCTCGTACGGTCCTAGGATGTAGGGGTAGCCTTCTCGGAGAATCCTGGGGAAACAGGGTGGCCTGGTGGCAAGAGCTCAGACCAGGAAGTCAGAGGACCCGACTTCTGATCCCAGCTCTGCCACTCGCCCGCTGAGTGACCTGGAGCAAGTCACTTAACCTTTCTCTGCCTCGGTTTCCTCAGCTCTAAAATGGGGGGGGGGGTTCAAGACCCGGTTTCCCTCCTAGGTAGACTGTGAGCCCCACACGGGACAGGGACTGTTTCCAACTCGGTTATCACGTATCTGCCCCAGCGCCCGGTCCGGTGCTTAACACGTAGTGAGCGCCCAACAAATAGCACAAGGTTTTTCCCCCTTCTTCTTATCATTGGTCATTCACTGGGTCGGATTTACCGAGTGCTAGGCGCTCGAAAAGTACAATTGGGCCCACATCAAGGGAAACTCAGACGTCGGTACGCACGTCTCGTCTGACACGACGGCTAGGCGGACGGCCCGATCGGAAGGACGTCTGCAATTCCTTAGCAGGGACCTAGCCAAAATGTGTAAGGCAAACACACGCTGTGGGAGAACTGGCCACGTTATAGTTCCAACCTCCTCCCTCACCCGGGCTACTGACCCCGAGGGCAAAAAAAATCGACAGGCTTGAGCTTCACCTCCCTTCGGCCCACGGTCTCGCCGGAAACGCCTCACACGGTGATTTCTAAGAGGCAGAAGGGTAACCGGGGACCGGTCGATTTACAAACCGAAGAATCGGCTTCTGAAGCGTCCCTGCCATGAAGACCTTGGCTCACCCGGCCCCGCGGAAGGGGGGAAGGAGCAGGGCCCCGGAGTCCAACGAGAAGATGGCCGCTGAGGAGTTTTCCGAGGTGTCAGGACAATCGGGCCCTCTCAGGGTCGCGCCCGGAGAGTTTCCGGCACTCGACCGGTCTCGACTACGGGAGGGAGAGTCGAGCAGAGGCCTACCCGTTCCGCCCCTCGCCTGGCCAGTGGCTAGCGAGTGGCAGGCGATCGGCTACAAGTCCAAACTCAGCCGTGCTGGGCGGCGGCGGCAGGGGAGAGGGTCGAGGGCGGAGACGCGAATCTACCGCGTGGAAGGAGGCGAGGGTAAACCGCTTCCGCGTTTTTATCGCGGAAACTCTACGGAGAGGCTCCCGGAACGGTCGCGGACGGAGAGAGGGGCGTTGTGGGAGGGACGCGTCCCTGCAGCGGCTACGTGTCGGAAATGACCCGACGGCATAAGACGAGACGGGACGGAACACTTTCTCCCGTTCTGGGAGAAAGGCCGTCTGGGGATCGTTCCGCGCAACAGCGAGTTCCTCACCGGTCCCTTCGAGATCTTCCGTGGAACGCTGATTTGGAGAAGGAACTCTGGCCTGCAAGTGGGGACTGTTTGTTTTACTCAGTTCCGTGAAACCTGGATTCGTCCCAAGGTTACTTCCCTGGCCTCGTCCCGCTGACGGGGCAGGAAGCGAGAAGAGGGAATGAGGGCCGGGAACATTGTTTTAAAATATTTTCCATTAAGGCTCATTTAGATTCCTCACCCCCGGGGCCTCGAAAGTGTCCAGGACCCAGGGCGGGACGCCCGGCACGGAGCCGCCCGTCCGTGAGGGAAGGGAGGTGCTGAAGGAGAACCGCTTGCTTGCCGGTGCGGCGGTGAACGGTGATGATCATCACTACGGCATGTGTTGGGGCGTTTATCACCTACCGGGCACCGTACTGAGCGCCGGGGTGGATTCGAGCAAATCTGGCCGGACACGGTCCCTGCCCCCGTACGGGGCTCGCCGGCTTAATCCCCATTTTACAGATGAGGTCACTGAGGCCCAGAGAGGCGAAGCGACTAGCCCGAAGCCACAGAGCAGGCGAGCGGGATCAGAACCCACGACCTTCTGACCCCCGAACCCACCTCTACCCGCTAGGCCACGCTGCTCCGCCCTTACCCCGCGACTCCTCCCCTTTCCTTCCACCCCACGAGACGGCTCCCGGAGAGACTTCGGTTCCGGTCTCTGGGTGATCAGCTAGCGCTCACCACGCCCAGGAGATGGCCCTAATTCCAACCGCCACATCCCAGCAGGAAGCCAGCCCCCCTCACGCCGGGAGCTGGGGGTCGAAACGGCCCGGGCCAGCATCCGGATCCGTGCCCGTGAGCTCCGGAGGATACTCCTGACGGGCGCTGCCTTCCCGCTCCTGCCCATCCCCATCCCAGAGCGGGAGCCTGCTCCGGTAAGCCGTGGCAGTTTGGAAGCCAATACCGGGGAGCATCGGTACGGCCGCCCCCGAGTGAGGAGAATGACAATAGTGACCGTTACGCGTTTACTCTGTGCCTCGGCAATCCGATGGGACACGGGCCCCGACCCACATGTGGCCCGCAGGCGAAGCAGCGTGGCCTGGTGGAAAGAGCCCGGGCCCGGGAGGCGGAGGACCTGGGTTCTAATCCCGTCTCCGCCACGAAACTGCTCCGCGACTGTGGGCGAGTCACTTCTCTGCGCCTCAGTCACCTCATCTGTGACTGAGGCGATTGAGACTGCGGACCGTAGCCGGGGCGTGGACTGTGTTCAACCCGACTCTCTTGTATCGACTCCAGCGCTTAGTACGGTGGCTGGCACATAGTAAGCGTTCGGCAAGTACCATAAAAAAACACTTCGCTGAGCACTGGGGTGGATAGAGCACGATCGGGCCCCGCAGGGGGTTCACATTCGAGGAAGGATGGAGCCCAGGAATGAAATCCGACGGCCTCTACTCCATCCCAATCCTCCTCGACCCCTCAGCTGCCTTCCGACACTGCCGATCGCCCGCCTCTCCTGAAAACGTTATCCAACCTTGGCTTCGCCCACCCCCTGTTGGCTAGGGACCGCGTCTCTACCGGTTGCCGAACTGTACTTTCCAAACGCCTAGTACGGTGCTCCGCATGCGGTAAGCGCTCAATAAATACGATGGATCGCAATAAATACGACGGATCGAATTCCCCTCTTGCCGATGAGGGAACCGGGGCACGGAGAAGTCAAGCGACTTGCCCAAGGACACACAGAGAGCGGAACGGAGGTTAGAACTCAGGTCCCCCGACTTCCAGGCCCGTGCTCCTTCCATTTGGCCCGGCTGCTTCCACGCTGAGTTGCCTGTCTTGGGCTCGCCCCAGCACTTGACACAGTGACCGGCACGTAGTAAGTCATTAAGAGATGGATACCGTAAATCCATCAGTGGTATTTATTGAGCACTGTGCTAAGCACCAGGGAGAGCACATTACAACAGAGTTGGCAGACTCGTTCCCTGCCCACACTGAGCTTACGGTCCAGAGGGAGAGGCGAGCGTTAATATAAATAAATGAATTCCAGATATGCCCGTAAGTGCCGGCTCCCCTGGAGACAAAACTGAAACCAGCGGGCGTGAAGTCCCCGGAGTCTTCCCTTCACCTCTCCCTTTCCCTCCCGCCACCTCATCCGCTCTCTCGTCCTTGGCCACAACTCAAGAACCGCAGCTCCGGTCACAGCGTGCACACGACAAGGCCGTCCTTCATCACGCTATTAAGTATTGCGAGCCCCCGTCTCTGGGTTTCTTGGGGGTTTTTTATGGTATCTGTTACGCCCTCGCCGTGTGCCAGGCACTCTTCTAAGGGCTGGGGTAGATACGAGCTAATCGGGTCGGACACCGTCCGTGTCCCGCGCGGGGCTCGCGGGCTTAAACCCCGTTTTACAGATGAGGTAACTGAGGCGCAGAGACGCGACTTGCCCAGAGCGGACGAGCGGCGGAGCCGGGATCAGAACCCAGGTCCTTCTGAGTCCCAGGCCACAGCTCTACCCACCGGGCCACGCTGTTCTCTTTCTCCTCCCTGTCTCCTTTCTTGAAAGAAACTTTCCATGCTGGTCTTGGCAGTCGGGATGTTGGATTATCTGAGGTTTGGTTTTACCGCGTCCTTAAAACACTTCCTCTGACCTCCTCGTTTTCAGTTCCCAGCCTCAGGTCTCCACACAGCAGTTGTTTGGGTAGCCCGCTGTTGTTCATTCTCCTCACGTGTCCCACCCAGGGTAACAATAATAATAATAATAATGTTGGTATTTGTTAGGCGCTTACTATGTGCCTCCCGGTCTAGAGGGCGAGACGAACATTAATATCAATAAACAAATCACAGATATGGACATAAGTGCCAGCTTCTCTGGAGGCAAAATTGAAACCAGCAGGCTGGTGGGACTGTTCTAAGCGCTGGGGCAGATATAGGGCAAGCAGGTTGTCCCACGTGAGGCTCCCGGTCTTCATCCCCATTTTACAGATGAGGGAACTGAGGCACCGAGAAGCGAAGCGACTCGCCCTAAGTCACACAGCTGATAAGTGGCAGAGCGGGGATTAGAACCCACGACCTCTGACTCCCAAGCCCGGGCTCCTTCCACTGAGCCACGAGGGTAGCCGTGTTTAGGTGAGCCTGACTTCCACCCTAGGAGACTACGTTCTAGAATTACATGACTGGTGATCGTCACCATCACCCGTGGTATTTATTATTGAGCACTTACTATGTGCAGAGCACTGCGCTAAGCACACGGGAGAGTACGCTATCAGTCGGCCAATGGCATTTACTGAGCGCTTCCTGGGCGCAGAACACAATACTGAGAGCTTGGGAGAGCGCAGCGTAACGGAGGCGGTAGACACGTTCCCCGGCCAGGTCGAGCTGCACAACGTATCAATCGATCAATCAATATGACAGAGTTAATAATAATAATAATAATAATAATAATTACGGTGTTTGTTAGGCGCTCACTATGTGCAGAGCGCTGTTCTAAGCGCTGGGGTAGATACAGGGTCATCAGATTGTCCCACGTGGGGCTCACATTTTTTTAATCCCCATTTTTACAGATGAGGTAACTGAGGCACAGAGAAGTTAAGTGACTTGCCCAAGGTCACGCAGCAGACAACAGTGGCGGAGCCGGGATTAGAACCCATGACCTCTGACTCCCAAGCCCGGGCTCTTTCCACTAAGCCACGCTGCTTCTGACTCCCCGGTCACGAGAAACTAGGGCTGCGGGTGGGGTGAATATCAGATGCTCAAAAGTCACCGATCCAAATGCGCGGCCAACATGGGAGGGAGAGGAAGCCAGGGAAGAGGGCCTAACTGGGGAAGGAGGAGAACCCGGAAGGACCGGGGTTCCGATCCCAGCTCCGCCACTTGTGGGCCGCGTGACTTCGGGCAAGTGACTTTCCGTGCCTCAGTTACCTCATCTGTAACCGCACGCGAGAGTGCTCGATCGACTGGGCCGCGCCGCTTCCCCGCTTTACTTGTTTCCGGGGACTTTCCTGAATCGAGCAAAGATTGCGGGCGCGCTCCTAAACCTTCCCGCCCGGGAAGGGATAGACGAGAACCGAGACGGCCCTCCGGAGAGCCGTCGCCGGAGGTTGCCGGGAGCCGGGAGGGCGGTAGGGAAGGAAGGGACAGGCTGTCGAAACGGACAAGCGGGGCTGAATTTCTCAATGTGTCCCCCCCGCCCTAATTCGGGCCGCCCGGTTTTCCTGCCTCTCCTGAACACTCCACAGGATTCTCTACGACTGGGCAGTGAGAATTTCTGACCGCGTAATCACCCACAACGGGCAACTTTGTTTTCCTTAGATAAATTTGTCGATGGAAACATTGTCCCACGTGAGGTCCAAGGCCTCAGATGGGGCGATTTTTTTTTGGGGGGTGAGGGAGGGGGAGGCGGCGGGCGGGGAAGCATTCAGGGCAGTACCGAGAGTCCAGGCCATGGGAAGTGAGGTCAAGAGAAGAAGTCAGGGGCCGCCAACGTTCCGGGAATCCGCCGGCGATCACGGGAACTTAACGGGCGAACTTGTAAGCGAGACGCGGTCGTCGTCTCACGCCGACGGGCCGTGCCCGACCCACGGCGACGCCACGGACGCATCTCTCCCAGAACGCCCCGCCTCCGTCCGCAATCGCCCCGCCGCCGCCGCGAGTGAGTTCTGACTCGCGGCAGAGGGCCCGCCGCTCGCTAGCCACCGGCCAAGCTGGGAACGGAACGGACGGGCCTCCGTTGGACTCGCCCTCCCGTAGCCGAGAGCGGGAGAGGGCTGGAAACTCTCCAGGAGCGTCCCTGAGAGGTGTGGAAGCGTGAACAAGGATGCCAGTCCAGTGACCTCCTGCCATATTCAAAAGCATGACCTACTGTTCTCAAGGCACCGGGTGGAGCAGGCCAGCAGAGCGGTTAGAGCGCGGGCCTGGGAGTCGGAAGGTCACGGGTTCCAATCCCGGCTCCGCCACCCGCGTGCCGTGCGACCTCGGGCAAGTCACTTCACCTCTCTCGGCCTCCGTTACCTCGACCGTAGAATGGGGATCGAGACCGTGAGCCCTCTTTGCGGCGGGGACCGTGTCCAACCCGTTTGCTTATCTCCACCCCGGCGCTTCATGCAGTGCCCGACACACAGTAGGGGCTCAACAGATGCCACGATTATCATTATTACTGTTAATAATGAAAACACCCCATTTACCAATCCCCCTTTGCTCAGCCTGAAAACACGGCTCAGAACACTGTGACTGTTAAAGGGCAAGTCAGATCTTTATCTCCCCGTTTTCCATCTCGCATTCGACGCGGGCTCTTTTTTTTTTCCAATCTGCACTCAGTTGCAGCTTTTCCTTTTAAAAGACCATATAGCAGCGATGATTTCAAAGAATTAGATTTTTTTTTCCCTTTCCTTCGTGTGAGGGTAGGTTTGCATTTACTGTTTCTTAAAAATGCATATTTCAACTCGCCCATTTTTAGATAATGCATCTGAATGCTCTAATAAAATAAGCATTTGTTTCCCCGTAACATCCAATGTTCCCACAGGCAGGAAATTACAGTATTGTTTCTGCCTGACAGCATTATCAATCACTATTGGCTTCCATTGTCTTTGTTTTGAACGCTTGAGCGAGTGAAAAGGAAAAGGGTAGAAGTTTCAAAAAACCCCCAGGAGAGTAAACGCACACAAAAAGAGGAAAAAACTAGGAAACGCAGTAAAGCGATAGCTGTTAGAGACGTTGAGGTTCCAGATGATTTCTGTTACGAAAACTGGCTAGGTCACTAAAGTTGAGAGGCAACTAGTCCAAATCGCATTTTTTAGGAGCCCAGACTGACAGGATTGCTTTTGGATGCAGTAAGTGATTTTCCTTTTTTGCTTTCTCCTTGTAAATTAAAAAAAAAATAAGTAATATCCTGCATATGGGAAAAATGCACCACAAAAATTCTAAAATAAGAAACGTCCCCCCGCTCTCCCTAAATATCGCCTCATTCTATAAACATCTTAATGCTATTTGGTGTGTAGAAGTCTTCACGGACAACAACGTTATAACCTCAGGGCACTCGACTATTCCGTCTCCCATACAGGGAGGAGCAGCACGGCAAGATCAACGGGCTTCCAGATAGATTCGGTTATCGGTAAACCCCAAAAGCGTATCTGAGATTCTCCTACTTTTTATCTCCTGAATGATTTAATATTAAAAAAAAGAAAACCCCACCCTCGGTCCCTCATTCTATTGCCAGGCCCTTATCCTCAGAGCGAAGCGGAAGCTAAAACAACCGTCGGGTGAATCAGGGACCGTTTCGATGTCGGCTGACAACTCACTCCGGTATCGCCGGACCGCTCGTTTTGGTCCGTTGTCCGTCTCCCCCGTTTAGACCGCGAGCCCGTTGCTGGGCGGGGATCGACCCGATCCGTTGGCGGATTGTCCGTTCCAAGAGCTTAGTACAGTGCCCTGCACGTAGTAAGCGCTCAATAGATGCCACTGAACGGACGAAGATCTTTTCGAGCGCGTCCTCTAGTCACCGGGGTGTGACTCTGTATATAAGTAACTTCTGAAAGACTCCAGGGACTTCATTACGAGTCTCGCCGCTTTCAATCCGGCGGGGCCACTCTGGCTCCCAAATAATTACCAGAAAATCACATTATAAATGTTTGGGGGTGGGGGAGGGCGGGAGGGGGTACGGTGGCCAAGGCAGAGGGGTTTTGAGGAGAAGCTCCTCTACTCTTCTAGACGGTGAGCTTGCTGTGGGCAGGGAACGTGCCTACCAACTCTGTTAGATTGCACTCCCCCCAAGAGCTTAGTAAGGGTCCCTGCGCGTAGTAAGCACTCGATAAACACCACGGATCTTATTAAGCCCTTCCCTGTCTGGGTCGGAGTGGCTGGTTGCTTGCTCTGAGCTGCTAAGAGCCAGAGAGCAGAGAGCAGCCCGGGCCAGCCGGCACGGGACCCGGCCTTTACGGTACTGACCCACTTCCTCCAGGGCGTCGAGATACTCTCTCCAATGACTCGAGGACTCTGGGAGGCCCCTCGACCTCTTCCAGCCACTGGAGACCGCTCGGCGCACCGAAGCAGGGTGCGCGTGACAGCCATCGATAATGAACAATAATAACGTGTAGCGATAATGGAAACGGTCCTGAGAAAAGTCACTGCCCCTCTCAAAGAAGCAGCGTGGCTCGGTGGGTAGAGCACGGGCCTGGGAGTCAGAAGGACCTGGGTCCTAATCCCCGCCCCGCCACACGTCTGCTGTGTGACCCCGGGCAAGTCGCTTGGCTTCTCCGGGCCTCAGTTACCTCCATCTGGGAAATGGGGATGAATACCGTGAGCCCTACGGGGGGCCAACCCGATTACCCCAGTGCTTAGAACAGCGCTTGGCACGTAGTAAGCGCTTAACAAATACCAACATCATTACTGTTATTCTCTGGGCCTCAGTCACCTCACCTGGAAAATAATAATAACGATGGCATCGGTTAAGCGCTTACTGTGCGCCGGGCACCGTTCTAAGCGCTGGGGAGGATACGAGGTCATCGGGTTGTCCCGGTCTTCGTCCCCATTGTACAGGTGGGGCCCAGAGGAGTTAGGTGACTCGCCCAAAGTCACACGGCTGACAAGTGGCCGAGCGGGGATTTGAACCCACGACCTCCGACTCCCAAGCCCGGGCTCTTTCCGCTGAGCCACGTCGCTTCTCTAAAGGGGGATGGGGAAAACGGGGATTAAGAGGGTGACTGCGTCCCACCTCATTTAACTTGCATCCACCCCAGTGTCTAGAACAAGGCACAGAGTAAGCGCTTAATAAGGACCCTAACGATTAGTTGATTGCCGGGGAGTAACCGTGGGGATTGGGCCCCCTCTTTTTAATGGGCAGAAAGGGAAAACCAGATTAGCAGGAGTCACGAACCTCCAGGCAAACCAAGAAAACTCCGAGAAGCTGCTGGAAACCGACCTCAGATCTCCCAACAGGGAGTGGAGATCGTAAGCGAGCGGCCTCTCTTTTGCACACAGACACACTCCCCAGATCCCGGGCAACTGGTCGGGTGGCATCACTGTTGAAAACCACAGCACCTCCGGAAGAAACGCTTAAAGGGATGTTGCGTTCTGACCGTAAAATGTTCTCCTAGGATTTGATATCGGCCGTAAGAACAAGCGTATTTGTGAGTCGCTCTGATTTGGGACACGCTCTTCACTGAGTCCGGGGGAGACCGCTAAAGATGACGTCTGGACGTTGAGTTTTCTGGCCCGTCTGCAGATCCATCTTCGATCGTATTTATTGAGCGCTTACTGCGTGCAGAGCACTGTACTAAGCGCTTGGGAAGCACAACTCAGCGCCACATAGAGACAAGCCCTGCCCACAACGGACTCACCCCAAGAAAAGGCAGGCGACGAAACCAAATATAAAATGTCACCGGTTAGCTCGCGGCGCTCAGTATCTGCGGAGATACTAAGGTGCACGAACTGGCCCAGAGAAGCTTCAGGTGAGACTCGGGTCCAGAGGCCATTCGCAGGGCTCACACCCACCAAAAAATAAAGAAAAAAGAACATGCGATATAGAGCTGCCGCAAGGGGCAGGATGGAAAGTGGACCAGAAAGATCCGGACTCGTAGGAATTCCTCATCTCCCCGTCTCTGAGCCAGGCGGGTGAGCAGGCGGGACGTCAGACGCAACGTCAGAGCCCCGGAGTGCGGGAACAGCGTTCTCTCGCGTGCCAGAGCGTAGCGGGGCCCTCGCCCGAAAGAGGCCTAACGCTCCGTTAAGCGTCCGGGCCGAAAGATCCCTCCCCGTTTCTCTCTTCCGCTCAGTCGGATTTATCGGGCGCTCATCGGGTGCGGAGCACCGTCCCAAGCGCTCGGAAGGCACGATCCGCCAACCAACGGAGCCGATCCCTACCCGCCGGCGGGCCGGCGGCCTTCGTTCCCACACCGCCCGGTGACCAAAAGGCCGAGGAGGGGAAGCGGCGCGGCCTGACAGGTGGAGCCCGGCCGCGGGAGTCGGGTTCTAACGCCGGCTCCGCGACCTCGGACGGGTCGCTTCGCTTCTCCGGGCCTCCGTTCCCTCGTCCGCCACCCGTCCGTCCGGTCGTCTTTAGGGAGCCCTCGACGGTGTGCGACGCTTGGAACGGCCGGGGCGGCGACCGTCCCCGCCCAACGCCGGGCGGCCGTCGGACGGAGGAGCGCCGCGAGGCCGGGCTTGGGAGTCGGGGGCCGTGGCTCCGCCGCCCGCCGGCTGGGTGACTTCGGGCGAGTCACTTCGCTTCTCTGCGCCTCGGTCGCCTCGTCCGGAAAATGGGGATCGAGACCGGGAGCCCCACGGGGGCCGACCCGATCACCTCCTTTCCCCCGGAGCTTAGGACGGGGCGGGTACCGTCAGTTCTCTTCTGTGAGGGTTCGGGGCGTGAGCCCCACGCGGGACGGGGGCCGTGTCCCGTCTATCTACCGCAGCGCTTGGCACACGGTAAGCGCCTAACGGGCACCGTTACCATTAATGACGATAATAACGACGTCGGCATTCGTCAAGCGCTCACTATGGGCAGAGCACCGTTCTAAGCGCCGGGGCAGATACGGGGTCATCGGGTCGTCCCACGTGAGGCTCACAGTTAATCCCCGTTTTACAGATGAGGGAACCGAGGCACGGAGGAGAGACCTGCCCACAGTCACACGGCTGCCGAGTGGCAGAACCGGGATTCGAACCCATGAATTATTATTATTATTATTAATGATAACGAACGGGGGGGGGTAGGGCGGGAGGGAGAGGCCAGCGGGAAAGGAAAAGAGGGCGCACAGTCACGCGCGCACGGGCCGAGCCGCCTCGGCGACGCCGGGGAGCGCGCGCGCGGACGCTCCCCGCCGCCGCCGCCTCGCGCGCGCGCCCCCCGCCGCCGCCGCGGGCCCGCGCACGCCCCCCGCCCCGCGCGCACGCACCGTGTTGTAGAACTCGGCGATGGCGGGCACGATGGTGTAGTTGTCCTCGCACCAGTCCACCTCAGAGCTGCCGGCCCGCAGCTGGTCCCAGAAGAACGGGCCGCTCATGGCCGGGGCGGCCCCTCCGCGGCATGGGGAGCCCGCCGCGCGGCCTCCTTCGCCCTCCTCCCTCGGAGCCGGATATGGCGCCTCGAAAGCTTTTGTTCGCCTCCGGCTGGCCGTTGGCCGCGGCTCCCCCCTCCCCCTCTCCTCCTCCTCCTCCTCCTCCTCTTCCCGCCGCCGCCGCCCCTGTCCCCGCCCCGCACCGGCGGCGAGGGGCCGCAGTTTGGCCCCAGTCCCTCTCGGGGCCCCGGCTGACGAGAATCGTCGTCATCTTCTCTGTTACGCGGCCGGCGGGTTCTAAGCGCCGGGGGCCATCCGGGGGGCCCCCAGATGAGGTCACCGAGGCCCGGGGAAGATGAGAATGTCGGTGTTCGGTAAGCGCTCACCGTGGGCCGAGCGCTGTTCTAAACGCCGGGGTGATGATGATGATGATGTCGCTATTCGTTAAGCGCTTACTCTGTGCCGAGCACCGTTCTAAGCGCCGGGGGAGATACGGGGTCATCGGGTCGGCCCGCTCGAGGCCCACGGTCAATCCCCATCTTACAGATGAGGGAACTGAGGCACAGGGAAGGCACAGGCACAGGGAGTGACCTGCCCACGGTCACACAGCTGACGAGTGGCAGGGCCGGGATTCGAACCCATGACCTCTGGCTCCCAAGCCCGGCCCTCGCCACTGAGCCCTACTTAAAACCCTACTTAAAACTCACCTCCTCCGAGAGGCCTTCCCAGACCGAGCTCCCCTTCTCCCCCTACTCCCTCTACCGCCCCCCCCTTCACCTCTCCGCGGCTTAACCCTCTCCTCCCCCCCGTCTCCCTCCGCCCCTCCCCCTCTCCCTTCCCGTCCCCTCGGCACCGTACACCGGACTGTATATACAGTCCGCTCGACTGTATATATTTACATTACCCTATTTATTTCGTTAACGAGACGTACATCGTCTCGATTCTATTCAGTCGCCATCGTTTCTACGACTATCTACGACTACCTCGACTCTATCGCCATCGTCCTCGTCCGTCCGTCTCCCCCGATCGGACCGTGAGCCCGTCGGAGGGCGGGGACCGTCTCCATCTGTTGCCGACTTGTTCGTTCCAAGCGCTCGGTACGGTGCTCTGCACGTAATAAGCGCTCAATAAATACTATCGAACGAATGAATGAGCCGGGCTCACGGCCTTCGTCCCCATTCTCCAGATGAGGGAACCGAGGCACCGAGAAGTCGAGTGGCTTGCCCAAAGGCACCCAGCTGACCTCCGACTCCCAAGCCCCGGTTCTTGCCGCCGAGCCACGCCGCTTAATGACGACGGTGATGGTATCTGTTAAGCGCTTACTATGTGCCAAGCACTGTTCTAAGCGCCGGGAGGGGGAGGGGGGAGACGAGGTCATCAGGTTGTCCCACGTGGGGCTCCCGGTCTTCATCCCCATTTTACAGATGAGGTCGCCGAGGCCCAGAGAAGTGAACCGACTTGCCCGCGGTCACGCGGCGGAGCTGGGATTGGAACCCACGACCTCCGACTCCCAAGCCCGGGCTCTCTCCGCCGAGCCGCGCTGCTTCTCCCGCTTAAGTGAAGCCACTTGCCCAAAGTCCCCCAGCTGCCAAGCGGCGGAGCCGGGATCAGAACTCGCGACCCCCATTCATTCATAAATTCAATAGTATTTATTGAGCGCTTACTATGTGCAGAGCACTGTGCTAAGCGCTTGGAATGAACAAGTCGGCAACAGATAGAGACGGTCCCTGCCGTTTGACGGGCTTACGGTCTAATCCGGGGAGACGGACAGACGAGAACGATGGCAATAAATAGAGTCGAGGGGAAGAGCATCTCGTAAAAACAATGGCGACTAAATAGAATCAAGGCGATGTACATTTCATTAACAAAATAAATAGGGTAATGGAAATATATACAGTCGAGTGGATGAGTACGGTGCTGAGGGGATGGGAAGGGAGAGGGGGAGGAGCGGAGGGAAAGGGGGAAAAGAGGGTTTAGCTGCGGAGAGGTGAAGGGGGGGTGGTAGAGGGAGTAGAGGGAGAAGAGGAGCTCAGTCGGGGAAGGCCTCTAGGAGGAGGTGAGTTTTAAGTAGGGTTTTGAAGAGGGGAAGAGAATCAGTTTGGCGGAGGTGAGGAGGGAGGGCGTTCCAGGACCATGGGAGGACGTGGCCCGGGGGTCGACGGCGGGATAGGCGAGACCGAGGGACGGCGAGGAGGTGGGCGGCGGAGGAGCGGAGCGTGCGGCGTGGGTGGTAGAAAGAGAGAAGGGAGGAGAGGTAGGAAGGGGCGAGGTGACGTAGAGCCTCGAAGCCTAGAGTGAGGAGTTTTTGTTTGGAGCGGAGATCGATAGGCGACCACTGGAGTTGTTTAAGAAGGGGAGTGACATGCCCAGATCGTTTCTGCGGGAAGATGAGCCGGGCAGCGGAGTGAAGAATAGACCGGAGCGGGGCGAGAGAGGAGGAAGGGAGGTCAGAGAGAAGACTGACATAGTAGTCTAGCCGGGATATAACGAGAGCCCGTAACAGTAAGGTAGCCGTTTGGGTGGAGAGGAAAGGGCGGATCTTGGCGATATCGTAAAGGTGAAACCGGCAGGTCTCGGTAACGGATAGGATGTGTGGGGTGAACGAGAGAGACGAGTCGAGGATGACACCGAGATCGCGGGCCCGAGAGACGGGAAGGACGGTCGTGCCATCCACGGTGATAGGGAAGTCCGGGAGAGGACCGGGTTCGGGAGGGAAGATGAGGAGCTCGGTCTCGCTCGTGTTGAGTTTTAGGTGGCGGGCCGACATCCAGGTGGAGACGTCCCGGAGGCGGGAGGAGATGCGAGCCCGAAGGGAGGGGGAGAGGACAGGGGCACAGATGTAGATCTGCGTGTCATCTGCGTAGAGATGGTAGTCAAAGCCGTGAGAGCGAATGAGTTCACCGAGGGAGTGAGTGTAGATGGAGAACAGAAGAGGGCCGAGAACTGACCCTTGAGGAACTCCAACAGTTAAAGGATGGGAGGGGGAGGAGGCGCCAGCGAAGGAGACTGAGATTGACCGGCCAGAGAGGTGAGAGGAGAACCGGGAGAGGACGGAGTCGGTGAAGCCAAGGCGAGATAAGGTATGGAGGAGGAGGTGTCAAAGGCAGCAGAGAGGTCAAGGAGGATCAGAATGGAGTAGGAGCCATCGGATCTGGCAAGGAGGAGGTCACGGGTGACCTTAGAGAGAGCAGTCTGGGTAGAGCGGAGGGGACGGAAGCCAGATCGGAGGGGGTCTAGGAGAGAATGGGAGTTAAGGAATTCTAAGCATCGATTGTAGACGACTCGTAGGATTTTGGAAAGGAAGGGTAGTAGGGAGATAGGTTGATAACTGGAGGGGGAAGTGGGGTCGAGAGCGGGTTTTTTTAGGATGGGGGAGACGTGGGCATGTTTGAAGGCAGCGGGGAAGGAGCCATTGGAGATTGAGTGGTTAAAAATAGTTAAGGAAGGGAGGAGGGCAGGGGCAACGGTTTTAATAAGGTGAGAGGGAATGGGGTCCGAGGCGCAGGTGGAGGGGGTGGCGCTTGCGAGGAGGGAGGAGATCTCCTCTGAGGATACTGCGGGGAAGGATGGGAAAGTAGGGGAGAGGGTCGGTGGGGGGGAGGGGAGAGGCGGAGGGGTGACTTTGGGGAGCTCAGACCCGATCGTGTTGATTTTCGTGAGGAAACGGGTGGCCGGATCATCGGGGGTGAGAGATGGGGAAGGGGGAGGAACAGGGGGCCCGAGGAGAGAGTTAAAGGTCCGGGACAGTCGGCGGGGGTGGCGGGCACGGGTGTCGATGAGGGAGGAGAAGAAGTTTTGCCCGGCGGAGGAGAGGGCGGAGTTAAGGCAGGAAAGGATAAATTTGAAGTGCGAGGTTGGCTCGGTGCTTGGACTTTCGCCAGCGGCGCTCCGCAGCTCGAGCGTAGGTGCGTAGGAGGCGGACGGAGGAGGCGATCCGGGGCCGTGGTTTAGTGGAGCGAGAGCGGCGGAGGGAAAGGGGGGCGAGAGAGTCGAGATGAGTAGAGAGGGTGGAGTCGAGAGCGGGAAGTGAGGACGGGGCGGCTAGGTGAGGAGAGATGCTTTTGGAAAGACGGATGGGATCAAGAGAGCGGAGGTCTCCGTGGGGCAGTAGCGAAGATTTGCGGGGGGAGGGAGCGTAAGAGATGAGGCGGGTGAGAAGGTTACGGTCGGAGAGAGGGATTTCAGAGTCGGTGAGGGAGGAGATAGTGCAGCGGTAGGAGATGACGAGATCGAGGGCGTGACCGAGTCGGTGAGCGGGTGCGGTACAGTGGAGGAGGAGGTCGGCAGACTGGAGGAGGGATAGCGGGCGGGCGGCGGAGGAGTCGTCGGGTACGTCCGTATGGATGTCCAAGTCTCCGAGGATCAGAGTGGGCGGAGAGAAGGAAGGTGAGAAAGGGGTCAAGGTGGTCGAAGAAGTCGGAGGTGGGACCGGGAGGGCGGTAGATGACTGCGACGAGTATCTGGAGGGGGTGGTAGAGGCGAACGATATCGGCTTCGAAGGAGGGGAAGGAGAGGGAGGGGGGAGGAGGGATAGTGCGGAAGCGGCAACGGGGACTCCCAAGCCCCCGTTCTTTCCGCTGCGCGCGCAGCCGTCCGCGTCGCGTTTTCTTGCCGGATTCGTTGTGAGGCGTGTCCCTCTGTCGTTCCGAAGGTTTCTTCGAATTCCTTCCGAAAAGCAGGAGAAACGGTCGGAAAGCCTGAGGGATTCCCGGCCCCCGCTCGGGTTTGAGAGATGGGCCGTGAGATTTCTCATCCCCTGGGGTTCCGCGCTCGGTACGGTGCTCGGCCCGCGGTGAGCGCCCGTCGTCGGGCCAGGATCGTCTCTATCTGTTGGCGAATTGTCCATTCCAAGCGCTCAATAAATGCTGTTGAATGAATGAATACGGTTGGACGGAGTCCCTGTCCCGCCGGTGGGGGGGGGGGGGGGGGGGGGGGGGGGAGGGGGGGGGGCTCACAGGCTTAATCCCTATTTTACAGATGAGGAACTGAGGCCCAGAGAAGAAGCGGCTTGCCCGAGGCCACACAGCACACAAGTGGCGGAGGGGAGATTAGAACCCATGACCTTCTGATGCCCGGGTCGGTGCTCTCTCCTCTACGCCATGCCGGCGGTGTATTTATGGAGCGCTCGCCGTGCGCGGAGCGCTGTGCCGAGCGCTTGGGAAAGTACACGACAGCGGTGAGGAGCGACGGTCCCGGCCCGAAAGGTGACACCGGTTCGTTCGGCGAATGAACGCGACGTATTCATTCGATCGTACTCATCGAGCGCTTACCGCGCGCCGAGCGCTGTTGTAAGCGCTTGGGAAAGCGCACTCCGGCGATAGGGGTGATCCCAGCCCACGGTGAACTCACGGTCCAGAGGTAGAAACAAGGGGCAGATACGGGGACGTCGGGTCGCCGCACGCGGGGCTCGCTGCCTCGGTCGCCGTTTTACCGACGAGGCGAGTAGAAGAGAAGCGACCCCGGGCGGGTTCGAGGGCCGAGGGGAAGGGGCCGTCCGAGTGGGCGGAGGGGGCGACTAATAATGGTGGTATCTGTTAAGCGCTTACCCTGTGCAGAGCACCGTTCTAAGCGCTGGGGGGGATCCGAGGTGATCGGGTTGTCCCACGTGGGGCTCACGGTCTTAGTCCACGTTTTCCAGATGAGGGAACTGAGGCCCAGAGAAGTGAAGTGACTCGCCCACAGTCACACGGCTGGCAGGCGGCAGAGTGGGGATTCGAACCCACGACCTCTGACTCCCAAGCCCCGGTTCTTTCCACTGAGCCACGCTGACTAGAGGGGCGTTGGGGGAGAAGAGCGGGTGCCAGCGTTTTTCTGAAGGCGAGGAGGGACGGAAGCGCGAGTAGAGGGAGGATTTTGAAGCGAGGCGAGGGATCTCCCCAGAGACGGCCGAGCGAGGCGGGGGAGTCGAGGCGGAGAGGCGGAGACTCGGGACTCACGCCTGATGGTTTACATTCCGTCGACGGAACCGGCGGCCCGGTCAACGGGGTGAGAGAAGAGGGAGGTGAGGCTTTCGGGGGGGGGGGGGGGGGGGGGGGGGGATTTAGACGGTCGTCATCCTACCCGTCGAATGACGACGACCGTGTCCGTGAAGCGCCCGCCCCGGGCCCAACGCCGTCGGAAGCGCCGGGGGTAGATACCGGGTGTTGGGGTTGGCCCAGGCGGGGCCCGGGGCTCTCGAGTCCCCATTTGCCAGATGAGGGAACCGAGGCGGGGAGAAGCGAAGTGACCTGCCCCCGAGTCACCCAGCTGACGGGGGGCGGGGGGGGGGCGGGATCAGAACCCACGACCCCCGACTCCCGAGCCCGGGCTCTTTCCCGCCGTTCTAAGAGGGTGGGTGGAGGGGGAGGACTTCCGGAGCTCGCTTTCAAAATCACCGTCGGCCCCGGAAAATAACCTGCCTTTCGGCAAGCCCCGTTTCCTCCGACCGAGGGCACGACCCGATCCGGACCCCGTCCGGGCCGCGTCTGTAGGAGATCGACGGTTTCGGACACGTGAGTGAAGGGTGGGGGAAAAAAAAATCACTCATACGCAGTTTATTTGGAGAAATACATTACACGTCGTCTCTTTATAGTGTAAGCTAAGATCTATACAAAATCTGGAATACACAAAGCGCCCTTGGAACCTTGGAGCATCTGTCCGACGTACAAAAAAGTTAGAGAAATGTTAGAATAAAGCAGAGCAGATGGATGCCATTTTGGAACAGTTCGGAGTCTTAAAACCAGTGTAAATCCGTTGCATTGACAGAAGAACTTCCAACTTGGCGATATTGGTGACGTTCACCCTTTAAATCGTTAATTTACAGAGTTCATTTTTCATCTCCCAAAAGGAGCGCGATGTGCTTGCATCGGTAGGAAACGATCCCTTATATTTGCATCACCCACTGATGTAGAAAAATAAACAGTATAGTTTCTTTATTAATGTAACTGTATAGTTTTAGCACTACCGTTCATAGATTTTTTTTTTCCCCCCCACATTTCATGAAGCGCAAAAAAAGGAGAGACACACAAAAGGCACCGGAGGTTTTCATTATGTTTAAGAGAAGCAGCTCATTTGCTAGATGCGATACCGTGATTTAGAAAGTTAGTGTGATTTTCACAAGTAACTGTTGAATGGATTAGCCATTTAAAGAGACCACCGACTCTAGACTAGATATACTTTTAGACAACATTACTATAAAAATATATTTTTTCCTATGGTCTAATGGACTTAACTCACAATCTACGGTACATCTACGAAAACAGTAAAAGAAAACTAGAGCCCGTATAATTTTTTTTTTTTTTTTTTTTTTTTAACACGTGAACAAAAGAACGGGTCGAAGTCCTGTGAAATCCAAACGTGCATTCTGTTGATGATTTGTCACACGGGCTTGGATTCTGCAATCTGTATAGTTCTCAATAGGAGAAATCGTGTGGAATTTAAGTTGCCTCGGACTGCCTAATGCTTTCCTAATAATCTCTGTAATCGGAACCTCTGTATAAAGAGGAACACGAACGAGGCTAGAAGAGCGGGGGACTAGAAAGACATGGATTAGTTGGCCATATCCTTCCAATTCTTTTTTTTCTCGGGTTTTTGTTTGTTTTTTTTTTTTTTTTAAACAGAGACAGGTTGTTTGGGACATCCTTTATCCTCTCTTTCAGTAATATAACGTCCTTGGTTTTACAACGGCAGGGAACTCATTCGCACGACTGAAATTCATTTTAAAATCCACTACTCAGAGGTTGGAATTCACATGACCTGCTGATTTCTCCGCACAGACTCTAGACTTGAAGAGCAGAGTCACGACTGGCGGACGCAAAAGCCACCTGCAGAATCTGAACTTCGGGGCGACGGGCGGCTCCGATTCGGGACTGCCTGCCACGGGGTCGCTTCGACGCGGCGGCGGCGGCTAAGGTTATCTTGCTTATTGGTCAAGCGTCTTCCTGTTGAAAGTACCTGCTCTCCTGAAACGGGGATAACCTGGGAGAAGAGTACCCCTTCCTGAATCCCCCACCACAAAACTTCAACTCCCCGTTCGCTATGACTCGTCTGGATCTAGATCCGACTGGCGACGACGACTTAATGAAGCTGCTCCGGTCTAATCTAAGCTCCGAGTTTATGTACAATCGAAAATTTCACTTAGAGGAGGCCAGGGTTCCCACGAAGTCACATCAGCCCACAGAAGTGAAGGAGGGCCCCTTCGTGAGAATCGGCAACTCTACGCAACACGTTCGTAACTCAGTGATCCCTTAGGGGCAAATATCTCTCTGACCAACGTGAATTCTTAAAAGACGCCCTCAACCCCACCAAACAAACACGCCCTACACAAACCAAACACTACTGGCTCTGAATTCCCGAGATTCGGCACTTCTGCCGCAAGAGAACCCTTCCAGGGTGGGACCGTAAATTGCCATTCTTGCTAAGAGAGGAGAGAATCGGTTTCAATGATCCACTTCACTCCTGGAAGCGTTCTGTTTTGCTGGCAAAGATTAGGGGCAGTCTAGCCACTGGATGACTACGCACCCTGACCTTAAAATCTGGGGGAGCGCTCAGGTCGGGTCATACGAGTAGCCACACAACAGTCTGTTTTTATGCCGCTCCTCCGTTTGAGCGAGCAAACTACACGGTGTATTTTTTTTTTTAAAAAAAAAATCATTGAATAAATCATCATCTTCAGAACTCATTCCTTTTGCAACTTCATAGAAATTTTTCCCGCCACCTGGCAGAGACCCGGAATCAAGCAACGAGGAGCCGAATGACCATCCGGCTCCACGAACGGGTATGTAGTGTTAATTTATCTCCCGGATGGTAAATTGGAAAGTTACCCTTTCGGCACTTTTGACGACCCTGATACGGTGCCATCGCCTGGCTGGATTTCAGTTGACCGCACGAGAGAAAGAAGGGATCGGGGGTACGGAGCCAATCCTCCGAGCTGAGGTTCGTTTTCCGGCTAGCAGGGAAGCATCCTTAGCACACGTTTCTCAAGAGGTGACTCAAAAACACCAAGCATATCGTTGGCTGTACAACGTGAGCAACTGGAAACGTGCTAGAAGAGCCTCAGGCAGCCCAACGAAACAGCCTCGTGGCCTTAAAAACAAGAGATTTCAAAGTTTCTGGCAAAATGTCCCTAAGACAGGGATCCAGCAGGATCAAGTCTATCACCTGAAAACTCAATCGTCTTACGATTACGTCCACCGAGAAGGAAAGAACCAAGGGAGTTGATTTTTACCACTTGACGGAAGAAACTACAGAGACGTTCTGCAGAGCTGAAGAGGCAGAAAACTATTTTTTAGGAATAGTTCAAATAAATATGGGGATAGATTAAATGGTCAGTAAAACGGCAATAAAGCTTGACCTCATCGGGTCTCGCTACTGCTATAGGTTAAAACAATTAGCGGGGGGTTTTTCCACAGTGTCACTTCACCGGTGACGATTCACTTGGGTCAGCATTGACTATACTGGAATTAGTGCGTTCAAGGGTCAGAAGAGCCCATTTAGGGAGGAGGAAAGTAAATTAATTCATGGTCATCAGAATAAAAGAGGTGTATGGAAATGGCATAACCTATAGATTTTGAAGAGACTGAAAGAGAAGTTAACCCTACTCGCCGTCACGGGTGCAAACTGTATCACGCATTACAACTAAACTACGGCAGTTGCCCAGATTATTCGATCCTGTAGCTGTGATTCTCACCGTACTGGAAAGCTACAAGGCAGACATATGAATAAACGAAAATAACTTTCCATTTTATCCAACGCCGCGGTGACTATGGTAATTGTACTGAATTTTGATGCTTTTTTTGGGTCAAATCCCGAACAGCGTTTTTATACCAATTCAACGTCAACCGACGTAGCGGTAAAGTAACGCGGACTGAAGCGGTTTTAAAAGGAGTACCGGGTCAATAATGCAGCGATATACACTCTGACGCAAACAGTGCAAAATCCATTGCTATAAAGTAATGGTTAATTAAAAAAAAAAACAAAAAAACACCAACCCCAGGAAACCCAAAAACCTTTTCAGTTAACATGCCACATGTAAAACTAACCAACAAAAAAACCCCCCCAAAACCCAAACCTTTTCGGTTTTAACACGCCACGTGTAATTTCCAAAAATACAAGAATTTGAGCAACTACCGAGCACTTCCACAAGGACTTGGTACTAAGACTCTACGTCGTAGGGATTCGATAAGCCCCCGAAACGTAGAAGACTGGTATAACGATTGTAGTGTAGGCAACCCTCCCCCCCCCCCCCCCCCCCCCCAAGAAAATTACACCCTGTGCAGAAAGTGAGAATGTGCTTTTGCGATTCCACCCATTTCCCCATTTGGAAGTTACCCTTTAAGTCATCGCTGTCAGTAATTCCAGGAAATCCAACCCTTTGCCGTCATTTCAGTTAGGTACCATCACGCCACAGACTCATTTCCTGCTATCGCCTTTTAAACGAGGCGCAGGGTTCAGGCAAATTTATAGCAATCTGGAGGTATACGTTGGCGGGGTTTGTCTTTTTCCAACAGGAAGCATAAGGCGTGACCGACAGGCGAGGCGTGCGAGGTCCCGATTTCTTCGAAAACTACTGTAAGATCAAGTTTTAATTTGTAAGACGGAATTCAACCTAAAATATATATGTATATACGCAGACACATACGTGTATTCACACGCGCACACACTCTTATGCAGGTGCACGTAAATCTGTGAGCATTATACACCATTCGACTTCCACTGCAGTGCAAGCCATCCCACCGGTTTTAAAAAGTGACCAAGGGCTTCGGTGCCTAGAAGTGAAGGCTTCAAACCAGAGGACAAGGAACCCGCGAACCTGAAGAACGGGGCCTCGACGAACACCGTGAACCCTCGGCGCGACCTAGGTTCGGTTTCGTTTAGGCGGCCGATCGACTCGGAGACGGGTCGGTCTCACGGCGGCTCGGGTTACCAAGGCTATTTTGGTCAGGGACGAGGCAGAACGGGAAGAGGGCCGAGTATCCACGGTAAAACACGTCAGCGAGCGCCGGGACGAGTGAAACTATACGTGAACGGATGGAAAAGTGAAGCCGGAAACAGGGAGACTGCCTGTCCCCAGGCTCAGATCATTTGGATCGGTGATAACTACGGGCCAGTTCACGGCCACGTCGTACTGCGTCACCATGGAACCCGGGGAGATCTCAGTAAACACACAAGCCGACGGTACGCGCGACTACAGACGCACGCACGTACGCCTCCAACCTACGGTTCTGCGGTCGAATCGACTAGCTGGATCGCTCGCCTCGCGGCTAGAGAGGCTTTACGCAGTTAGAGTCGAACTCTTCCGAACTTGGAAAGCTACCCACCCCCACCAGTAAAACGCCTACGGTAAACTGGCTTCTTATCGCTCTCTTCCCACCGTGGATCTTAGGAAAAAGTCCAAGGTTTCCGTGAGGACCGGCTAGCGGTTTGGAAATCGAAAGCCTTCCATCGAAGAACGTTAGCTGTCTCACGGCATGACACTCGCGTCGCGAGATCGCGTCAGAATGAATTACAACAGAGTAAACTGTCCCCCACGGAGGCCGCAATTAGCGACCTCTGACTATTGTCCGCTCTCAGGAGCTTGAATCCGAATCTCGGCAGGCTGCTAGGTTTGCACGTTGTCTCCCGGTATTAGTTTGCGTTGTGAAACTGCTTCCGATTCTTCCCTTGTTTTAAATCAGAGGCGCGCCAAAACATTTCCGGCACCACTCCACATTCCTACTCGGTGGGACGTCTATTTTCTGCGTCTTTTCAAGCACCTCGGTTGAGAGACTTTTATAAGCAAGTTCATACTCGTTGTCGAAGGCCTCTAGAATATAAAAAAAAAAAAAAAAATAGAAGAAATTGGGCGTTAACGATAATCGGGTTATTTTGTATTGACAGAACAGCGGACCCCCCCCCCCCAAAAAAAAAGATCAGATTTAGCCATTCCTTTATAATGGAATGGGGAACATTTTCCATGGAAAGCGGCAAATGCTGCTAAACAACAGCATGCAATAGTTCATGCGGCAACTTTTAAACTAAGGTTCGACTGCCGTGGGTATCAATTTTTACATGAATAAATACTATTCGCGCTCACCCCAATCACTGCAACTCACCGATATCGATATTTTCTCTTCCCAGAGACACCAAAGATAAAAAGAGGATTTCTCTGTACAAACTCCTGTAAAAAAAAAAAAAAAAAAAAAAGTTATAAATTTACGCATACAAAACCAGCAAAGACAAAATATCTTCCTCGATCCGCAAGACTCGGTGCGCAGATTCTCCATGCGGACTACGTGGTTTATTTCGATTCCTTCTTTTGCGGTTTGATGGCCAATCGCCCAGGACTGACGTTCTGTGTCCTGAACCTGACCCCCGTAACAAAATGAAGGGATTCTAAGTCCCGGTAAGGTCAGCGAGAAAGGCTACCATTTTACGGGTTCGACTTGGGGCGCCAGTTTCACCTATCGCCGCTTTGAAAACGATACCACAGCGGGCCCGGCTTACGTATCCGTCGGCGGGAGCCCGACGGGCTTCGAAAACGAAGGAGCGGAGAACCCTCCTCCCCGTCTTATCCGCGATCGTTGAAATGGATAAACAGGAAGGCATCCGTGAGCCCGAGACAGGTGAAACGGGGCGCTTTCCTTCGTCACCGCCACGTCAGAGAGGAGCGGAGTGAAGTTACAGGCAGCTTAACGCCAACTTGAGACCGTACCGCTTGATCCGCTGACACCGTCCTCTCCCGGTTCTCCCGCTAATCTCTCCGACGGCTCATCTTCCACCCCTGTGGCGGGCTCCTCCTCTGACTCCCACCCCTTAATGGCGGGAGACCGCTCGGGGTTCCGTTCCGGGTCCCCTTCCGTTCTCCATCTACGCCCGCTTCCCTGGAGAACTCACTGGCTCCCACGGCCTCAGCCACCATCTCCGTGCGGGCGATTCCCAGATCTACACATCCCCAGCTCCGCTCTCGATCCTTCTCCTTTCCCGCGCTCTCACGCCTCTTCCTACCTTCAGGGCGGCGCCGCGTGGACGACCCGCCGACACCTCACAGGCGGCGTGTCCGCAACGGAGCTCCTCATCTCCCCGCCCAAACCCTGTCCTTCCGCAACTTTTCTGTCACCGGAGACGGCACCGCCCATCCTCCCCGTTTCCCGAGGCCACGATCTGGCCGTCGCCCTCCATCCCTCTCTCAGGTCAACCCACGCGGTCCTCCGTAAAAGGGGGATGAAGACCGTGAGCCCTACGTGGGACAACCCGACGACCTCGCATCTCCCCCGGCGCTTAGAACAGTGCTTGCCATATAGTAAGCGCTTAACAAATACCAACACTATCATTATTATTTTTCTACAAAAACATTCACTCTGCTGCCCGGATCCTTTTTCCAGTGCTTCTCCACTCCTGAAGAATCTCCGCTGGTTGCCCCTCCACCTCCTCAAACGAACGAACTCCTCACCGTCGGTTTCAAAGCGATCACCTCGCCCCCTCCTACCTCACCTCCCTGATTTCCCACCGCGACCCAGCCCACGCACTTTGCTCCTCTCAACGGCAACCTACTCACCGAACCTCATTCTCATCTACCTCGCCACTGACCTCTGGCCCACGTCCGGCCTCCGGCCCGGGGCGTCCTCCCTCTTCGTATACGACGGACGATCACCCTCCCCACCTTCCAAGCCTTACCGAAGGCCCGTCTCCTCCGAGAGACCTACCCGCCTCGGCCCTCGTCTCCTCTTCTCCCGCTCCCTTCCGCGTCACCCTCGCGCTTGGATCTGCACCCTTTATTCACCCCTCCCTCGGCCCCAGAGCGCTTAAGTACGTATCCCCGATTCATCTCTTTACGGTCTGTCTCCCCCTCTAGACCGTAAGCTCCGTGTGGGTAGGGAATTATACTCTACTCTCCCAAGTGCTCAGCAGAGTGTTCTGCACAGAGTAAGCGCTCGGTAAATACGGCCGAACCTTACTGTCCCCGACTTCTTCTAGTCGTCCTCTGTTTCTGGCGGGTAGAGAGCCGGGTGAACGAGTAAATAGTTCCAGGAGAGAGAGCTGAAAAACTGCAGTTCGAGTCACTTAAGGAAGGGGATAGCGGGGGCGGGGGGAGGGAGGGAGGCAATCAACTGGTCAGAGGTGTTCGAGCGCTTACGCTGTTCAGAGCACTGAGTGCTTGGGGGAGCACGGCAGAGTGAGTAAACACGATCCTTGTCCTCGGGGAGCTTACGGTCTTGCAGAGAAGGCAGTCATTAAAATAAATTACATTGAGGGAAGGGAATGATGATAATAATAATAATAATAATAATGATGGCATTTGTTATTATATTGGTATCTGTTAAGCGCTTACTGTACTAAGCACTGGGGTAGATAAAAGATGATGGGATTGGACAGGTCCCTGCCCCCCACGGGGCTCGCGGTCTTTATCCCCATTTTACAGAAGAGGTAACCGAGGCACAGAGGAGCCGAGTGGCTTGCCCAAGATTACCCAGCAGAGAAGTGGCGGGGCCGGGACTAGAACCCAGGTCTGCGGGATCGGAGGAGGGAGGACGTTACGGGCCAGGGGCAGCAAGCGGGCTAGGTGCCGGCGGCAAGACGGGCGAGAGAGAGGCACGGTGAGAAGGTGAGCGCTAGAGGAGCCGAGCGTGCGGGCCGGGTCGTAGGAGAGGAGCGAGGTGAGGTTGGAGGGGGCGAGGAGGATGGACCGCTTTAAAGCCAACGGGGGAGGAGTTTCCGTCCGAGACGGAAGAGGACGGGCAAGCGCTGGAGTTTCCCGAGGAGCGGGGTGACGCGTCCCCGACGTTTCCGGAGAA
Organism: Ornithorhynchus anatinus; assembly: GCF_004115215.2. Classification (NCBI taxonomy): domain Eukaryota; kingdom Metazoa; phylum Chordata; class Mammalia; order Monotremata; family Ornithorhynchidae; genus Ornithorhynchus; species Ornithorhynchus anatinus. The sequence continues at coordinate 22,974,070 of NC_041751.1, forward strand.
AAACGATCCCGGCAGCCGAGTGAAGCCGGGACCGGAGCGGGGAGAGGCGGGAGGTTGGGAGGTCCGGCAAGGAGACTGACGCAGTAATCCGGGCGGGGGTAGGACGAGTGACCGTATCAACGTGGTAGCGGGCCGGATGGAGGGGAAAGGGCGGATTTTAGCGATATCGTGAAGGCGGGACCGACGGGACTCGGTGACGGACCCCATGTGGGGGGTCGAGTGACGGGGGGGGGGGGGGGGAGTCAAGGGTGACGCCAAGGTTACGGGCCGGTGAGACGGGAAGGACGGCGGCGCCGTCTACGGCGACGAAAGTCACCCCTCCCCCTCCCCCTCCCCCCCACCGACCCTCTCCCCTACTTTCCCATCCTTCCCCGCAGTATCCTCAGAGGAGATCTCCTCCCTCCTCGCAAGCGCCACCCCCTCCACCTGCGCCTCGGACCCCATTCCCTCTCACCTTATCAAAAACCGTCGCCCCCGCCCCCCTCCCTTCCTTAACTTCTATCTTTAACCGCTCACTCTCCAGTGGCTCCTTCCCCTCCGCCTTCAAACACGCCCACGTCTCCCCCGTCCTAAAAAAAAACCCGCTCTCGACCCCACTTCCCCCTCCGGTTATCGCCCTATCTCCCCCCTGCCCTTCCTTTCCAAGACCCTAGAACGAGTCGTCTACGCTCGCCGCTCAGAATTCCTCAGCTCCCATTCTCTCCCGGACCCCCTCCGATCTGGCTTCCGTCCCCTCCGCTCTACCGAGACCTGCTCCCTCTGAGGTCGCCCGTGACCTCCTCCTTGCCAGATCCGCTGGCTCCCACTCCGTTCTGATCCTCCTCGACCCCTCTGCCGCCTCTGACGCCGTCGACCGTCCCCTCCTCCTCCACACCTCATCTCGCCTCGGCTTCACGGGCTCCGTCCTCTCCCGGTTCTCCTCTCGTCTCTCTGGCCGGTCGTTCTCGGTCTCCTTCGCGGGCGCCTCCCCCCCCCCCCGTCCTCTAACCGTCGGGGCTCCTCGGGGGTCAGTTCTCGGCCCTCTTCCCTTCTCCGTTTACGCTCACTCCCTCGGTCAACTCATCCGCTCTCACGGCTTCGACTGCCACCCCTACGCAGACGACGCGCGGATCCACGTCTCCGCCCCCGTCCCCTCCCCCGCCCTCCGGGCCCGCGTCCCCTCCCGCCCCCGGGACGGCTCCGCCCGGATGTCGGCCCGCCGCCCGAGACGCGACGCGAGCGAGACCGAGCTCCTCGTCTTCCCTCCCGAGCCCGGTCCCCTCCCGGACCTCCCCGTCGCCGCGGACGGCGCGACCGGCCTTCCCGTCCCTCGGGCCCGCGACCTCGGCGTCGTCTTTGACTCGTCTCTCTCGTCCGCCCCGCACGTCCGATCCGTCGCCGAGACCCGCCGGTCTCACCTCGACGATATCGCCGAGATCCGCCCTCTCCTCTCCACCCGGACGGCTACCTCGCCGCCACGGGCCCTCGTCATATCCGGCCAGACGACCGCGTCGGCCCGCTCTCCGACCCCCCTCCCTCCTCCCTCGCCCCGCTCCGGTCTGTCCTTCGCCCCGCCGCCCGGCTCGTCTCCCCGCGGGAACGCTCCGGGCGCGTCACTCCCCTTCTTGAACGCCCCCACGGGTCGCCCGTCGACCTCCGCTCCGAACGAAAACCCCTCGCTCTGGGCTCCGAGGCTCTCCGTCGCCTCGCCCCTCCCCACCTCTCCCCCCGCCTCCCTTTCCGCCGCCCGCCCCGCCCGCCCCGCTCCTCCGCCGCCCGCCTCCTCGCCGTCCCCCGGTCTCGCCCGTCCCGCCGTCCACCCCCGGGCCGCGTCCCCCCGCGGTCCCGGGACGCCCTCCCTCCTCGCCTCCGACAATCTAATTCTCTTCCCCTCTTCGAATCCCTACTTAGAGCTCACCTCCTCCGAGAGGCCTTCCCAGATTGAGCCCCCCCCCCCTTTTTCCCTCTGCTCCCTCTACCCCCCCTTCACCTCTCCGCGGCTCAACCCTCTTCCCCCCCCCTTCCCTCTCCTCCTCCCCCTCTCCCATCCCACCCCCTCGGCACTGTACTCGGCCGCTGGACTGTATATATCTTTACCACCCTATTTGTTTATCTTGTTTAACGAGATGGACGTCACCCTGATTCTATCTAGTCGCCATTGTTTTCACGAGATGTTCTTCCCCTCGACTCTATTTATTGCCATCGTTCTCGTCCGCCCGTCTCCCCACCCACCCCCCCCCCCCCCCCCCCCCCCCCCCCGATCGGACCGTAAGCCCGTCAAACGGCGGGGACCGTCTCTACCTGTTGCCGACTTGTTCGTTCCAAGCGCTTAGTACGGCGCTCTGCACATAGTAAGCGCTCAATAAATACTATTGAATGAATGAATGAATGAAAGGGGAGAGGACAGGGTCCGGGTGGGAAGATGAGGAGCCCGCCCATTTCCCACCACGACCCAGCCCGCACGCTTGGCTCCTCTAACGCCCACTTACTCCCTGGACCTCAATCTCGTCTGTCTCGCCACCGACCCCCTCCCCCGCGTCCCGCGACTCCCTCCCGCTTCGCACCCGACGGGCGATCGCTCTCTCCATCCCCGAGGCCTTACACAAAGGCACGTCGTCCTCCTCGACCGAGCCCTCGTTCCCTCTTCTCCCACTCCCTTCTGCGTCGCTCGCGCGCTTTGAGTCGCGTCCTCCACTCACCCCGCTCTCAGCCCCACGCCTCCTACGTACGGGGGCGGGGAAGGGGTCCGTTTAATGTCACGCTGTACTCTCCCAAGCACTCAGTAGTACGGTGTGCCGCTCGCAGTAAGCGCTCAATAAAGACCGCTGATTATTAAGCTCCCTCATCCGGAAAGTGGGGATTAAGAGCGGGAGCCCCACCTGGGGCGACCGAACCACCTCGCATCTCCCCCGGGCGCTTAGAACGGTGGTTGCGCTTTCCAAGTGCTTCGTACGGTGCTCTGCACGCAGAAAGCGCTCAGTAAATACCACCGAACGGACGGACGAGCGGCTGGCACACAGTAAGCGCTTAACGGATACCAGGGACGTCCTTACCGCTACCGTTACGGAGCGCTCGTTCACAGGGGAGACGGAGACACGCCGCGGAATGGACGGCGGAAAATCATCCCGTACGCACAAGCGCCGAGCAGACCGGCGGGTCGCTACGACTAAAGACGCCAGAACTAGATCGAGGCGGGCTAGTCGGCCGAGATGTTTAGGCGGGGTATCGGGACGCGCTTCTCGGCCCGCGATACCCGCCTCGGTCTTGGTGTTCCTTTCTGAAATACGTTCCCAGCGCCTAGTACGGTGCTCCGCACACAGCAAGCGCCCAGTGAATACGATCGAATGATTGAGTGAATGAAAGAAACGCAGGCCCGACTGTCTTAAGAACCTCTGAACAGAAACGCGAAGGGCTTGGCAGAGACCGGCGGCTGATCGGGACCTCGGGCCGCTCGCCTCGCTCCTCCGGGCCTCAGTCCCCTCCTCTGTAAAACGGGGGTGAGGGCCGTGAGCCCCGCGGGGGACAGCCCGATGACCCTCCGTCGACCCCGGCGCTCAGAACGGCGGTTGGCACGCAGTAAGCGCCGAACCGACACCCGCGTCATCGTCGCAAAGGAAGAGCAGGAGAAGCCGTCACCGCCTCACCTTTGTCGTTTCGCTCCCGGCTTAACTTTCTGCAGCAGGAGGTTGATGGGTCTGAGAACGTTGTTATCCTGAATGCTCTGCCTGATGTTTTCCACCAGGGCGCTTGTCGCTCGCTGGTCCTCCGAAGCCAAGGCCCGTTTCTTCTCGACGGATTCTGGAAACGGGAACACCACAGGTCGGATCCCGAGAGGCTCCGGGGAATCGATCGATCGTATTTACTCGACACTGAACGCGGGCAGAGACTGCAGCTTAGCCTACGTGGCAGACGCGTTCCCCGCCCGCGGGTTTACACTCTGCAGGGAGGCCGCGTGGCTCGGCGGAAAGAGCCCGGGGGCCTGGGAGCCGGGGGTCCCGGGTTCTAATCCCGGCTCCGCCGCGCGTCAGCCGGGTGACCCTGGGCGAGTCGCTTCGCTTCTCAGTTCCCTCGTCTGTAAAATGGGGGTTAAGGCCGCGAGGCTCACGTGGGACAACCTGCTTACCCTCAGGACGGCGCTCGGCACAGGGTAAGCGCTTAACGAACACCAACGTTATTATTATTATCCTTACAGGAGGGTTTCTTTCTGACAGTCTAGGACCAGGGCTAATAACGGTACTAATAATGACCACCATCATCGTCGTCGTCATCATGACGACGACGATGGTATCCGTTAAGCGCTTACTCTGCGCCGGGCACTCTACTGAGCACTGGGGTGGACACAAGCAAGCAAATCGGGTCGGACACGCGAGAAGCAGCGAGGCTCAGTGGAAAGAGCCCCGGTTTGGGAGCCGGAGGTCGTGGGTTCTAATCCCGGCTCTGCCGCCTGTCGGCTGTGGGACCCTGGGCGAGTCACTTCGCCCCTCTGTGCCTCAGTGACCTCCTCCGGAAAAGACTGTGAGCCCTACGTGGGACCACCTGATTTCCTCGTAACGATAATAATAATGATAGTAACGGCATTTGTTAAACGCTCTCTTTGTGCCAAGCACTGTTCTGAAGGGCCGGGGTAAGATACAAGGTAATCGGGTTGCTATCAGGTGCTACGCCGTGACTAACGAGTTGACGCTAGGTTTTCAGCTCCTTACAGGACGGGATCTGTACCTCCTCCCACTGTACTCTCCCCAGCGCTTAGTGGAGTGCTTCGTACACACCCGGAGCTCCACCAGGTTCCCGCCTCAGAATACCTTCCTCTTCCCCGCAAACCCAACATTTTAAAGATTTGAATATCGCATATTTAGAGGAAGGCGAGAAAATCCCTGCCTGCACAGAGACTGCTTCCCCCAAAGACTCTCCTCCTGAATAAAGGCAACATAAGCAAGCAGTCGTCCGGAGACTCCAAACGAAACAACCTGAAACATTTTGACCGCTGTGTCTTAAAATACAGCTTCTTTGCTAACGTCCCAGCCGAGACGAAATACTTAGAGGAACACATACGCGAAGCAAACGTCTCAACCAACCGATCGGGACATACCCTACATTTAAAAACTGGCAGAATACGTTAACTTGCATTCGGAGAGCCTATAACAGAAGAATCCCCCTCCCCCCCCCCGCACCCCGAAAAAAACACACACACACACACACACACACGTATACATATTTGAAAGAGAGAGGTGGAAAGGTGAAATGGCGTCTCTCGCCCCGCTTTTCTGAACGCTATATTTAGCTTACTGAAATTTCTCCAGGAAATGTACAGAGGTTCTCCAGGCTCTTGATGAAGGTTGATATTGTCCCACAACAGCTGGACAAATACTAGCTTGGTGTCCTGCGACAGAGATGACGGAGGAAGCTGAAACGAATGGGGGGGGGGGGGGGGGGGAGGGGCGAGAGAAAGAACCATCACAAGGACGGCACGACTACGCGACCTGCCGAAGCGAGACTGTAAACCCGAGATAAGCTCCCCTTGAGATGCGGCATCACGTCGCCGTGACTCTCGTCTCCCCCATCGACGCCCCCTTGCCCTGGAGGCCTTCCTGGAACTGTCCCCGTCCCCCCCCCCCCCCCCCACGGCTGACCGCTCTCCCCGTTTTCGAAATCGTCTCCCCACCAGGAGGTCCTTCCCTGATTATTTTCTTTTCCTCTTCCTCCCGCGGGGCTCCTCCCAACTCCCTCAGGGCCAGCTAGCCGCCAGGCTCCGAGCGGGTCTCCCGAGGGCTGGACCGATCCGCGCCGCTCCCGGAGTCCGTACGCAAGGTTGGCGACCAGGTGCCCCGCTTTACGTGCGGATGGGGGCGACCCCTAGGCTTCCGGAGGGGGTAGGAGGGACCCTCGGACCCCTGGGGGTGGGGACCCAGGGTCATCTTGTGCCCGTTCTTGGAATCCTCCTTGGTGCCAGAGAGACTCCCCCTCAGGACGCACACCCTTTTCAGAAGAAGGGGCCGCTGGGTCAAATCGGAAAATCAACTCGCCGCAGGTCATGCAGAATAGCAGCCACCTCTCCCGAACGCCGTGTCACCGGAAAAGATCCAGCAGCTCTCCCTCAGGCACTTAAATACCACACTGTCAGGAAATTAACTGCCTATGGAACGCTTCCTCTAACACGACTGGAGTATCAGAACCACATCTACACCTCATCTTCAGCTACCCGACCGACGCTTTACACTCGGGGTTTCGTATCGCTTCTGTACTGATTTTGAAAGAGACGCGACGGAGGCCGGGAGTTGGAGCGTTTCTTTCACCGGGTTTAAAAAACTCAGTCGTCTTAAGTTCCCCGGATCCCCCGCGGCCCTTCGCGGACTGCAGGTGCGAACCATCTGCAGTGAAAATGTGCCACCGATCCTCTCTGGGACGTTTGCGTTTCTCCGAAGCACAACAGGCTCGCCAATTATTCGTGTTCCAGATCGAGAGAGGAACGAGCCCCACACGGAGAAGCGACGGCAACGTGGTTTCTTTCTTTTTGAAAAATTAAGTGCCGCCGAGCCGTTTCGGGTTCGTAGCGACTCCCCGGATGTGCCTTCTCCAGAGCGTCCCGTCCTCGGCCGTGATCCGCAACCTCTCTGACGGTCCTTCCGTTACGGTCGTCACCGGTCTCCGCCCATCTAGCCGCCGGTCTGCCTTTTCCTCCTATTCCCTGGACCTTTCCTGGCATTAATGCCTTCTCCAGAGAATGAGTCCTAAATACGCTAAGGTAAGTTAGCCCTCCAAAGACTACTCTGGCTTGATTTGCCCTAAGATCCATCAGTTTGTCTTTCGGGTGGTATTCGCGAAAGCCTTCTCCGACACCCCCTTTCCAAAAGAATCGCTATTCTCTCTGTCCCGTTCTTCCACCGTCCGGCTTTCGGATCCACACGCCGTCACCGGAAACGCCACGGAGTCGGCGACGGCTATTACTGTGCCGGTCGTCCCCCGTGGGCACGTCCCACGACTTGTTCCAGGCTCTTCCTAGCAAGTCGTCCTAACGTTAACCTTCGGCGCACTTCCCGACCACTAGCTCCCGGCCACGTGCCGACGTCTACGGGTTCTCGCTACGACAGGGTGACGTCGGGAGGCTCCCTAAACGGTAAACGCGTGACGTCCTCGCGCGGCGTGATTTGGGTGACCCGCATACCTGTACCCCTTCGTTGCAGTGCTCCGACGTGAGAATAAGTCCCGGCAAATTGCTGGGCAGATCCAGACGTCTGAAGTACCACACCAGATTCCAAAAGATGATCGGATGTTGATCGATGAACGACGAGGTGTGAATCACTTGGTCGCCCTCGTTTTCTAGCAGAGATTCAAGTTCTTTACGCAGCACCAAAGGACTCAGGTAAGGCACTGAAACAGGAGGAGGATTGGGCTTCTTTCCTAACGGGTCCTGAAATAAACCAGCAACAGTCGTCGTGACTTCCTACGTCTCTCCACCCGTCAGCGGTAGCTAGTGGGCGTTTACTCTCCTAGACCGGAAGCTCGTCGTGGGCAGGGAACGGTGTCTGCTTATCGTCGTCCCGGACTCCCCCAGGCGAGAAGTAGCGTTCCGCACGCCGTGGGCGCTCGGGCGCGACTGGCTCGGTGAAGGTGCGGGGCGTTGTGCTAGGCTCTTTGCTGGCGTACAGCACGACCGAGTCGGTAGACACGTTCCCCGTCCCCGACGGGCTTACGGCCTAGAGGACGGCCTCTTAACCAAGGCTCCCCTACGATCTGAGACCCGGAAGTGCGGTGCGTGGAACCTGGCGCTGGGAAAAGACCCGAAGGATTAACGGCGATAATGACGAAAGGAATGATGAGGATTCTGGCGTCGGTCAAGCACTTACCAGGCGCCCTACGGATTTTACCCCGACGATCGGCGTGAACCTCGGCCCTCTGGGCTCAGAAATACGACCAAACGGCACCACTGGGGAAACGCGGCACCCGCGGCTCAAGGGAGGGGGTGACGGGGTGCCGCCTCGCGCACGTACAGTTGGAACTGTACGGTGTGATGCCACCCTGTGGCTGGTTCCAGGAGCCACTTGCCCCTGGGCAGCCCTCCCAGGGCCGTTTATCATTAGTAACGGTAATAATAACAACGGTATCTGTTAGGCGGCTACTGTACACCAGACACCGGTACTAAGCGCTGGGGTAGATAGAGGCTAATCAGGTTGGACAAAGTCCCCGTCCCACACGGGGCTCATTTTTACAGATGGGGGAGCCGAGGCGCAGGGAAGTGACCCACCCGAGGTCACCCGGCGGACAAGTGAAGGAATCGGGATTAGAACCCAGGTCCTCCTGACTCCCCAGGGCCCTATCCACTAGGCCGTGCCGCTTTCCCAGTTACCACAAATCCATCGAACCCTCGGTTTACACGCTTCTAACGAAAGGACGACGACAATAATGATAATTACGGTATTTGTTAAGCGCTTACTATGTGCCAGACACCGTTCTGAGCGCCGGGGCAGACACGAGGTAAGCAGGTTGTCCCCCGTGGGGCCCACAGTCTTCGTCCCCGTTTTCCAGGCGAGGGAACCGAGGCCCGGAGAAGTGAGGTGACTCGCCCGAGGTCACCCAGAGACAAGCGGCGGAGCCGGGACCGGAACCCACGTCCTCCGACTCCCGAGCCCGGGCTCTTTCCGCTAAGCCACGCCGCTTCTCTACAGTTTTTATATGATACATTAGAAGGTATAACACTATGTACATATATATATATATGTATATATATATATATATAAATACGATGAGTTGGAAAGACTCCGACTCGGGTCTGTTGTCTACGAATCCCCTAGAACCGGGCCTCTGGATCTCCACAGACAGGGACCGCTTTCGACCGTCGTGGAGCGGGATGACGCCACCAAATGAATTCCAGGTTTTTCCTTTATTAAAGTTCGTCCGTCTTCTAGAAAGAGCGCGTGGCCGCGGCTGCTGCTGCGGGCCACGGGAGCCGGGAGGGGCGGGTTCTGATTTCCACTCGGCCAAAACCCGGCTGGGGGATTCTGCCCGACCGCGCCCTCCCTGCCCTACTCCGTTTCCTCTCCGCGTCGCCCCCGACCCACGATCTGTACCCTCGAAGCACCTCATCTTCGCCCCGCCCACAGCACTTCGCGAATAGCCAGGGTTCGTCTCGGCGTCCGTCTCCCCGACAAGACCGGGAGCTCCCTGCGGGCGGGGAGTCTGTCGGCTCCGTCCCGGCGCGCTCCCCCGAGCGCTCGGCACGGTCCTCCGCCCACGGTACGCGCTCAACGGACAGGACCGATTAGACGAGTCGCTCGACCTCTGTGCCTCAGTCTCCCCACGTCTCCGCTCTCCCGGCCTTTGGCTCGAGACGGAAACCGTCCGTCCGATCACGCGTCTACCCCAACACCGAGGTGGCTCACGGGAAGGTTGGCACACCTAGGCGGTCGGTACCGTAAGCGGTGATTATCATAAACCGGCTCTTTTAGATTTCACCCATCTCCTATGTGTAGCACAGGCTGGAACTTCAGATTAGACCGTGAGCCCGTCAGTGGGCGGGGACCGTCTCCATCTGTTGCCCATCGATACGTTCCAAGCGCTCACTACAGTGCTCTGCACACAGTAAGCGCCCAATAAATACCATCGGACGAACGAATGAACTTCACGACGTCCGTGTGCGCCGCTTGTCTTTTTTTCACCATACCCCGCTTCACCTCTGCCGCTCACGCGTACCATTTCAGTTCAGCGGTTCTAGGGATCGCTTGGGAGAGCACCCAAGCGGATCACTGTGGCGAAACGGGATAGAAAACGAGTGACCCGTGGGTACGTTCGGAGAAGACGTCCGGACGTGGCGCGGGCCATCAGATATAAGGGCGACTCGTCTACGAGCGCACGATACCCGGGGACCGCTATACCCCGTCGACCGACGGCCTCAGGTGAACGTTCGACAGGCTCGCTGGGTTCTCCGTTCCAACTCACCACGACTTCCTGCAAACTGTTAGGAAGGCTAACCGTTGAAATGCCATGGAACGGCTGCTGCGAGAAATCGATGTTTTGCAGAGGCCCTCCGACGCTGTGACTTCGCGTCAGAGACACCCCTCGCCTGGAGAAACTGTTAGCCACGGACAGAGTCTTCACGGCTGCGGGGACTTCGCTGTCCGCTGCTGATTTCCTGCTTGGAACAAGGAGAGAGAGAGAATAACGTTCGAGATCGAGAACACGCTTCCTTTCTCCCGTGATCGTCTTCCCCTGCGATCGCGTCCTCCCACGGGGTCGACGGCTCGTTCCTCCCCCTCCGCAAGACGGTCGGAATTAGACTCCTCTGCCCCCGTAAAAGCAACGCGGCGGTTCCTCGGATCAGAGTAACCCGACGGGGGTTTGTGGAACGCGGCGCCGGAAGAACGTTCACGGTAAACCGAACGGACCCTCTACAAACCGCCCCCGCTCCCGGCGTCCGATACCTCGGTTCATCCGCGGAACCGGTCCCTTCGGCTGCGTCTCGACTGCGCTTCGTGAAATCTTCCGAACGGGTCAAATCTGGATCGGCGGGAGCGGGCAGAGGCTTGGGTTCCAGGGGACCGACCGCTAACGGAACGCTACCGCTGTGCAGGCTGTCACCAGAAGCGCTTGGTTTCAGGAAAAAGCTAGGTAAGACGACGAGAGAGAGGGGGAAAAAGGTTTTAAGCACTTAAAAAAAAACCCAAAAAAACAAACAAAAAAAAAACAACACCCCCAAACCCACACACGGACGGTAAAAGAACACGAACCTCCCTCCCCCCAACCTCACCATCGGGGATACCCCGACCTCCTACTTCCCCTCCTGTCGAAACAGTTCATCGCCAATAGGCAGAGAGCTCGGAGAAGACGCTGCCGCTCGGGACCGCGGACGCGCCTCTGCCCTGAGGTTTCAAAACCGAGAAGCCGAGTGGAGGGATCGACTAACGGTGCTAGGGGTTGGCGCGGAGCCACCCGGCGCTCTCTCTCTTCGGGGCCGAGTCACGGTCGCGCTGGGGCACCGCTGGGGCAGTCGGGGAGTAAGAGGGCAGGGGAATACGGCGCTCGGCCAAGCGCAGGCGAAGGCCCCGCTCTGCTGTTTACGGGCGGCGGCCATCGACGGGGCAGACTCCCCTGGCTAGCGAGGCGACCGCCTCCCGATCACGGGGCTACGCGAAGCGAGGGCGCCGGGCCGCCGGCCGGCCGGTGCCGCGGGCCCGAGGGGCCGCCGTTTCCCACCCGCGGCGACCCCGTGGATCTATCTCCCCCGGACCGGCCCGTCTCCCGTCGTGACCCGTAAACCTCGCCGAGGGTCCTTCCGGCGTCGCTGGGACGGTCTCTATCCATCTAGCTGCCCGTCTGCCTCGTCCACGTTTTCCCTGGACTTTCCCCAGCGTGTCGTCTCCACCCCGTGACGGCCAACTCCACCTCGCAGAGTGCCCCAGGTGCTTCTTCTGGCAGAAACCTTCGCCCTCGCCGGCCACGGGGCGCTAGCACCCAGGTCTTCCGACTCCTGGAGCGCCGCCCTTTCCACTGGCCCAGAGAACACGGCTTCGATGAAATCCTACCCGTTTCTTAGAATGAGGGCATCCGGGCCACTGCCCGGAACGCTATTAGACTGGGGGCGAGGTGAAAACTTGAGTCGACGTGCCTCCATTTCCCACAAAGGGGGAAAACGGATTTCAGCTCACCGGGGTTTCGCGGGGCAAAATAAACCAACCGTAGGGGTCTCGTCCGTCCGGAGGCAAACTTTACTTGCTCGGGCGGTTTAACGTTTCCTCACGTGAAGGAACCGCCGTGCGAAACAGGACGCGCGGTGGGTCGGGGCCCCGGATCGTGAAGCCCGGATCCAGTTTGCGCACCTCTGCTCTGCCAGAATACTAGAGGTGAACGTTTCCAATCCGCCACCTCCGGATCTGCCCCCAAGCTCCGGTCCCTCGTGAAAATTCAAAAAAGCCGTCCACGTTTTTAAGGGCCCTCTGCCCCGGTGACTCCCCAGTTCCCAATCTTTGCGCTTTCCAATCTCACCCCTTCCAACTGCACCCGATTCTCCACTCTCCCTCCTCCGACCCCTTAGCTCACATCATTCCCCTGACCCAAAACCTCCTCCCCGGCCCCCAGATCCACCGGCCCGCCCCGTCCTCGAAGCCCACCTCCCCCCCAGAGTTGCCCCCCGCTGACTCCCGTCGCCCCAGATCGCTTCAACCTACCGCCCTGGGAGATACGTTTCGGGCGTACTTTTAATTATTCCGCTATTTCATCCTGGCGCATCTGCCTTACTACCTACCAAAATTTCTACAGGATTTTGTAGGCCTGTCTCCCCCATTAGAACCAACGTAAGCGGCCCCCCCCCCCCCCCCCCGGCCCCCGGCCCCCGGCCCCCGGCCCCCCGTTGGCGAACACACACGTTCTGCTTCTGTCGTGCTCTCCCCAAAGCTTAGCACGGTGCTCCGCACTCAGTAAGCGCTCAGTAAACACCAGCCGTAGTTCACCCCGCATCTCGGCCGAGAACCGGGAGTCGTCTGCCCCAGGTAGACCCGCGCCGCGGTCGAGAGAGAAGCGGCTCTTTCCCACCGGGAGTTCCGTCACGGTCGGGAGATGAACGAAAGCAGCACCGGGCCCTGAGACGGCCACGCTCCCAGGAAATCGCCAGCCCCTTCGCGAAACTGCATTCGGTCCCCGCACTTCCCCACGGGGCCAACCGGAACCGAAAGCCAGTTTACCCCGTGTGGTTCTGATGAGTACGGGCGTCGATAATACGAATAATAATAATAATAATAATTATGACGGTGGTATCTGCTAAGCGCCTACTACGTGCCGAGCGCCGTTCTAAGCGCCGGGGTAGACACGGGGTCGTCGGGTCGTCCCGCGTGGGGCTCACGGTCTTCATCCCCATTTTACAGACGAGGTCACCGAGGCCCCGAGAAGTGAAGTGACACGCCCGCAGTCACACAGCTGACAAATGGCCGAGCCGGGATTTGAACCCATGACCTCTGACTCCAAAGCCCGTGCTCTTTCCACTGAGCCGCGCCGCTTCTCTAAGACCTTGTGTCTTCGCCCGGTGCGGAGGGTTGGGTCCCGGTGAACACGGGTACCCTAGCCCGAACGTCCGCTCGGGGCAGAGAGTTTGGGGCCTTTTCCCCGGGGATTCGGGTTCTGAGGGAAGGGCTCTCGGGCCTTTCGGCGGTATTTTCCGCCAATACCCGAGTCTCCCTGGACTTCCCTTTTTTTTCTCGCCCCCCCCTCCGCCCCCGAGACGGTCTGTGTTCGGTCCCCAGGTCTTTACCAAGCCGGACGAGTCCAGCCATCTGGGCAGCTAAAAAGTCTCTATCTTCACTTAGCTCGGCATTAAGAACTGGCAGGCAGCTGGAGCGATTCGAAAGCCCGCCGAAGCGCACGCGTCCTTGGCCTCTTAACTGCTCACCGACACCTCTACCGGAGGCAGGGGTGCCGTCGCCAGCGGGGCGACGGGGGTGATCGGCCCCATCCGTTCATTCGATCGTATCCGTTGAGCGGCCGCCGTCCGCAGAGCGCCGTGCTAGCGCTCGGCCTCCCCGCGGCCTCCTCTGGACTTCAAGCTCCTCGCGGGCGGGGAACCCGCCCACGGACTCTTCTACACCGTAGTCTTCCACGGGCTCGGTACAGCGGGCTCCGTCCCCGGTAAGCGCTCGGCAAGTACGGTCGATCGGCTCCCGCCTCCCCGTCGGCTCATCCCCGATCCCCGACGACGCCTGAGGTCTTTTCCCGTTGGGGCGGGAGAGACCCCGAACGGTGGCCCTCTAAACCCTCGGCTCCGGGAAGCCCGTCTTCGTCCCCCCGCAATTCCTGCCCCTTTCCGCCCTCCTACCCCAAACGAAACGGCACCTTGGATTCATTCGTTCGTTCCACCGTATTTACCGAGCGCGCGCCGTGTGCGGGACGCCGCATCGAGCAGCCTGGGGGGGGGGGGGGGGGGGGCGGTACGGTTCGGCACCGGAGGGAGGCGATCCCTACCCCGCGACGGGCTCCCGGTCTAGCCGGGGGAGACGGGCCACGAAACCGAACAGGCGGGCAGGCGTCGATACCATCGGGGAGCGAGAGGGAGACGAATCGACCCTCGCTCTCGGCAGTTTCGCTACCTGTCAGAAACCCGCTAAGAGTCCTGCTGAAGCCGGCGGAAGCTGAAAATCCGAACGAGGTCGTCGGCCGTCTGGCAGACCTCTACCGGGCGGGTGAACTCTAGACTGTAAGCTCGCTGGGGGCGGGGAACGGCCCTGTCACACCGCACCCCCCCCCAAGGGCACAGTACGGTGCTCGGCACACAGTAAGCGCTCAATGAACACGACTGACCGATCGACCTCCTTCCTTGACGCCCTGGCAAACCGAGAGCGGGCAGGAATCAGGAGACCGCTTTAAAATCCGTCTCCCTCGAACCGGCGGGGGGGGAGATTGGGGATTTTGGTGGGCGAATGGCAGGGCAAAGGAAAAGCCGGAATTGAAACGTTTTAATGAGATGTCCATCCCCTCGGTTCTATTTATCGCTATGGTTTTCGTCTGTACGTCTGCCCCGATCAGACCGTACGCCCGTCAACGGGCCGGGACCGTCACTGTCCGTTGCCCGTTTGTACGTTCCAAGCGCTTAGTACAGTGCTCTGCACGTCGTAAGCGCTCGGTAAACACTACTGAACGAACGGAAGGTCCACCTCCCCCCCGGGACACTCCCAAGAGGAAGACGTCCGCGTCACGAGTACGCACCCCCGATTTCCAGGCCCGGTTTCGAATACTGACCTCGCAGATCCGCGGAAGTCTTTAAACTCTACGTTGAGAAGAGGTAAGAAGGTGCTTTTACAGAACGGACACGTCGTGTTCAGGTTGGAATCGTCGGCGGCCCATCCGGCCATGATCTCCTCGTCGTAAACCAGAGCGCCGCAGGATCGACACTGAGAACAGCTTGACATCAAGACCTAGAACGACAAGGCAAACACCTGAAGCGCCTCTGCCGTCTCGACGAACCACCTTCCTTTCCATTTCGCCGGCATCATTCCACGGGGAGTACTGAGGTCTGGAACTCCAATACGCAGTCTCTAGATCTTCAGTACGGGAAAGGAACCTAGCGGTGCGTCAGAGGTCAGGTGCCAGCTTCTACATCCCCATCGACAGCTACAAAAAACGAAGGCTGGAAACAGAAAAATGCAGCACGGCGACTCCTGCCCCGCCTCATTTCTCGGGCGACAAGTGAAGGAAAGAATCACAGGACGCGTCCGCTGACAGTGCGCGACACGGTATCTGCAAAGGCTCCTCTCCTCGGGTGGGTATCCTCCTCTGCCGGCGCCGCCTTACGCTGTCGCGTCCGGCCCAGGACGCCCCGCCTCCGTCTGCGGCGGCCGGAGAACCCCGGGAGCCGGTCCAATGTTCGAGATCAAATTTTCGGCTCGCTTCTGCGCCCCACACCGAGCAGCAGCCGCACGACACCTGCTGCTGAACTGTACTTCCCAAGCGCTCAGCAGGGTGCCCCGCGCGCCGTACGCGCTCCAGAAATACGACCGAATGAACGAATGCCACAGATACTCCATCCCGTTCTCAAAACTCTCAAGACCCATTCTAACCCCGGCGGCTCTGCCCCTTGGCAGCCGGGAGACTCCGGGCGAGTCACTTCACGTCTCTGCGCCTCGGTCACCTCATCCGGAAAATGGGGAGTAAGACCGGGAGCCCCAGGCGGGACAACCTTCTACCTACCCCAGTGCTTCAAACGGTGCTTGGCACAGAGTAAGCGCTTAATAAATACCCCCCCCCCCCCAAAAAGCCAACCCTCACAAAAAATGCCCATCACGCTGGATGGTACTGATTAAATTCACGCAGCGTGACTGGAAACGACTCCTGTTGAAGAAGCCTAGTTTGCGAGCCCTGTGTGAGGAGCAGGGCTTACTACCTACCACAAAAGCTAGAAAAAACAATTGACAATTAATAGCTGTTAATCTCGTCTGGGGTGGAAAGGAGCGATCCGCTCACGAGCATCTCAGAATTTATTCTAAACTACGGAAACGAGAATACAGAGGAATTCGGTGGGCCGAATTCACCTTTTTTTTTTTAAAAATAAATAAATAAATAAATAAATAAATTCAATAAATAAATTCAATAAATGAAACATGGTACGTGTTAGGCGCTCACTGTCCCTGTCCCGGTCTGGATCCCCGTTTTACACCTTAGGCATACGCGGCACAGAGAGGTGTCTGGCCCAAGGTCACGCAGCGGACACGTGAGGGAGCCGGGATTAGGACCCGGGTCCTTCCGACTCCCAAGGCCCCCGCCCCATCCACTGGGCCAGGCTGCCCCACACGGGACTCCAGGTCCGCATCCCCGTTTCGCAGACGAGGTCCCTGAGGCACCGAGAAGCGGAGTGACTCGCCCGGGGTCAGGCAGCAGACAAGCGGCCAGAGTGAGGGTTAGAAGCCAGGTCCCTCCGACCGGCGAGCCCGTGCTTCTCAGCTCCTCGATGCCCGCGGACCCCACTTTCGAATCGACGCAACGGGCACGTCGACCCCGGCGCCCCCGCCGCCCCGCTGTTCCGGGCGCTTCCAGTTTACTCGGGCTCGGGTTTCTTCAGGCGGGTTCCCAGGAGGTCCGGGGCCCTCGCCTCGGGTAAGCCCGAAGCGTTCGCTCGGGCGAGAGCGGCCGCGGCGAGAAGAGACGGGGCTCAGTTTAGCGTACCCGCTGGTCTGTTAACGAGGCTCCCCGGGTCCAGCTGGCCGGCTCTTCGGGACACGGGGAGTCCGGGAGAAAGAGCCGGCGTGCCCTTTCAGAAACGCTTCTCTACAATTCCCATTCTCTTAAAACTCTACTCCAACCGTCTACTCGTTTTGTTTGCTTTCCGTTTCCCGTGGCTTAAACGAGAACGATACCGACATCCCGGCCTCGGTCACCCGACCGCCCACACGGCGGAATTTTACCTCCATTGCACAATTCTGGTATATGCTGGACATGCTGGTGTTTTGAGAAGAACCGTGGTCTAACTTCTCAAACTCCGGGCTCTTCATGCCTCTTGGCAACGGGACTTCACCTGAGGAGAAGAAATGGTGAGAACCGAAAACGAGAGTAACGCTCGTCTGGACACTGCGGTCCCACGCCTTATCGGTTCGCTAGACGCCGTCTTTAAAACGGCCCCCGGGGTGCTGCATCAGACCTCGAGTTGGGCCCGGCGGGCCACGGACGGCGGACACCTCACCGCGAGCGATTCGAAACCGCGTTCGGGCTTCGGGAGGCCAGTCCAAAGCATCTACGCCTCGGGTAAAAAGAATCGGCGGACCGTCTAAGTAATCGTGGGGCTCGGGTCCCGCTGGAACAGAGGCTGTAATCTTGGAGCAAGGGCCCCTCACGGGAAAATAAAACCAGTTCCGATTTACCGGGGGGGGGGGGGGAGAAACAGCACTCCTTTTGGAGTCCTTCTCCGTACCCGTGGGGAAGTGCAGTTTGCTGGCATCTCCGCTGCTGCCGCTGCTGCCAAGGCTGGTGTTGCTCTGTGTGAGTTCGCTGGCGGCCAATCCTTGGATACTTCCTCTTGAGAGCGGACGATCTCCCAGAACGTGGTCTTCAAACCCGGTGGGGAAGCTGTAATCTTTACCGGTTTCTTCCTTCAAGTTAAACAGAGTCACGCACGTCAGGATTTCCGGACGGATGCCTCTCTTGCCGTGACTCCGACCTCCACCCGTCAGATCCGCCGCCGGTCTCTAGACCCTAAGCTCCTTGGGGGCGGGGTCCGTGGCCGCCAGCTCTGCGGGGCCGTACGGCGCCCTGCCCGGGGTAAGCACTCGACGAACACCTCCGAGGACGGCGGTCACTCGGGCCGGTCTGGAGCCTTCCCCCTCCGCGAGCCGAAATCTCCAGGGAACCCCCGCCCCTCCCCCCCGAGACTGTCACTCCTTTACTCCTCCTCCTCCTTCTACGACTCTTTGTACCCGCCATCAGCCCCTGTGCTTCCACTTCCTCCCCGTAAGGCTCTGCGCGTCTCCGACCTCTCTCCTGGGGGGGGGGGGGGGCCTCGGTCTCCGGTGGGCGTCCCGAAAGAAGCCTACGCTTTGTCTCCTTGGTCGTACTCTTTATTCCTCCGGATGCTTTGGCTCTCTAAATCCGGACGACCCTCGGGATTATCATTTTGCCACTTCTCAGTCTTTCCCAGGCTTCAACGCCCTCCCCCCCCACCCCCACCGCCCCCCGCCATATATCCCTGCCCCGGATGCACCACCTCTACCCGGGCGAGCTCCCTCTCCGTACCCCCGGGGCCAAGTCATCCTGTGTTTCCCTGGATCGGCCTCCGTTTTCCAATTCGCTCACCGACCCGCCTCCCCTCAGTCGAAGACTGGAACTTCCGCCCCCCCCCCCCCCCCCCCACGAAGCCCTCCTCGAGTAACGAGTAAGTGGAAACGCGGTGGAATTCCTGCCTCGCCCGCAGCCAGGAGTCCCCCCCGCTCTTTCCGAAGGCGGCGCCGCAAGTCAGGCATAAAGAGTAGAACGCCAAGAGGGCCGCGGTCCTACCCCATACGGTTTCGGACGTTTCGAGTCCTGCGCTCGGGCGCGACCGCGTTACGCCGCGCACCGGGACTGGCGTCGCCTCAAGGCGGAACCGTACCTTTTTCCGCCCGCCGCCCGCGGGCTCCTCCCCCGGGGGCCGGGATAAAAGTCACCTCAAGAGAAAGACTGACCCTCTTCCCCGGAACTCACGGATGAGGTCAGACTGAAGCCCACCTAAGACGCCTGGACTTGGTCCCGCTCACCCGCCTGACCGCTCCTTCCGTTTCGCCCTCCGTCCTACGAAACCTCCAAAATCCAGACCGATTTCGGAGCGCCTCTCTCCCGCCGGCTGCTCGGCAGCGTGAAAACCCACCGCCGCACCCGTGCGGGCACAGGCGGCTTTTTCCGGGCTCCAGAGATCTCACCGTTGGTCTTTTACGAAAGGCAAAAAAAAGCCCGAATCCCGAACCCAGAGGAAGGCTCCACGCCTTTAAGGACCGGTCAGCCTCACCCGGCTTGACGAGGAAGCTCAGGAAGGTCACGGACGCAGAGGGGACACGGGCTAGGGTCTCGGGAGCGTCGATCGCTTTCGGGACGCGAAAGCCCGGGCTTACCTCGTCGTCCGAGTAGTTATAGGCAGAGGCCACGGCGCCCCACACCTTACTGGCTACCGTAGCCGCTTGCTTCATCCCCGACTTCAGAACGTCCATCTTGGGTCCAGACAGTATATTATCCAACTTCAGGCCCGACAGAGACGTCACCACGGAGCCCAGCGATCCGTGCTGGGTGGACCGCACGAGCGCCGTCAGAGACGTCGAGCGCTCTTTGTGGGGGCGCCCGGGGGTCGGCTGCTTGGGGGGCCCGGCGAGAGCTTTCGATCCGGACGCCAGAGACGGGCTCTCGAAGCGGTCGTCCTCCTCCCGGTCTGGGGGACCGTGATCCAGGGGGAGGCTGGATCGCCTCTCCGAAGGATGAACCGGGGCGCCGGAGGCTGCGGACTCTCTGTTCTCCTGCTTGTGCAGTTCCATGCTGGAAGACTTGCTACCCAGGGGGCTTTTCAGATTCATATAGCTCTCGATCTCATCCGCCAGGTTCCGTGCCACAACGGGAGACAGCGTCTTCTCTTCGGGCTCCGGGCCTCTGTCCTCCGCGCCTCCGGCGAGCAGGGACAGAGGGTCCAGCCCGGTTTCGACGTCTTCCCTCTCGACGGGTCGGGCCACGCTATACGGGCTATTTCTCTTGTCGCCCGAGTCTCTGGAGTCGGCTCGCGGGCGCCCGGCCTGACCTGCGGCCCGAGGCGCGCTCTGCGCGTCCTCTGCTTCCGCCGTCCCGGCCGCGCCGTCGGCGGCCGCCGCCTCTGCGTGCTCTTGCCCTTCCTCGAGCATCTCCAACACCGGCGACGCCCGGTACTCGGCTTCCCGAGCACCTTCCGTCGCGTGAGGCCCGGCGGGACCCGGCTGGCAGCCTGGGCCGTCGAGACCCTGGGTCCTGCGGCTGTGGAGGGCGGGGGGCTTCGTGGAGGACAGGGCCGCGGTGAGGATCTTGGCGTCCGCGCCCATCATCATCGCCATTTCGCTGCAATTCAAGTCCAGGCTACCCTTTTTCAGCAGCATCCCCGCTCGGCTTTCGGAGCTAAAGCTACAGCTTCTCTCCGAGAAATGCTTCTGCCGTTTTTGTCCCTTTTCGCCGGCAGCCTTGGGACCGCTATCGTCGGCGAACGCTGCCTCTTCGCTGGACTCCTGAGCCGAGAACAGCGGACCGGGTGCGCTGCCTGAAATGGAAAAGGCGCGGCAACGTTACCATTTTTCTCCCGTCTTTGACTCGGGTTTCCCTTCTCGAACGCGGGCCTGAGATCCAGGAAGGTCCCAGGTGGGACGTCCGGATCTTTATTGGAAACCGCCTACCGAGGCTGACCGGAGGCCCGGGGGGCCCTGGCCCGGCAGACCACGAGCCTAATGCTCTGACGACGGCGCAGGGGAGCCCGGGCTGAGCTCCCAACCAACAGTAGAGGATGGCGGTTGGTTCTCTCTCTCTCTCTCTCTCTCTCTCTCGGGGCAGAGAGCAGCTCCGAAGTCTGCAGGGAGCCACCTCGGGACTGGGGCGGCGGCCCCCTTCCCAACCACCGTCCCCGGAGCCGAGGGCGGGCGGGCGAAGTCGCTGCTTACTGTGGTCGCGTACTCTCCCGAGTGCTCGGGACAGCGCTCCGCACCCGGTAGGTGCCCGCCAAGTACGGGTGAACGGCCGGCCGGACGAACCCTCCCCCCTCGGCCCCCAGGTCCAGCGTGGACGAGAAGGGCCCCTGGCCCGTCTGGGAGCCACGGCGGCCCCGCGGCTTTGCGGCGGGAGGGCGGCCGACCCCACGGCGGGATAGGCAGCCCGACCGTGGCCGCTGCCGGAGACGGGCCGCCGCGGGAGCGACGCCGTCAACCCGCCGGCTCCGGGGGACGTGGGCCGGACGCGACGGGGTCGTGGCTTCGCCCCAAAAGGAGCAGGCGGGGAGGCGGGGGGCGGGCGGCGGGCAAAGCCAGCGCGATCCCAAATGAGGATTCAGCCCCTCGTCTCCCTCCCCCTTAGACCGCGAGCCCCGGGTGAGACGGGGACTCCGTCCAACCGGACCGTCTTCCCAACTACACGTTTACTCGTTCCGATGTCCGTCTCCCCCCTTACGGGCCGGCAGCCCGCTGCGGACGGGGATCGTCTCCCTTTACTGCTCAGTCGTACCTCCCAAGCTCCGCACGCGGTTAAGCGCTCGATAAACGCGGCCGAAGGCACGGACGAGCGAGCGGAATCCGTTTAACGTAGCGTCTGCTTGTGCGCGCGCAGTGGACGGAGGATCCCGCGTAAGAGACAGATTTAGAAGGCCTCTCTGGCTTGCGCCTTGGGAACCGACGACTCCTTCCGTTTTTTTATTCTTTCGCTCCCAGACTCTTCTGGAGGGAAATCAATTTCTGTCACCGAGTAAGGCGATGAAACCGACAGCCCGCCAGGACTGGTCTCTTTCATTGGCTGCTCAGATAGGATTAAATGACCCCAAGGGAGCGTCATACTAAGAAAGCGGTGCGTCTGTCTTCCCGGCCGGGAACCAGTGAGAAAGATTCGTTTCCAACGTCCCGTCTCTGAGACCAGATACCGGATGCCACACCGAACACGGCGAGACCTAAGACCAAAATACGGCAGCGGGAACCGAAACGGCCGCCGAATCCGAGCCCGAGGGCTCCCCGCCCGCTCTCTTCTCGGTATCCTCCACACGGTCCGCCTGACGGTCTGCGGAGGGGAGGTCCCAAACACCTCACTCCCCCGCCTGTGCCCGAAAACACGATCGATCGGCGGTACTGATCGAGCGCTTACCCGGGGCAGAGCACCGAACCGAACGCTCGGGAGAATGCAACGGAATTAACGGGGACGTTCCCGGCCCGTAACGGGGGAAGACGCGCATTGGCAGGAGTGAATAGATTCTAATCTATCGTTGAAAAGAGAGGTCCACAAGCGCTTCGGGGTCGGGGGAGACGAGGGAGGCCACGAGGCTTCAACGGAAGCTTTTGGGGGAAGAGCGGGGACTTAAAGATCCGGAGAGAAGTTACGGAGCCAACTCTGGGGTAAGGAGAAGTATCTCATTAGCTACCCCAGTAGAAGAGTGGGGGATCGACCGACCGCCCTCTAAGGAACTAGCCCGTATTCAAGCGACGACAGTGAAACCCAGAGATCCCTCGCGTACGTCGGGGGGGGGGGGGGGGGGGGGGGGGGGGGGCGTAAAGCGAAAACGCTCACTACGGGAGCCGTATTTAGCTCTCGGATTACCCGGGACCGAAAGGAAGATCCCCTTCCGAGACGTCTACCTAGGTCAACGTGGCGATCGGCTTTCGTTCTTAATTTGGCTAGACCGTACGGCGATCGTTAATCGCGCGTCCCGAGACCGGGATTTCAAAGTACCGGGGAGAATTTTCCACCTCTTCCAAGGAGGTCGGGGCTTTTAATTTGAGTAAAGAGACCCTTAAAACCACGAAAGATCAGGCTCCGTGGCGGTCGCGTGTGTCGACGCCGGCAAGGTCACGCAGGCGGGCCCGTGAGAGAGCCGGGATAAGATCCCAGATGCCCCGCGGAGGAGGACGTGACGGCGAGACGGCGACCGAGGGGGGCCGTGTACCTTTTCGTTCCCCGGGTACCTCCGTCTCTGTCTACGGGGCGGGGGGGGGGGGGGGGACGGGACACAGAGAGAGCGAGCTAAACCTGCCTCGGATACCTCGCGGCCCCTCTCCGACGTCTCGGGTAAACACCTGGGGGTACAGGCAGGCGAAGAAATAACCCCACTTTGACCCCCGCTTCCGGGCAGAACGCCGCGTAGCTGCCAACCCCCCGGGAGTTACGCCACCCGAGAGGAACATCTCCCGCTGCGGGAGGAGAACTCGATCCTCCCCCCTCAGGACACCACGAGACAAAAACCCCACCCCCATTTCCAATCTCGGCGAGTCCCCTCGCCTCGCCCGCCCAGACCCCCAGCTCGGGCTAACGCGGCTGGCGAGGGTCACCGAGCTTCCGGGCACATCTAGCCGCACTGCAACAGGCTCGGTGCGACTGAACGAAACCGTCCGGGCAATCGCCGCGCGAGCCATTAGACGCGGGGAACGCTAGGAAGCTGGAAGAGGTGAGCGAAAGGGGGCACGTCGTCGCCCGAGAGCTCGTCGGCACAGTCCCCCGCGCAAAAACGCCACCGCCCGACCGACGGACCGATGCACGAGAAGCAGCACGGCTCGGTGGAAAGAGGGCGGGCTTAGGAGCCAGAGGTCGCGCGGGTTCTAATCCCGGCTCCGCCACCCGTCGGCTGGGTGGCTCTGGGCGAGTCACTTCACTTCCCGGTGCCTCGGTCACCTCGTCTGTAAAATGGGGATTAAGACCGGGAGCCTCACGTGGGACAACCTGATTGCCCCGTATCGAACAGTGCTCGGCACGCGGTAAGCGCTCAGCGAATGCCAACGTTACCGTCACCGCTAAATATCGGGACCGGCGTCGGGGGGGGGGGGGGGGGGGGGTCAAGGACTGGGGCTCCCCGGCGCTGGCCCGGTTCGACGGGCTTCCCGTACTCGGCGGCCGACCGACGCTCGGGGGGGGGGGGGGCCCGGAACGATTCCCTTCTCCCACCGGCAACCTTCAGCCGGGCCCCCCATCCGGTTCAACATCTCCGGCCCTCGCTCCGTCTACCGGTCCCGTGGGCCGACCGGACCGTTCGGCCCCGCCGGTTAAATGCGGGGCCGAGGACCGAGCACCTCCGCGCTCCCCGAAATGCCCCGGGCCGGGCCAGATGCGCCGCGACTTACCGGAACTGTTCTTCCTACCGTCGAAGATCCCGGACGGAACTCTGACGATACTGCTCCCCAAGGGGGGCGGGTCGGCGGGATCGAGAAGCTCCGCGCCGGGTCGATTCTGTTTCTCCGCAAGATCGGTGACCTCGCAGGTCTCTGAAGAGAGAAACCGGCATCACCGACCGCTCCTGCGGAAGGACGGGAGACGCCGGCGGCCCCCAGGCCGGCGGCGCGCGCGCCCCCCCCCCCCCCCCCCCCGCCGCCCCCCCGGCCTTCGGGCGACCCTCCGAGGCGAGCGCGTCTCCAAGCCTGATATCTCGGCGACGGACGGCGTCCGAGACCGAGTCCCGCTGGCTCCGCGCGAGGCACGGTAGGAGAGGAAGGTGACCCGGGGAGCGGCGTGTGACGCAGATACGGGCGAGCCGGGGAAGCGGCCCGGCGTGGCGGGCGGGGCCCGGGCGTCAGAAGGCCGCGAGCGCCCATCCCGGCTCGGCCGCCCTTCGGCTGTCCGACCTCGGGCCGGTCGCTTCACCTCTCCGTGCCTCGGTTACCTCATCTGGAAAACGGCGATTATCCGTGAGCCCCGTGGGGGACGGGGACCTCGGCCAACCCGATTCGCTCGGATCCACCCCGGCGCCCAGCGGTCACTCGTTCGGGCATCCGTTCGACCCCGCGCGGAGCGCTGTACCGAGCGCTCGGAGAGTACGATTCGGTCCCTGCCCAACGGCGGGCCCACGGACCGGAGGCCGGGGAGAACGGTGGCATCCGTCGAGCGCTTACCACGTCCTAAGCGCCGGGGTAGCCACGAGGCCGTCGGGTCGCCCCGCGGGGGGCTCGCGGTCTGCATCCCCGTCTTACAGACGGGGCAACGCGAGAGACAGAGAGGTCAAGCGACTCGTCCCAAGTCACGCGGCCGCGAAGCGGCGGAGCCGGGATTAGAACCCCCGACCTCTGACGCCCGGGCTCTTTCCGCCGGGCCGCGCCGCTCGTCACCGTTTGCCGAGTAAACCCTCGCTCCCGTCGGCAACGGGCAGCGGCCAGAGGGACCGACGAGATGCCGCCGCTGAACGAGAGGAGTCTTGCGTGTGTCTTTTCCGTTCTGTCACCGTTTAAAGACCGCGTACCCCCTTCACTGGCCATATTCCGGGCAGTCCCGGCCACCGTGCCCGAGGGCCACGTCAGAGCCGGAGGAGGCGCGGAGAGGGGCAGCCGAGGCGCTCCAAAGGAACGGGAAGACCGAGAGGCCGGAAGAGCCACGATCCCGCCGTCTGGCAAGAGACGGGGGCGAGGGGGGACGGGACCGAGGTGCGAAAATCATCACCCGGGTGGACGGGGAGGACAGAGAATCGAGATTCACTGCATTTTACAATACCGGGAGGCGTGGATCACCCACCGGGGCTCTTCGTTAACGTCGATGACGGCGCCTAAGCCCTTATCACGTTCCGAGCACTGGGGCGGCCACGGGACGGGCGGGTCGGACGCGGGCCGTGTCCCGCGCGGGGCTGACGGCCTAGGCAGGTGGCGGGTTCGTAACGGACCCCCAAAACGCCCCCCAAAACCGAAAACCGTTTCTTCTCCCCGCAAGGAGCGGGCCAGACGGAATCCGCCAGCCCGGGATATCGGTAGGGGCAGATGAGAGCGGCAGATTCGAGAGGGGTTCGGATAGACTGGCGGCTCTCTTAAGGGTTTCTGAGGCGGAGGTCCGGGACGCCGAGAGAGGGCAAGCTCCCCGGGTCAGGCCAAACGTCTCCGGCCGTCAGAATCGACGTCCGAAAGGGCAGCCGCCTCACGGGGCTTCTCCGACTATCCGGTCGCTACCGAGGCGGACGGAGGTCTAAGGCCGGACGGGCCGTCGATGGGACCCCGTCGGCACGCTCCTTACGTTTCGCCATCGATCGGCGGCACCTACTGAGCGCTTCCACCGGACTGGACGCTCGGGGAAGCGCGATATGAGAGACCCGGTCGAGCGACACCCGCCCCCGAGGGGCTGGCAGCCCCACGGGAGGACCTCGGAGTCTACGGGAGATACGGACGCCTTCCCCTTCTCGATTCCTTAGGGGCCGGGGAGGCGGCAATCCCTCGAATCCGCTCGCGAAGGGTCCCCGTCGGGTGTGGGGCTTCACGTTTAAATCCGGCAAACGGCAATACTCGACCTTCCATCTGGGATTCGGTTTCGGAGGCCGAGACTCTCTCCACTCGCGCTTCGGGGCCGCGGAGGCCGTCTCCGTCCTCCCGTACGAGTTCATCCTTAGAGCCGTAGCCTTGGTCAGACTGACCGCCTGTGGACAAGGAAAGGGTCCGTCGACTGATTTGTCTCGGCACCTCCGAAACATACGTGATACGTTTTTTTTTTTTTTTTTAAAAAAAAAAAAAAAAAGATTCATTCATCTGCACCACAATTAAGTTTCAAAAGAACGTTCTGGGGTGGGAGGAAGGAGCACGTAGGGGTGAGGGAAGAAATGGGGAAAAAAAACAGACAGCAAAAAACCAGCCACACCAAACGAAGCCCGTTTCACGTCCGTGACGCGCTAACCGTCCGTTTCTGAATTTGCCGCGACGGCCTAACCTCCGGGGGCACGTGATGCAGAGAAGCAGATCTGATCCGGATAATAGCTCTCGATGGAGAACGCGCAGCAAGAGAACGTGCGCCGAAGCACACGTGGGAAACCCGCCCCCTCCCCGCCCGGGGGCCCCCGCTCCTGCCCGAACTGGGAAGTTCCCATTTTATCCATCTGCTTTCTCTCCGCATTTAAGCCCGCAACCAGCCCGGAGCCCTCACCCCTTAGAGAGCGAAGAGCCGCCCCCCGCCCCGGGTCCGATCACTTCAGTAGAAGTTCGGGAGCCAAGCCCGCATGGCCGTGACGCCCGGAACGAAGCTCGCCACGGCGACTTCAGGGGGCGGGCCCGACCCACCGGCCGCCTCGACGGACGCCGGGCCGCTCGCGGCCGGTTCGCTCCGAGCGGCCCGCGGGGCGGCCGGTCGGGGCGGCCCTCGCCCGAGCGGCCTCGGCTCCGGGGGAAGGCGGCCCGGCCGCTCCGCGCACGGTAGGCGCCGCGTGAATCCGACCCACTCGGCGGACCGACGCCGAGGGGCTCGATGGGAACCCGCCGCGCCAGGGTATGGGCCCAGCCCGAACCCGTGAATCCCGGACCCGTTCCGGGTCGGGCCGCGCCACGGCGCCGCCGAGCCCGGCCCGGGTTCCGCCCCATCTGTCTCGGCGCTGACCCGGGCCGGCCCCTCGGGCCGTCACGGGTCCACGCGGGGCTCGGGCCCGGGACGGCCGGAGGATCCCCGGTGCCCGGGGGGGGGGGGGCGGCGGCGAGCCGAGAGCCGGCCCTCCTCTAGCGCGGGAGTAGTTGGGATCGGATGAAATCGGAATGAATTTACCGGTCCCAATCGGAGCCCCGTGCTCCCCCTCCGTTTTCGGTTGGAAAATCAAATCCGCTCCCTTCCTGCACGGTGACCCTAACGGCCGGGCCCCTTCCCGTTCTCGCAGAAATCCCCGCTTAGAGACGAACGGTCGGAACCGCCGCCGCGCTCCGATGGGGCCTCCCCGTAAACCCGCACGCGGCGGGGCTCCCCGGGTCCCAGGAGGGTGACCTGGCGGGCCAGAGGATTTCTGCAGATCGTCTCCGAGAGACGGAGTCTCGGAGGGCGGTCCCTGAACCGGACGACGGATCTGGTCCGGAGCCCGGTCCGGAGCCCGGGGTGGCTACTCTCTCTCCGTCTGCTCCTGAAGAGCGAGGCGTTTACTTAAGGGACGTCCTACGTCCGGTGATCGCGTGAGCGCCGACGGAGAAGCGTGGACGGCCACGGCGGTCTCGCGCCCGCCGGCCTGGGCTTGTGAAACGCCTCCGGGGGGCGGCCGCCCGACGAGACCGCCCCCGGCGCCACCGACCGCACGGCCCCGAACCGTGACCGGAGCCTCGCTCCGGTTCAACGGGGCGGGGTTCTCGTAATAAGCTCATCCTCGGGATCTGGCCGTTCCCGCTCGGGCGGTGGGTCTTCCCTCGACGGAAACGGCTCCCCCAACCCTTTTAGGTCAGCACGGTTTTAACCTAAGAAACACAAAATTACCTGCGGCGGTTAACATTCAAGAGCAGAACGAATGCACGCTCGCATCCAAGGCTCCCCGTCACACAAGTCTGTCTGCACCCCACACCGTGACAGCCAAGGACAAATGCGGCACCAAGAGACGGCACAGAGCAAAAAGCGGAGCAACAGAGAGCGGAGAAAAGGAAACTTCGGTCACCGAGACGAGCAAATCGGATGGAGGACGGGAATTCGACTCGGGATTCTCTAAGAAAAAGCTTGAGATAGTCTTAAAAATGAAAGGGGAGGAAACGTGCCGCAGACATACCCCTGCATCGTACGCGGAGCTAGATCGTGCAATCGTCTCAGGTTTACCGGGAGGGAAGTTGATGAGACACGTTCGGTTCGGGGAACGTCTCCAATAACTAACTCTGGGGCGTGGTGAACACACACACGCACGCACGCACGCGCACGCACACTCAGA